>NC_013488.2:17416774-17425215 GCF_000004555.2 Caenorhabditis briggsae | reverse complement strand
AAAATGTCTCCCTCACCGCACTCTCTCGCGCTGAAACTTTAATCGCTTGTAACTCCCTTCAAAATGGTCTGTTTTTAATGAACTTTCTTGATTTATAAGTCAAATTTCATTTTAAACATTTCTACAGTAATACAACTTACTGATAATAGCCATGGAAAGCAGGGCAGTGACTCCAAGAGAAACTTTCTCTGTGTTCTCCCCAGTTGTAGAATGAGGTGTGAAAAAACCAACAATGGTAACAACTGTGATGAAAGCAGAGGGGATAACCAAGCTGTAAGGGATACTGTAGATACAGTAATTATTTAGACTTACCTGAATATATAGTAGCTTGGTGATCGTCGCAGGACCATGAAATAGGTGACATCGGGAAATGGGTGGGGGCAGCAATCGTAGATTTTTTGATAGATTTTTACTCTGGAAAATTTTTGAAAAGTTTTCAAAACCTTTTTTTTTCTGAAATTTCACTTTAAAAATTCCAAAAAACCCGAAGTTTTTGCAATTTTTTTTTTCAGAATTTGAATTTTAAGCTCTAAATTCGTCTTAAACCCCTTTGAAATGCTTTTGTAATACTCTAAAAAGAAAACAAAAAAGTTTGGAGCTAACAAGGGAACCATGTTTAGCCTTCATCTCAGAATTTTTTCTAAATTTGCTCATTCATAGATTCAAATACGGGCTTTCTTGTGTTGTATTTGGTTTTCTGCACAAATTTCTAAAAGTCGAGTTATGGGCTTTTTAAGTGATTTCAGTACTAATTTCTCACTTTTGGAGTGAGTTTTTGAAAAGGTTAATGGGAGTTTTTTGGCATTGTTTGAGTGTCAATCGCCATTTTGAAGGTTTCTCTACAATCTGACAAAGTTTCCTCATTTTTCAAAAAAAAAAAATTTGTTTGAAAAATTTTTTTTGCGAAATTTTCAATTTTTCGAAAATTTTTTAAATGGGCTAAAATGAATTTTAAACGCATGGAAATGATAAAATGAGTCTTTTCACAAGATTCTGTAGCCTATATCCGTTTTGAAATCCCAAATAAGTGATTTCTTCCGAAACTCCAATGAATCGTAGTCCTTCGAAAATCACCCAATAGCACTCAAATATTGTGAAAACATAGAATTACATACTTCTTGACTGATTTATAACAGTTCCGCAACTAATATGATCTTATCGGGGGGATTTCGACTGACATTTTGAGTAGATAAGGTTTTCGAAACAAGTTCAAAATGAATTTTTCTCTCAAAATATATCGCTTTTTTCGAGGTTTTCCCTACTGAAATAATAGAGCAAACATATTTTTGATTTTCAAAAAATGCAAAGTGTTCCTCCAACATCAAAGAAGAAAAAAAGAAAAACGAAAATGGACAGTGACGGAATCGAACCCGAAACTTATGATTCCTATGGTGGAAGTGGAAGGGAAGGAGGAGAGCAAAAAAACAGCATATTTTCAGATGGAATTTTCTCGACTTCTAGAAATTTGTGCAGTAAACCAAAAACACCACGAGAAAGCCCGTATTCGGAACTATGAATGAGCAAATTTAGAAAAAATTCTGAGAAGAAGGCTAAACATGGTTCCCTTGTAAGTGGAATCGAACTTGGGAGTCATCGTTTCAAAAATAAGACTACTACCACTGCACCACAGCATCGCACAGGGAAAGGTCCATCACAAGGCGTACAAGAACGGGGGAAATTTGGTGGACGCCGCGGGCGTGGTGGTGAGAGAGGAAATTTTTGAAAATGAGAAAAATCAAATTTTTTGAATTTTACAAAAACAATTTTTCCTAAATTTTTTCAAAAAGTACCTGAAATCTGTCAATCCCCATTCGGTATTTCTTATATATAACTCCAAATTGTCGGTTTTCGGTGTTGCAGACAAGTCTAGTTTGCTTCCATCCATACTCCAGGAAGCAAATGTGACGAAGCAGATCTGAAATTTTGAATTTTTACATTTTAAAAAATTTTAAAGGAAAAAAATTACCTGTTGATCAAATGGAAACTGTTGTAGGTTCAAATTACAGCTAATATCTGTAATCATGGATCGAAAAAGCATAACTCTTCCAGTATGGTCCACAATCGCATTTGTTTCCATTTCATTTTCTTCTACATTCATGTTTGCNCTNAAAAAATTCATTATTTCCNAATTTTTTTGTTAATTTTTTNAAAATTCCTCCCCCCAAAATTTCCCCAACACACACACTCCTCACTTCCCCTNTCCATCCTCGCTTGGTCTCTCCACCACCGCCTCGCCCTTCCTTTATAAACTCTTTCTGCCTCTGTCTCTCTCGGCCCACTTAGTATAGTGGTTAGTACTCCACGTTGTGGCCGTGGCGACGCTGGTTCGATTCCAGCAGTGGGCAACTCTTTTTTGCTTTCTTTTTTCGGGTTGGCTACTCACTTATTATACACCAGCACATCTGGTTTCCATATTTTATGCGCTGGAACATGAATTCTTGTCAGATTTCCAAACTTTTTGGGGTCCCAAGTGAGCGTTTCATCTTGCCAATATAGTTCCAGCCAACAATAGATATTTACAATTTGATCTCGCTCATCGACTTTCAGAATTTGTTTCAGCCAAAATTTGATTTCCACTTTCAGCGTTTCGGATTCATTTCGAACTGGACGAATTTCCTTGACATAGTCCAAAAACAAATGTTCATACAAGTTTCGCATAGGAGTTCGCGCCTGGAAGTTGAGTTTTTGTTTGGTGGCCTAGGAATTCAAATTTTTGGATTTCTAGGCCACCTGTGAATATTTTTTAAAAAATTCTCGTTTTCAAATGAAGATTCTGATCAAATTTGAGTTTGAAAGCTTAATTTTCAACCGAGTAATGCTAATTTGAACTTTCTGGCCTAGAAATTTCAGACCGGATGGCCTGTGGCCTAGGAAACCCCAAAACTTGTATTTTTAGGCCACTTGTTAGAATAGAAAAAAATTCCACTTATTCATAAGTTTCCTATCCAAATTTGAGCTTAAAACCTTGATTTCCAGCCAAATTACGCTAGGTTGAACTTGCTGACTAGAAATTTCCAGGTGGCCTGGAAATCCGAATAATCCTTACCGGATGTGACGTGGCGATGACGTGATGAGAAGAGGGGGATAAAATATGCCATAGAATTAGAAAGCAGGGATAGAGAAGCATCTGGAATATGAAAAATAAAAAATTTCAGAAAAACTGTTTTTGCTGAAAATTCTGAACATTCTGAAAAACAAAAAAAAGAGGAAATAATTTTTCATAAAGAATAATATGGTCATTAAATTTTCATTCAAAAAAATGATCTTTGGAAATTGAGAATTCCTTGAAGAAAGTGCAAATTTGCTCTAATGAGAAAAGCAAATATGTTTTATAAGACATTTTTATATTCATTTTAACAGGCTAATTACAAGGATTTCAAAAATATAATTTTTTTAAAATTTAAACAAAAATGAAGAGAGTTACGATTTTTTGAAAAAATTTGAAAATGTACAAACTTTCACTTTTTTTTTGAAAAAATCTGAAAAAGTTCCCGGATTAGAAATTTTGAAACATAACACTATTAAAAGTATAAAATGACCGAAAATCGTTGGAAAATTTATCTGGGGTTTTCCCAAAAAAAAGAGGAGGATTGGAAATTGTAAATTTAATTGGCTCACGGAGCATTTTTTGTGGTCCCTTTGGGGGAAAAATACTAGGAAAAGAGAGAGAGAGAGAAAAAAAGGGAGAGAAAGAAGTAGTGGTCAGTTGGGAAGAGAAAAAAAAATCAGGTTTTTGAAAAATTCGAAAAATTTAAAAATTAAAATTTCCAGAAAATTTACTTTTATGTCTCGAACTTTGTCCATTTTGAACCAACTTTTACGAATTTTCGGCTTAAAGAAGGCCAGACACGAAAGTCTACGGGGTTTTTTCGGGGCGAGATCATGTATTCTGACGGAAAATCGTGCGATTGCGACCAATGCGCGCTACTTGACGAGCATTTATTTTTTTAGAATACACTAGATTTCTTCACTGTTTGGCACTTACTCCCGACTTTTTCTCGTTATTCGGCCATTCTAGGATGTCGCCGCATGAAAACAGAAAGAAAAAAACGAAAACACACACATGGGAGTCGAACCCGCGATGCACGGTTGATAGACAAGCGCGCTCTCCTTTACACCACACAGCGCTTGTCGGCTTCTGCCTCTAAAACGATTATGAAACGAGGAGTGGGCGCCGCTTGGAAGAACGGTCGCGTTATAGCTTGTACAGTAACATTGAGTCATGGTTTTGTGTTCATTGTTATTTTCTGACTGTACTGTTGCATATATAAAAAAAAATAGAATTTTGAAAATTTTCATGTCAGGCCTCCTTTGAAATGTCCGACATTTTTTTGTTGACATTTTTTAAGTACATCAAGGTTTTGAAATTTTTATGTAATCGTAATTAAATTCATTTTCATCCGATATTTTATGATTATTGTCTTAAAATGTCTGAAATCGTTTCTGAATTGTTTTTGAATTGTTTTTGAAAACATTCATTTAAAAATTTGACGAATTTCACGTAATTCAAGCTAAACATCACAAAAATCGAATGGAAATGAAGAAATTCCTGAAGATTTGAAAATTTAAAGAAATCGATTTTCGATTTTCGGCTGGAAAAGTTTGGAATTGCTTTTTCCAAGAAACTTTAAATTTTTTTTTTTGAAAATCTAAAAAATTCCAGTCATTTTGAGCCTAAAATCATTTAAATCAGATAGCTTTATTCATTTCAACCAATTTTTATGAATTTTGGCTAGAAATGTCTGGAATTGTTTACAACAGTTTTGTGAACGCACTAAACAAAATATTGCAAAAAAAATTTCAAACATTTTAAGCTAAAAATTGCAGAAATCGGATAAAAATTAAGAAATTTATGAGCGAAATTCTATAACGTGGTTCATTTTCAACCGATTTTCATGATTTTTGGCTTAAAATGACTGGAATTCTTATTGTGTGTTTTTGTGAATACGTTCATTGAAAAATTTGGCAAATTCCAGAAATTTTGAGCCTGAAATCAAGAAACTTGGCTGAAAATAAAGTTTTTTTTGGAGAATTTCAATTTTATGGTTTGTTCAAAATAATTTAAGCTGAATTATATTTTGGAAAATATGTCAAATTCTATTTGAAAATAAAAAATATTCTTGGGAAAAATTTGTTTCGGAACATGATTCTTTATTTTTTGGTTGGTCCCATGAGAACAGAAATCAAAAAAATTTTGGCTCAGTTTTTTTTTTTTTTTTTTGAAAAAAAGATCACAAAGTTAACATATTTTTTTGAATAATAAGCAAAAAAAAATTCTAAAAATCCAATAATTTTCAAAAAAGCTATTCAAAATAAGTAGATTTTTAGCAAAAACATCTTTAGAACTAGCGTCATTATTGAGAAAATACTAATTAGGCACTTTAGTTTATTTGGCGGGAATTTGAATTTTTTTCGAAATTTTTTCTGAAAAAAAGCATCGGGTGGGAGGAGTCGATTCAATTATCCACATTTGAAAAAACGGGAAAAATAGGGAAAAGGTTGAATAGATGATGATGGGAGAAAATGAACTGAAATCGATCAGAAATCGAGGAATTTTGAAAAAAAAAACAATTTCAGTTTTTCAAAATTTGTTCTCTAAACTCTAGTATTGTGAAACTGCAAGTTCTAAAAATAAGACAATCTTTATGCTTCTGTTTTTCCATTGTTTCCCGAAAACCCAAAAAATTAAAATTCCAAAAAAAAATTTTTTTGTAATTTTTCAACTTTTTTTTCCCCGAAAAGTTATGCTGTTCTAAAAAAGAAGTCATGTGAAAAAATTCGAAAAAAGAAGACAAAAGATAAAAAAGATGTCCTGGAAGTGACACTTTTCGGGAAAAAAGACTTTATGTTAAAAAATTCAAAAATTCAGAAATTCAAAAATTCAAAAATTCTAATATTCTAAAATTCTAAAATTCTAAAATTCTAAAATTCTAAAATTCTAAAATTTTAAAAATTCGAAAATTCGAAAATTCAATAATTCAAAAATTCAAAAATTCAGAAATTCAGAAATTTAGAAATTCAAAAATTCAGAAATTCAAAAATTCAGAAATTCAGACATTTAGAAATTCAGAAATTCAAAAATTCAAAATTAGAAAAAAAAACTGAAAAATCTGGAAATCCTGGAATCTTTGAAACCAAAAAAGTGATGAGTACTCAAAAGACACAAAATCCTGAACTAGTGAAAAAAAGCGGGAAGATAAATTGAGTAGTAAATAAAATGAAATTGAGTTTTTTGAAAAAGAGTTTGGATATTTAAAAAAGAAAAGAAAAAAGGGAGGAAAAAATGAGGAAATGAAAAAAATGGGTTGGAGAGGAAAGGAAAAAGAAAAGCGAAGAGATATTTATCTTCTACTATGAACAATAAATCATTCAAAAATATTTGAAATGAGCTTAATTTTTGAAATTTATATTAGGAAAATTTTTTTTAAATTTTGAAATCTGAAGATTCCAGGGTTTTCAGATTTTTCAGATTTTTTTTTCTAATTTTGAATTTCTGAATTTTTGAATTTTTGAATTTCTGAATTTTTGAATTTTTGAATTTCTGAATTTTTGAATTTTTGAATTTTTGAATTTTTGAATTTTTGAATTTTTGAATTTTTGAATTTCTGAATTTTTTAATTTTTTAATTTCAGACTTTCAGAACGAAAATTTTTTTAAAAATTTTTGAAATCTGAAAATTACTTTTTCGGTTTTTCGAAAAAAAAATAACTCTCATTCTTTCAGGATCATTTTTTTTCGAATCAATTCAATCGGACATGATAGAATAACTCAAGAACTACAAATTCGTACTATTTGGAATACTGTTTCCTGTCGATGAACAAAGTGACAAGCCTTGAAAATTGTGACCGTGTAGCTGAGACGGTTTTTGGTTTGTAACTTTGCTCATAGGCAAAGTACAGTACTCCAAGTAATGTCATTCTGTAGTTCTTGTGTTTTTCTATCATATCCAGTTGAATTGGTGAAGAAATACAGATTGAAGAGAAACTGATACATTTTTTATAGTAATTCTCAATGTCCTATAAAAGGTTCGAAACCAAAAACCGTCTCAGCTATGTGGTTACAGTTTTCAAGGCTTGTAATTTTGTTCATCGACAAGATACAGTATTCCAAGTAATACCAATCTGTAGTTCTTGAGTTCTACTATCATTTCCAATTTAGTTGGTCCAAAAGTAATGATCCTAATGAAACTGGTCTCGCATCAATTATTGTAATTGATACCGCGTAGCTAAAAAAGCCTTTGTTTACTGTATTTTTTTGAAAATTGTTTTAAAAGGTCTGTCTCTGAACATTGAAAAGTCCTATAAAAATGTATCAGTTTCTCTTCAAATCTGTTTTTCTGTAGTTATTGAACGCACTGTAGGCAAGGTACAGCAATCCTAATAGTATCACTTTGTAGTTCTTGACTTCTTCCGCCTTCCTCTCCCTTGAAAACCATTAGGTCTATTCGCGGTGTCCGCGTGGCGCAATGGGTGAGAGAGATGGCCATGGAGCTGAAGATTGAAAAGTTCGATTCCTTTGAAGGCTAAACTATTTTTTAGCTAATTTTTTTCCGAAAATGGTGCATTTGATCTCAAGTTTCTCAAAATTGCATAGATTTTCATCCAAAAAATTTCAGAGACATTCAAAAAAGAGGGACTTTTCTTCTTTTTTTTTGCTCATTCCAAAACGATATCTATATCCAGTTAAATTGGTCAAGAAATACAGACTTGAAGAAAAACCGGGGAAAAATACAGTAGTCAAAGATTTCTTTTTTTAGCTTCGCGGTATACACCAAAACCGTTTATCGAAGATTTTTAATTATTTTTCCTTATTTTTCCACTTAAAAGAAAAACGGAACCTCACTTTAAAGGTCCATTAAACTCGTTTCCCCCCAAAAATGATTTTTCTGGTTTTTTCGGAAAAAAAATTTCGAAAAAAAATTCTTGAAAACGTGTTAGGGACCATCTGGTATGTGTCAACACATACCAAAACTTTTTGAATATTTGTTCAGTATGCAGCTGTGTGTTTTTTTTTGAGAAAAATGCAAATAAAAAAGTTGACAACTTTTTTATTTTTCTGGAAAATTGTGTGGATTTTTAAGATGTTTTTTTGTGGGGAAAGGGATAGAAAAATGAGAAGAACTGAATCAAAAATTGGAATGTTAGGAGTTCAAGATAAACAGCTTTCAGAAAAAAAATTTCTGAAAAAAAAAATTTCTGAGAATTTCAGAATTTTCAGATTTTCGAAAATTTATTTTTTCAGATTCAGACAAAAAGAAATGCGTCATAATAATTATGAATTCTTCATAAAAAAAATAGAGAGACCACTTCCGCAAAAAATAAAGTTCTCTTTTTTTTTATTTTTTGAAGTGTTTGGTCCATTAAAACCTAATGACCATAATTGTATAGTAGAACTTTTTTTTTGGAAAAATATATTAGTCAAATAAGAAAACGAAAAACCTT
>NC_013488.2:17391868-17416431 GCF_000004555.2 Caenorhabditis briggsae | reverse complement strand
AGTTTCTCTTCAAATCTGTTTTTCTGGAGTTATTGAACGCCCTGTAGGCAAGGTACAGCAATCCTAATAGTATCACTTTGGAGTTCTTGACTTCTTCCGCCTTCCTCTCCCTTGAAAACCATTAGGTCTATTCGCGGTGTCCGCGTGGCGCAATGGGTGAGAGAGATGGCCATGGAGCTGAAGATTGAAAAGTTCGATTCCTTTGAAGGCTAAACTGTTTTTTAGCTAATATTTTTCCGAAAATGGTGCATTTGATCTCAAATTTCTCAAAATTTCATAGATTTTCAGCCAAAAAAATTTCAGAGACATTCAAAAAAGAGGGACTTTTCTACTTTTTTTTTGCTCATTCCAAAACGATTTTTCGTCACTTCGGAACACATGAAAATTGGATTGAGACTCTCTCTCTCTCTTTTTTTTTTCTGGCTTTCTTGCGTGAAAAAACGAGGAGGAGAAGCTGAAAAAACAGAACAGAGAGGGGAAGAAAAAGAAGGATAAACTTCCGGAAAAAAACGGAGAAAAGAGGAGGAGAAATCTACATAAATAAGCTTTTTTATTTAGAGATTTCTAGAGAATACACAGAGGTTTTTGTAGCTGTATATGGTTTTTGAAGAATAGTACTTGCAAAATTTCCAATTTCGAATGGGCATTTTCAGCCATTTTTAAGGTTGTTTTTTTATTAGAAAATTCTTGAGGAACGAGGAAAAAAGAAGTAAAAATAAATATTTTCTCATCAATTATTCATTTTTTCGGGGCGGAAAAATTGGTTTGAATAATGAAGGAATTGGTTAATCTCTGGTACGAAATTAAGAATTTTTTTTCAGATTTTTTTTTAGAAAATTCGGAAATTCCCAAAAACAACTGAACTTTTAAGGTTTCATACATTTTAGTTTTTCTTTTCAGAACGTTTTTTTTTTTAATTTAGAAATCAACATTTTCGAAAATTGACTGAAAAACCTTCAATGGTGGCCTAGAAATGGAAATTCGGGGAATTCTCGGCCATAAATCGATTTGGAATTGTTGAGAATCGATCTGGCTGAAAGTTCTAGGCAGAATAGTAGAAAAAGCTCAATTATTTGCCGATTTTTGAGCCAATTTAAGGTGTATGGGAAGTTTGAGAACTTATTTTTAAAGGAGACCAGACACGAAAGTCTACGGGGTTTTCTCGGGGGCGAGATCCTGACGGAGAATCGCGCGATTGCGACCAATGCGCGCTACTTGACGAGCATTTATTTTTTTTTAGAATACACTAGATTTCTTCATTGTTTGGCACTTATTCCCGACTTTTTCTCGTTTTTCGGCCATTTTACGATGTCGCCGCATGAAAACAGAAAAAAAAAACGAAAACGGAAATATGGGAGTCGAACCCGCGATGCATGACTGATAGACAAGCGCGCTCACCTTTACACCACACAGCGCTTGTCGGCTTCTGTCTCTAAAACGATTATAAAACGAGGAGTGGGCGCCGCTTGGAAGAACGGACGCGTTCTCGCTTGTACAGTAACAGGGAGTTATGGTTTGGTGTCCGTTGTTATTTTCTGACTGTACTGTGGCATATATCAAAAAAATAGAAATTTGAAAATGTCTGGCCTCCTTTAAAACATACAGGGTGCGTCAAAAGTTTTGCAACCAAAAGAAGACGTCACAACTTCTTGGAAAATAGTCCAATCCGGGTCAAATTTTAACAGAATTTTATCAAAATGATTTGTGACAAAATTGAATCATAGTTGTTTGTTTCTGGCAGCTCTGTTCATAATGACGGGGTTCAACTTCTTCTGGTTGCGTTAATGTTGGCACGGGCGTTGTCTGCCGGAAAACAGTCCATCCCGCGGAAGGAATATTTTTGAGAGCATCGAAAATTGTTTTAAAACAAACTTGTACACATGCTTAACGAGGACTATGCACAAAAATCCGCATCGAATTGTGATCTGACTCGAGACAGACCATTCATTTTCGGGTATCAAATGCTGAACATGTTTTGCCATCTCAGCAGGCGCTACATCTTTTTAGGAAGTCTGAATTTGCTATCCAAAGAATTTGCTATCCAAAAATCATGAATTAGGCAGTATGATTTTCGCTATTAGTAGTGTTCTTGGTACACCTGCACACCAGGCTCAACCAAAAATAGTGGCTTTTTCTCATTTGAAGCATACTTTTAATCCGGGCCTTTGCCGGGCCTTCGCGGGCCCTGCCATAACTTCTTTCAGAATCAATGTTTTCGAACCAATCAGGTATGATAGAGCTCCACGAGTACTACAAAACGGTATCATTTGGAATACTGTATCTTGTCAATGGACAGAGTTACAGAGCAAAAGGAAGAAGCCTGCCGGGCCCTGCGAGAAAATCCACTTTATGATCTGTAACTTTGTTCATAGATAAGATACAGTATTCCAAATAATACCGTTTTGTAGTACTCGTGGAGCTCTATCATATCTGATTGAGTTGGTTTGAAAAATTGATTCTGAAAGAAATTATGGCAGGGCTCGCGAAGGCCCAGATTACAAGTATGTCCTGCAACGTTACTGATAACAGCTGTTTTCTTATTTTCTCTCTTTTTGATCAAACATTGATTCGTATCAATTATCAGAGAACACACACACACAGAAAAAAAAAGATTTGGAAGATTGCCAACAACAAGATTTGGGGGTTCTTTGAAGCAGATTTCGATGGGATTTCAAGGATTTGTGATAATTGAAGTCAGGATTTTGATTTTGCGGAAATTTGAAAATTCGAAAAAATGGAATTAGTCGAAAGTTACGAGTGAAATTGGACACCTAAAGGATTTGAAAGATTTTTAAATTTTACAAAGAAAAAATAGAAAAGATAGAATTGGACCAAATTTGAAAAACGGAATAGCTGATAATTTATAAAATCTTGAAGTTCCAGAAAATCAAAAAAAAAATCCAAGAACTCAGAAATTCATGAAAATCTATCTGAAAATTTAGAATTTCAACACATTCAGGAGAATCTGAAAAATTTGTCTGAAAATTCTGAAATTTGGGAAAGTTCTGGAATTCGTGAAAAATGTTAAATTTCAGAAATTAAAAGAATCCAGAGAATTCAGAAATCCAAGAAAATCTGTCTGAAAACCCAAAATTCCATATTCTGAAATTGATTTTTAAAAAATAATATGAAACATAGAACTCCATTAGAATACATTAAAAAATTCTAAAAATTCCTAAAATTTAATAAAATTGCGGGAATTCTGAAATTCAAAAAATCACCGCATCTGCAAATTTGTCTGAAAATCATAAAGAATCAAAAATCCATGAAAGCGCGCCTGGAAAATTACTAAAAGCACGAAAAATTGATAATTTAGCTGATAATTTAGAAAATCTTGAAGTTCCAGAAAATCCGCGGTGTTTGCGTGGCGCAGTAGGTAAGGAAGATGAAGTTGGAGCGGAATATAAAAAAGTTCGATTCCTTTGAAGGCTAAATGTGTCTCTTCAATGGAAGCGGTGGTCAAGACAGAAATTCAGGAAAAACATCGAAGGGGCGTACAGAAAGTAGTGCCATTTTTGTATGAATCGAGGTAGGAACATGAAACTTTGCACATTGACTAATGAAGGGACGAGAAATACTATGAACATAAAATCAACGCACGAAAATCGCGTTAGCGTGCGCCCGCTTGCGTCAAATTTCAGTTGCAGAACTTGTGCCGCACCCTGTAAATTCAAATGTTTTTTTCAAAAATTCAAAATTTTATTCTAACAACAAAATATTATTCTAACAATTCAAAATATTATTCTAAATTTCTAAAGAAATTCTATTCATCACCATCAACATTTCAAACAAAATTGGTCCATTTTGAGCCGAGTTACGCTTTTGAAGCTTGTCGAGCGATAGAGAGAGGGGGGGGGGGGGGGAAACGAGGAGGGCGCAGACAGCGAGACACTCTAGCTGTCTGCGTCTCTCTTAGACAAACAGGCTGTAACTAGGTTCAAAGTGATCGGTTTGAAAATTTTAAAAAGGCATAAATCCGAAAATCTCGAATCATCTGAAAAAAAAAACTAAATTTTTTCAAAAATCCGGAAATTCAAAAATTCTGAACTTCTGAAATTCCAAAATTCAAAAATCCCGAAAACTCCAAAATTTCAAACTAGAAACAAAAAAATCTTCGTGACTTCTGAATTCTCCAGAATCCTCAACGTCTTTTTTCGTCCTCTTCTTCTTCTGAATACATCAAAATTTACATGGTCATTGCACTCTTCTTCTTCCCTTTTCCCCCCTACTTTTTTAAGCTCCGCCCACTTTTTTGAAACAATAGAATTCCCTTTTTTTTCTCGTTTTTTTAGAAGTCTAGAAAAAAAAGAAAAGAGTAAAAATTGGATTTTCAGGGAAGTAAAAAAAAAGGAAAGAATTTGATTTTCATAAAAATATACATTTTTTGAAAAAAAAGGTTTTTGGAAGTGAAATTTTTTTCGGAAAAAATTTTTAAATTATTCCAGAAAATGTTCTCTAAAAATAGGAAAAAAAGAAAATTTATTCAAAAAAAAAAGGAATTTCCTTGTCCTCCTCTTATTTAATCCGATTTGTCGAAACCCCCAATGAAATTTAAGAGGCGTGCGATTTTTCAGGATTGCTCATCTTTAAATTTTCGGGGTTATTTTTGGTGATCCTTCAAGTTTAAGTATCTAGGTCCATGAAAAATATTAGATGCCGAAAAAATTTGTTATACACAGTTCAATCTTCAAAACGTTTCCTACATTTTGAAGATCAGAACTTTTTTTTTTGAAATTTTAAATTTTTGTAATTTTACGTATTTCTCATAATTTTCTAATAATTCCACAAAAGAATGCTTGAAAATGGACCATTTTTAGCCGAGTTACAGCTCATTTTACGTTTTGAGAGAAGCAGACAGTTAGAGAATCTCGCTGTCTGCGCCCTCCACGCTTCTCCTACTCTCTCACCCTGAAATCTTCAAAGAAGCGTAACTAGGCTCAAAATAGTCCGATTTTTAAGAAATTTTTACTGTTATGTATGAAATTTTAAGGGAAATCACTCTATTAAACAAGCTATCCTAGCAAAGGTTTCAAAAAACTTGCCAAAACCAGGTCAACCATTTGTAAATTTGAAACTTTAGATTCCACTTATTTCACATTTTTTTCTAACAATTTTACAAAAAGAATCATCGAAAACGGACCATTTTAAGCCGAGTTACAACCTATTTTGTTCCAGAGAAACGCAGACAGCTAGAGTCTCTCGCTGTCCGAGCCCTCCACGTTTCTCCTACTCTCTCGTCCCGAAATCTTGAAATAAGCATAACTGGGCTCAGAATAGTCCGATTTTTATGAAGTTTTCACTACTATGTATGAAATTTTAAAAGAAATCACTCTAGTAATCTACAGTACTGGCCAAAAAGGTATTCGCAAACGATTTTTTGAGAGTAACTTTGCTGAAACTTAAGGGATCGTTCTGAAAATTTTACTGTGCATGTCGTACACGGTGACGACAAATTGCGTACAAGGAAATTGCATCATTTTCAGAAATTTTTTGTTTTTTTTCAATTTTTTCAATTTTTTCGTTTTTTCACTTTTTTCATATTTTTATATTTTTGGATATTATGGTTTCTAAGAATGTTGGTTTTGGCTCCTATGTATTTAAAACTGTTTACAGACATGGCCAGACCCCTCGGAAAAAAAAACATCTCTCAGGACATCCGTAAAGTCATCGGCTTCAGAAGTGGATGTTCCAAGGACCTCTTGGCGCAGCAGTTCAATGTTACTAAACGTGCCATCGAGAAGATCTTGAAGCAGTTTCGGGATGAGGTAATATTCAAAAATAGTATAGTTATGGAAAAAAATGTTTAGGGAGCCTTGGTGGAGCGAAAATCGCCTGGAAGACCGGTATCACGTCGAAGAACATGGATCGGAACATCGTCCGAGTTTCAAGAGAGGATCCCCAGAGGAGTTCTACGGACATTCAGATGGTCGTGAAGACTCCAAATGAAGTCACACCATCCCTGAGAACCGTCAGAAGACGTCTTCAAGATGCTGGACTCCATGCACGACGGCCAGCTAAGAAACCATCGATCAGCAAGAAGAACAGAATCGCCCGCGTAGCATGGGCCAGAGCTCATCTCCACTGGGGACGTCAGGATTGGGCTAATCACGTGTTCAGCGACGAATCCAAGTTCAATCTGTTCGGTACTGACGGTATCAAGTGGATTCGCCGTCCGGTTGGATGTCGGTTCGATCCCAGCTACCAGCTCCAAACCGTCAAGCATGGAGGTGGATCGGTGATGGTCTGGGGCTGCTTCTCTGGGACTTCAATCGGCCCGCTGAGAAGAATTACGGGCATCATGGATCGCTTTGTGTATGAAGACATCTTGGAGAACACAATGAGACCCTGGGCACGGTCTACTGTGGGCCGGGCGTTCGTTTTCCAACAGGATAACGACCCGAAGCACACCTCGAAGCACATCAAGGAGTGGTTCCGACGCCGCCACGTGGATCTTCTGTACTGGCCAAGTCAATCTCCGGACTTGAATCCGATCGAACACCTCTGGGAGCATGTCGAGAGACAGCTTAGAGGGATCCGTGCCTCGAATGCCAACCAGAAGTTCGACCAACTCCAAGATGTCTGGCAGGCCATCCCGATGTCTGTCATCGACACCCTTCTCGACTCGATGCCAAGAAGATGTCAGGCGGTAATCGACGCCAAAGGCTTCCCAACGAAGTACTAAAGCTATTTTATTCATTTTCTATTGTTATTTTTCGTTTACCGGTCTATCCTAGATCTCAGAAGTCAAAGTTCCATTTACCGGTTTTTTGCAATTTTCATGAATTTTTCGATTTTTTTTCAATTTTTTGAAATTTTGACTATTCTTGTTGTTGAATCAGTTTTTTTTTACCGTTTTAAACTTTGTCTTAAAATATCAGATTGATCCGGGAAGTTTCAGAAAAGTTATGCTCGAAAAACTATTTGCGAATACCTTTTTGGCCAGTACTGTATAATAAGCTATCCTAACAAATTTTTAAAAAATTTGCTAAAACCTGGATTCAAATTTATAAAACATAATATTTTTTGAAATCCTCTTATTTCATATCTTTTTCTAGCAATTTTACAAAAAGAATCATCGGAAACGGACCATTTTGAGCCGAGTTACAACCTATTTTGTTCCAGAGAGACGCAGACAGCTAGAGTGTCTCGCTGTCTGCGCTCTCCCCTTTCCTTGCACTCTCTCACCCTGAAAGGCGCATCAAAGCGAAGGAGGTCGAAACACGGTAAAAATTTCAGACGCAAATTTTCAGCTTATGGAGGCCGGGATGAAATCTATCTGAAAATTTAGAATTTCAACACATTCAGGAAAATCTGAAAAATTTGTCTGAAAATTCTGAAATTTGGGAAAGTTCTGGAATTCGTGAAAAATGTTAAATTTCAGAAATAAAAGAATCCAGAGAATTCAGAAATCCAAGAAAATCTGTAAAATCTGTCTGAAAACCCGAAATTCCATATTCTGAAATTGATTTTTAAAAAATAATATGAAACATAGAACTCCATTAGAATACATTAAAAAATTCTAAAAATTCCTAAAATTTAATAAAATTGCGGGAATTCTGAAATTCAAAAAATCACCGCATCTGCAAATTTGTCTGAAAATCATAAAGAATCAAAAATCCATGAAAGTGCGCCTGGAAAAATACTAAAACCACGAAAAATTGATTGAAAATGCTGAAATTCGTACACATTCTGAAATTTGTAAGATATCATGAAAATCGGTCTGAAAATTCTGAAACCCCTGAAAAATAATTTGAAAGCACTGAAATTTTGAAAAATTCTGAAAATCTAGAAACCCGTAAAAAAATGTTCTGAAAATTCTGAAATTTAATTTACACTTTTTTTCCAATTTTCAGATTTTTCCTTTTTTCAATTCCAGTTTAGCCTGCAAAATTTAGTCGATCACCTTCCTTTTTTGTTGCTTTTTTTGGTTCATTTGCATATGTCTGTCTGTCCCGTTGAATTGATGAATACAGTCGAAAGATTAGCAATGAATAGGTCAGGAAGAAGGTGAATTTTGATTTGTGATCTTTTTATCACAAAGTTCGTGGTGATAACAAGATCACAGATCTAGAAGCAGAGATCAGGAAGGAAAAATGGTGTTCCGACACTTACTAGGGAAGGTTGTAACTGGGGTATGGGACTTTGATATGAGGCCTATATCATTCGAAAGCTGAGAATGAGACATTTTCAAATATATATTCAGATTTTGCTGCGGACATTCCAGATCCGAGAAAATCGAATTTGAAATTTGGCTGAAATTCGAATATTTTAAGGGCCAGATCTCCCCCTTTCTTATATGCATTGTGGAACTATTTGAAAGCAGCGACTGGTGGTGTAGCGGTGAAGAGGGAGAACGGTAACTGACTAGGGTTGGGTTCGATTCCTCTCTCCTTTGTTTGTTTTTGTTTTTGTTTTCGGTCTTTGTGGAAATCTTCAAAATGTTCCGAACACATTTTTCAAAAAAAATTTCATTTTGATACTGAAAAATTGTACTTTCTTAAATGTTTTAAGTAATGTTTTAAGGTGAGCCTGTGTCGAAGCGAAAGTACAAGGATAGGAACATTAGTTATTCAACAACTATTTATTTAACTGGGTTAGGGCTCTGATTAGGGTTCTTCATAGCATCAGCATTTGGGGAGTTTGCCAGGAGACGATGACCAGCGACAGGAGTTTCCGTTTATAGGAGCAGAGGGGTGAACCATCCTTGGCTTGATGAGGAGGTTGCAGAAGGGGTGTGGCATCGGTAGATTGGCTCATCCGCGAGCGTCAGCAATTGGATCCTCGCATCAGGGAATCCATCGTTGGAGAGATCCGTTGGGGTTGTTCCTTTGATTCAGATGTCTCCTCATACTGGCGATTCTGCTTCCTTTTATAGCATCTCCTCGGCATATCCACGATTATGCTCTAGATCTGATATGGTGATAAGGAAGTGATCACGCCAAATATTTGTGTCATTAGACTATTTGTGTCATTCTAGATGTGCTCTAGTATTGTTGGATTTGAGGTCGTGCAGTAGAACCTCTGCTGCCGCGACAAATGGCTTGGAGGCACTTAAAGGTGGGGGGACAGGAGATTTTTCGTAGTTTTTTTGTAGCTAGAGTATGCATTCTACCGTGACGGTGTACAACGCTTAATGCCACTCTGCGTACAGCTGTCGTCCTCGCCTTTATGTATGCAAACGGGCGTGCGCTTTCTCTTTGCCCGCGTGGCTCAGTCGGTAGCGGCGCCGCACCCTCAATCATCGCCCTCACAAGTTCAACTCCTCGAGGGGCATCTTTGAACGAAATTTCGAGAATATTCTTTTTTTCATGTCCCCCCACCTAAAAAAAAATATTTTGTTTTATAGGTAGACTCAGCTAAAATTTTCAAATGAAACAGTCAAAATGTTATAAAAATCGGGCTATTTTGAGCCTAGTTACGCTTCTTTAAAGATTTCAGGGCGATACAGTGGTGGAAACAAGGAGGGCGCAGACAGCGAGACACTCTAACTGTCTGCGTCTCTTTTGAATAAAATAAGCTACAACTCGGCTTGAAATGGTCCGTTTCCGATGATTTTTTTTTGGATAATATGGGAAATCAGTGGAATTTAAAGTTTCCAAACTAAGAAAGGTATAATTTGTGTAACTTTGGAATCTCTGCAAAGGTTGAACTTTGTAGAAAATAGTTTGACGCAAAATGTAACATCGGACAGCCAAAATTTCATGAAAACAGGCCTATTTTGAGATTAATAACGCCTTTTTCAAGATTTCGGGGAGAGAGAGTGGGGGAACGAGGAGAGCGCAGACAGCGAGACACCCAAACTGTCTGCCTCTTTCTGCAACAAAATAGGCTATAACTCGGCTTAAAATGGTTCGTTTCCGATGATTCTTTCTGATAATTACAACTTTAAGGATGGGAAATCTGAAAATCAAAATCTTGAAATTTCTAATATCACATAATGAGAGAAAAGTTTGCTCTATACGATTTTTAGATATCCAAAGAGTTCAAAAATGAAAAAAGGAAAGTTTTTTGATCCATGACGTCTGTTATTTTTGTCGGAAAATGTTCAGCCTTTGAAACTTGAAACCAATATTTTTCAAACAGCTGATTTTCAAAAAAAAAACTTGAAAAATAATAACAAAGTAATAAGAGATGTCTGTGGGGCAACATCGAAAAATCATAAGTCATCATTTTTTCAGTTTACAGTGTTTTCCTTGAAAATCTTAAAACCACGTTTTTGAGAAAGAATCTTTTTGGAAGTGTTTTAAAGGAGGCCAGACATGAAAAATTTCAAAATTCTATTTTTTTTATATATGCAACAGTACAGTCAGAAAATAACAATGAACACAAAACCATGACTCAATGTTACTGTACGAGCTATAACGCGTCCGTTCTTCCAAGCGGCGCCCACTCCTCGTTTCATAATCGTTTTAGAGACATAAGCCGACAAGCGCTATGTGGTGTAAAGGTGAGCGCGCTTGTCTATCAGTCGCGCGTCGCGGGTTCGATTCCCATTTGTGCGTTTTCGTTTTTTTTTTCTTTTTTCATGCGGCGACATCCTAGAATGGCCGAATAACTGGAAAAAGTCGGGAGTAATTGCAAAACAGTGAAGAAATCTAGTGTATTCTAAAAAATAAATGCTCGTCAAGTAGCGCGCATTGGTCGCAATCGCACGATTTTCCGTCAGAATACATACTCTCGCTCCAAGAAAACTCCGTAGACTTTCGTGTCTGGCCTCCTTTAAAATTCAGGATTCCAGTTTTTCACGAATATAGAAATCTGAAAATTCCGAATATCGAGAAAAATCCTGTAAATTCAAATAAGCTTTGAAAAAAAAACAAAAAATGGACCAAAAAACTGTTGACTCTTTTTTTTTTGCAAAAAAAATACAATTTTCTTGTTTTCTGAACTATTTACACTAAATATTTTTGGTACCAATCCAAAGCACTATCACATTTTTTTTTGTTGCTTTTCTACAAACAAATATACACACATGTGACCTCCTCTTCTCCTCCATCTGACCAATGAATTCCCCAACGTGTTCTCTGCTCAACACCACCATCAATTTCTAATCGCTTTCATTCTCCCCTTCTCACATGTTGATCGTTCTTTGAAACGTTTTCGGGTGTACTAAGAAAAGAGAAGGCGAATATTCTTTGGTGTCTTTGTTCGAAGAAATGGTTCAAAAATTGTTTTTCAATGCGTTTCAGATTTTACCATAGAAGGTTTTCATGCTTTTTTTCAGATTTTTTTTTGAAATCAGATTTCAAAATCTCGTTAAATTGGAGAGTCACTGAAAATTGGTTAACTAGTAAAATGAGTGGAATTCAATTTTATACTTTTTTCAGCACTTTTTTGTATTATTGCTAGGGACCGAGATACCGTAAACGGCTCTTTTCTAGTTTAGAGGTCCCAAAAAAGAATAGAGGTCCTAAAAAAAATTAGAGGTCCCAAAAAAGTTTAGAGGTCCCAAGAAAAAATAGTGGTCCAAAACTTAAAAATGCACAAATACCGGAATATGTACTAACATTTGAATTGTGTAAGAATTTAAAGTTTTGAGGTCTTATAGCAAAATAATTGTTGATGATATATTTTATACTTCTAATAGGCTTAGGAATGCATATTTTCTGACAATTATCTAAGCCTGAGAAACAGCATAATCACGGAGTGATTACTGTATTGCCCAAATTTTCCTCATATGTAAATGGGGTTCGATGCGAGAGAATTGGAGCTAAAATTGTTAGGAGTAGTCATGTCATCCTATAAGACCCTAAAACTCAAACTACTCGCACAGTTCAAATACTAGTACATTATTCCAACATCTGCGCGTTTTTCGTATTTTGGACCTCTATTTTTTCTTGGGACCTCTAAACTTTTTTGGGACCTCTAATTTTTTTTGGGACCTCTATTTTATTTTGGGACCTCTATTTTTTTGGGACCTCTATTTTATTTTGGGACCTCTAATTTTTTTTCGGACCTCTAAATTTTTTTGGGACCTCTAAACTAGAAAAGAGCCCAGTAAACACCTCAATAGAGAACCACCCAAACCGTCAACTTTGAGCTTGTTAGTTATCTCGGTTCCTGTGAAATATATCGAAAATGTGCAAGCTGATAAAATATTGGTGATGTGATGAGACACATTTCGCCTGCTTAACATTTTTTAATATCTTTCACCAGAAATAAGATGTATGGACTCGAAGTTGCCGGTTTGGGTTGCCGTCCATAAGAGTGATTACGGTAACTGTTCAAAATTGAATAAAACAGGATTACTGTAGTTGTCGAATTCATTTTTTTTCCGTTTTGATTTGATAAAGATTACTGTAGTTTTAGGACCCGTATTCAAAAATTTAAAAGTTAACCACTTTTTTGTAACGTTGCTAAGAAACTCTGGAGCTTGGCTGTCAAGTTTCGGATCACTTTGAAAATAACAAAGGATGTAAAACAGACATACCGTAAAACCTGTAATACAAGGGCCCCCACACTGTCAACTTTGAGCCCATTTATCTCGGTTACTGTAGGAGATATCAAAAACGTTTCAACTAATAAAATATTGGTGATATCATGATAAACAAAATTTATCAGTTGATCACTTGTTGATATCTTTCATAGGAATCGAGATTTATGGGCTCAAAGTTGGAAGTTGGAGGGCCCTTCTATTACAGGTTTTACGGTATATTAAACACTTTGCATTCACGGAATTTCTTATGAGCTATTTGCCAATTCCTGAAAGTCACCGGTTTTTTTAGAAAGTAGAAATGGCTTGGCTTAAAATCAACTGACAAGTCAGTTTTTGTATATCTCATTTACCGGTACTGTATTTATTTTCATTTTGAAGCCCATTTCTTGCTGATTCTGAAAATATAGATTTCATAAAAATTGAGCGATTTCCAGCCAAGATACGGTAGATTTTCTCTTTGTGTTGATCGTTCTTTGACACCCCCTTCCCTCCCAGTTGTTTGTCGCTTTTCCCTCTGTGGAGGACACGTGAGAGAGAGAGACACATTGAACGAACGATCAATTCAACAAAAGAGGGGCGGGGCATAAAGTGGGAGGGGCTTAGGGCGGAATTATAATGAGATGGGTATAAAAGGAGAGCCAGTGAAGTGTAGAGTCTTCACTGACTTGACTGAGCCTCTGGAGTTGGAGCTAGCCGGAGAAATTCTTCTCTAACTTTTGTAATTTTTATCCAAATTTTTTGAAACTTAAAATTTCAAAATCTGCAAGTTAAGCCGGTTCGAATGAGTATAAATATGAACAATTTTTGAAAAAAATTTTTTTTTCGAAATCAAATTTTTTAAAACTTGAAATTCATTGAATTTACAGTATTTTTATTACTTTTATTACTTATCTCATATGAGCTCAAATTTCTCAAAATTCTTGAAATTTTTCAGAGAAATGCGTCCCTTTCAAATGTCCCGCCGTCTGGCTCATGTGCTCACCAGTAGTCATCCTCATCCATCCACGTCTTCAATTCCAACCACGGATTCTCACCATTTGACTCATCCATCTGTTCATCGTCAACACACAAATTCATATATCCATGGAACTTCAAATATTCCATTGAGAAACGAAACACTCGGACAAACGCTTCGTAATACGACTGAAAGAGTTCCAGACAAGGAATTCTGTGCTTTTTTGAAGTATCCATTGAGAAAGACTTATGAGGAGTTTTATCATGATGTGAGTCATTTTTTGCTAAACATTTTAAGACAAAAATCATGAAAATTGGTTGAAAATGAACGGAGTTATCAAATTTCGCTCATAACTTGCTTCATTTTCAACCGACTTCCATGGTTTCAGGCTTGAAATGACTGGAATTTTTGTTTGATTTTTTTGAACGTATTTACAAAATGTTGCAAAAAAAATTCGAGATATTTTAAGTCAAAAATCAGAAAAATCGGTTGAAAATAAACAAAGTTACGATTTCATGAAATTTTCAAACTTTCATAACTTTCTCAATTTTCATTCGATTTTTGTGATTTTCAGCTCAAAATGTCTGGAACTATTCCCAAATTGTGGAAAGAATTACAGTCATTTCAAGCCAAAAATCATAAAAATCGGTTGAAAATGAACTGAATTATGGATTTTGGACTATAACTTCCTTAATTTTTATTTGATTTTTGTGATTTTTAGCTTGAAATGTTTGGAATTTGTTCTCAAAAAATTTTTTGAGTGTATTCAAAAAATTTTGGAGACAATTCCAGACATTTTAAGCCAAAGATCATAAAGATCGGTTCAAAACAAACCAAGTTACAGTTTCAGGAAGTTTTCAAAACTTCGTAATTTTCTTCGTTTTCCTCCGATTTCTATTATTTTTCGCTCAAAATTTTAAGAATTTTCCAAATTTCTAATAATATCACTTATTCTACAATTTTACTATTTCCAGGTCCGTCAAATGGCCGCCTCCCTGTACACACTGGGTCTTGAGAAGGGAGATCGTGTTGGAGTATGGGGACCGAACTACTATGAATGGGTGGTTCTACAGTATGCCTGTGCATTTGCCGGAGTGATTCAAGTCAACGTAAATCCACATTATCTTCATGAAGAACTTCGTTTCGTCATGAGAAAAACTGGAATGAAGGTTTTGTTCGCACCAAAGAGACATAAGCACAGCAATTATGTGCACACTTTGATTGAGGTGGGTTTGAGGGACTCTAATTGGGTTATAGCATCGAAAAATGTTAATCTTTTGGAAATAGATCAAATTTCCAACATTTCAAGCTAAAAATCACTCAAATCTGTTGAAAATTGAAAAAGTTATGAAGCTTTAAATTTTTCGAAATAAACTTTTTTTTTGGAATTTTCAGCATATTTCAATTGAGGTAAACTTTCATAAAGAAATATTGATGCAATATTGTAGAAAACTTATATTTTTGTCAAGTTCAGAAAATTTCCAACATTTTAAGCTAAAAAACATAAAAGTCGGTTAAAAATGAACCAAGTTATGAAGTTTTTAATTTTTGACAGAATTTTTTTTTTTTTGATTTTTAGCACATTTCAGTGGAGATGAATTTTCATTTCAGTTGAGATGAATTTCCCAATATTGACGAAATTTATATTTTTGAGAAATTCAAAAAATTTTCAGCATTTCTAGATAAAGATTCTTCAAATTGGCTGAAAATGAAAAAAGTTTTGATGCTTTATATGTTTCGGAAAATTTTTTTTGTAATTTTTGGCATATTGCGGGGTTCAAATAAGTTTTTTTGGTAGAATTTCGTTTCCTATCAATTTGAAATTTACATTTCAGTAAACTCGAAAAATGTTCTGCATTTCAAGCTAAATATCATTCAAATTGGGTAAAAATGAACAAAGTTACAAACTTTTGAAAATTTCGAAAATTAATACTGGTTCAATTTTCATGAAATCTATATTTTTTGAATCCTCAAGACCCGCCAAATTCAAATCTACCAAAAAATCCATCAAAAACTTTTCAGGCAATGCCAGAAATGCGTCGTGGAAAGCCAGGAGTGGGTCATATCAAGTCTCATGATATCCCAGAACTCCGTCATATTGTCTTGTTTGGAGATGATGTTCCAGTACATGGTGCATGGGTTTATTCGGACCTAATGAATGCTGCTGGAACTGAAGAAAGAGCCAAATTGGAGGAAATGGACCGAAAGTTGAGACCAGATGAGCCAGTGAACATGCAATTCACTTCTGGAACAACTGGACATCCAAAAGGAGCCACTTTGACTCATTTTGGATTGAATAATAATGCCTATTTTGCTGGTGCGTTTCTAATTGTTAAAATTTTGAGAAAATTGGCTAAATTTTGGTTCAGAAATCATCAAAATCGGTTGAAAATTTGCCTATTTATGAGGGTTTGAAATTTTGGAAAAGGTGTAAGTTGGCTAATTTTCAATCGATTTTTTATATTTTTTGCTTAAAATGTATGAAATTCTTGAAATATTCGGATGAAAATATTTTCAAACTTTTCCGGAAAAAATTCCAGACATTTTAAGTAAAAAAACATTAAAAATTGGTTAAAAATGAATCAAATTATGGAGTTTTCCCATAACTTTCTTCATTTTCATCCGATTCTTATGATTCTTAGCTTGAAGTGTCTGGAAATTTTCCAATTTTTCAATGATCATAGCTATGAAATTTCCAGACGTTTTGAACCAAAAATATTGGAAATCGGTGGAAGATGAACCAAGTTATGGTACTTTGACCATAACTCGACTACTTTTCATTCGATTTTCATGATTTCTAGGTCAAACACTCTGGAATTTTA
Source organism: Caenorhabditis briggsae (assembly GCF_000004555.2). Lineage (NCBI taxonomy): Eukaryota > Metazoa > Nematoda > Chromadorea > Rhabditida > Rhabditidae > Caenorhabditis > Caenorhabditis briggsae. Next base: position 17,400,218 of record NC_013488.2, on the reverse strand, counting down.
GCCACTTTTTGATAAACGTATTTGAGAAATTAGCAAAATCAATTTCCAGACATTTTAAGCTAAAAATCATAAAAATCGGCTGAAAACTAGCCAAGTTGCGATGTATGAAATTTTCAGATCCTCATAACTTTCTTCATTTTGGCCCGATTTTCAAGATTTTTAGCTTTAAAAAATTTGAATATTTTCAAGTTTTTAGATGACACTATTTTCAAAATCCCGCGAACAAAATTTCAATCATTTTAAGTCAAAAATCATGGAAGTCAGTTGAAAACTAACCAAGTTACAATCTCCTTCGTAATTATCTTCATTTTCATCCGATTTACAACACTTTTGGCTCAAATTCCCTGGAATTTGCTCTTAGAGTTTTAAAAAACATTTTAAATCAAAATTCAAAAAAATTCAGACATTTCAAGCCAAATATCATGAAAATCCAATGGAAATGAGCCGAGTTACGATTTTATGAAATTTTCAAATCTTCATAACTTTCTTCATATATATCCGATTTTTATGAATTTTAGCTTGAAATGTTTGAAATTCTTTAAGGTTTTAGATGAAAATATTTTTAAAACTCCGTGAAAAAAAAATTCAGACATTTCAAGCCAAAAATCATGAAAATCGGTTCAATTTGAGGCAAGTTGTGGAATTTTTCCAGTAACTTTCTTCATTTTTATTTGTTTTTAATGATTTTTAGCTTAAAATGTCTGGAATGTTCGGGAATTTTGAATATAATTTTTTTTTCAGAGTTTTGGAAAAACCTTCCAGAAATTTTAATCCAAAAATCAGGAAAATCGATGGAAAATGAACCAAGTTATGGAATTTTTATCCGAATTCAACGATTTTTAGATTAAAATGATCCAATTTCTAATTTCAGGAATCCGTCTTGGTTGGGACCGTGACGACCACCGTATCTGTATTCCAAATCCCCTATATCATTGTTTCGGTTGCGCAGTTGGTGTGATAAATGCAGTCAATCACGGACAAACTGTCATTTTCCCCTCGAAGTCCTACCATGTCCCAGATATTTTCGAAGCGATTCAAAATGAGAAATGCACTACAATGTTTGGAACACCAACAATGTTTATCGATGTTTTGAAGAGTCCCCTTATCAAAAAATACGATATTTCATCGCTCCGTGGTGGAGTCATTGGAGGGGCTCCGTGTCCGTTGGCGCTTTGTGAGAAAATGGTCAAGGAAATGAGGATGACTGACTTTGCTGTCATTTATGGATCTACTGAAACGTAAGGAATTTTTTTCGTGAGATTTTGAGCCAAAAATTATAAAAATTGGGCAAAAATGAGCAAAGTTATGAAAGCTCGAAGTTTTGGAAAAATTCATTATTTTTGGCTTAAAATGTCAGGATTTTTTATTTGAGAGTTTTCAGAAATTATTATTTTTTTAATTTGAAAAAATACCAAACATTTGGAGCTATAATTTATTGAGATTGGTCAAAAACTAGGCAAGTTACGGGTACTTGAAAATTTCCTCTCCAATTTGACTCACTTTTGCTCAAATCAAACTTTGGTACAAATCATATTTTCTCGGTTACTGTAACAGATATCAAAACTCTGTCAACTGATAAAATATAGCTGATATTATGATAAAAATTTTGTTAGTTAACCACTTTTAGATACCTCTCACAGGAGCTGAGATAAATGGAGTCAAAGTTAACCTGCTGCAAACTCGCTCGACTGTGGAAAGCGGCACTGTCAAGTTTGGCGCAATTTATCTCGATTACTGTAACAGATATTGAAATACTGTCAACTGATAAAATATAGCTGATAATATGATAAAAAATTTATTAGTTGTAAACTTTTTGATATCTCTTACGAGAATCAAGATAAATTAGATCAAAGTTGACAGAAAGAGCAAACGAGCTACAATGTGCAAATGCGGTACCGTCAGGTTTGAGCTCAATTATCCCGGTTCCTATGAGAGATATCAAACAGTGATCAACTGATAAAATATAGTTGATATTATGATAAACGTTTTGTCAGTTGACAATTTTTTAATATCTCCCACTGAAAGCGAGAAATATGAACTTAAAGTTGACGATAATAAAAACGCGCAATTTTTCGAACATTTGATTTTCAGAAGTCCCCTGGTGACAATGTCGGAACTGCACGTCGACCCATTCGAACGTATCAAATCAGTTGGATCCGTGATGCCACATCAAGAAATTGCCATAGTCGATGAGTACGGTGTTCCAGTTCCAACAGGTGCAAAAGGAGAATTATGGTCCCGCGGATACTCGACAATGTTGGGATACTGGGCGGATCAGGATAAGACGAATCTGGCGATCACTAGAGACAGATGGTACAAATCAGGAGATACAGCTGTGATGAACGAGGATGGGACTATCAATATTGTCGGAAGAACTAGGGATATGATTGTGAAAGGAGGAGAGAATGTGTATCCAACTGAAGTTGAGCAGTTCCTACATAAATTGGATTATGTCGCTGATGCTCATGTAAGTTTCACATTGAAAGTATTTCATAAAAGTTGAGGGAGAGATTCCAGACACTTTGAGCCTAAAATCATAAAAAACGGTTGAAAATGAAGAAAGTTATGAAGATTTGAAACATTTCATAAAGTCGTAACTTGGTCCATTTTCACCCGATTCTCTTGATTTTGAGCTCGAAATGACTCGAAAAAATTTTTCTCTGGTTTTGTGAAATATCTTTTTTGAAATTTTGTGAACAAATCCAATCTTTTAAAGCCAAAAACCATGAAAATCGGTTGAAGATTAAGAAAGTTATGAACGAAACTCCATAACTTGGTCCATTTCGAACCGATTTCTATGTTTTTTGGCTCAAAATGTCTGAAAATGTTTCCTAAACACTTAAAATGCATAAATATTTAAAATTCAAAAAATTCCAGACATTTTACGCCTGAAATCATGAATATAGGATGAAAATCAGCCAAGTTATGGTCAAAATCCCAAAATCTCAAATTGAAACGATTTTCATGATTTTTGGCTTAAAATGTGTGGAAATTTTTCCCAAATTTTTGTGAATGAAATGTATTTCGAAACGTATATAAAACCAACTATTTTGAGTCAAACACGACGAAAATCGGTTTGAAATCAGCCAAATTATGGTCAAAATCCCATAACTTGGCTCAATTTGAACCGATTTTCACGATTTTTGGCTGAAAATGTCAGTAATTTTTTTCTGAACCTTTCTAAAATTGGTTATTGAGGATTCAAAAAAATGACAGACATTTTGAGCCTAAGATCATGAAAGGTTAAAAATGAAGAAAGTTATGAAGATTTGAATAATTTTCATAAAGTCGTAACTTGGTCCATTTTTACCCGGTTTTCTTAATTTTGAGTTCGAAATGTCTCAAAAAAACTTTTCTGTGGTTTTGCCAAATATCTTATTTGAAAATGTGAACAAATCCAAACGTTTAAAGCAAAAAATCAAGAAAATCGGTTGAAAATGAGCCAAGTTATAGGTAAAACTCCATAACTTGGTCCATTTCCAACCGATTTCTTGGTTTTTTGGCTTAAAATGTCTGGAATTTTTTAACAAACAATTTGAAAAATACGTTCATTCGGAAACTTGAAAATTTTCAGACATTTCAAGCTTGAAATCATAAAAATCGGATGAAAATTAAGAAAGTTATGGGCTAAAATATATAACTCGGTTTGTTTTCAACCGATTTTCGTGATTTTTGGCTTAAAATGACTGGAAATTTTTCCTAAACATTTTAGATGCATAAATATATTCAAAATTCAAAAAATTCCAGAAATTTTAAGCCAAAAACCACAAAAATCGGTTGGCAAAGTAATATTTTATTGAAATTTTTCAAAAAATCCAAAGTTCATTTTTTACAAAAATCCACCTTATCTCAGCTCATTTCGACTCAAATTTTATGGATTTTAGGTTTTTAGACTCAGAAAAACAAGGCCAACAAAATGAGTATAATCATGACATTCTTTTTTTGAAAATTATTTTTCCAAAAATCTGAAATTTCCTTGTTTTCAGGTCGTCGGTGTTCCAGATGACCGTTACGGTGAGAATATCTGCGCATGGGTACGTCTTCGTGTGGAGGATGAAGGAAAAATTACGCCGGAGAAAATTATCCAAGACTGCAAACATGGAGTGAGTTCTGGAATTTTTTCTGGAAAATTTGAAAAAAAATTTCAAAAAAAAATGTTTTTTTAATTTTTTTAAATTTTTTCTAATTAATTTGTTCCAGATGGCTCACTACAAGGTCCCCAAATACGTCCTAATCAAGAAAGAATCCGAATTTCCACTAACAATTTCTGGAAAAGTCAAAAAATTCGAAATCCAGAAAATCTCCAAAGAGCTATTGGGATTGGGAACTGTCAAGTCGCATTTCACAGAAGTCGTTGATAATTGATTGAAAATTTGAGTATTTTGCTTCTCAGATTATGTATTAATTGGGACTAAAAATTAATTTTTTTAGAAAAAAAATGTTAGAAAAATTTTTTTGTATCGGGTTGTATTATATTGTACATATGCAATTTTCTCTGAATAAATAGCTTTAAACTAATCGTGACATGCTGGCCGAGTTTCGGTTTTGTAGGCCACCAGACTAAAAAATGTATTTTGAGCGGTTTTACTGCACTGGAGAACTTTCATTTTATTTACAAATTTTTTCTAGATTTCAGAATGACCTTGATAAATTTTTTACGGCTCGAAAACTCGGAGTTAAACATGTTTTTGAACCTTTTTTGCCAAAGTTCTTTTTTTCGGTTTCAAATTCTCGCGCTTCCCGCCATTCACCCCAAGCAATCGCGCTCTCCTGCACTCGACTTTCATCTGCGTCTCTCCACTTGACACACTCTCTCCGCAGCGAGCGCAATTCAAAAAAAAATCTATCGACTTTTTTGCAACTCCAATTTCCTTCATTTCCGACCATTTTCCCTCATTTTTCTTGGTTTCTAGACTGAAAAATCGCAAAAATCACGAATTTTCAGGCAATAATGGACGATAACTTCGAGCCAATGGACGATTTCGACTATCGAAGCCGATCGACAATGCATCTGCAAAAAGCTCTGCAAATGACGAAAGAAACGGTGATCAAGAACAATTTGTTGCTCGGATTGGAGAATGAGATTGATTTTGATTTTGGTGAGAAATCGGAGACTTTGGGAAATTGAAATTTGAAAAAAAATGAATTTTTTGAATTTTCAGCTGTTTTCACCTGGAAGAACTGATTTTAAAGCCAATTTCAGCTTATTTTGCTGCTCAGAAGTCAGATTATGATGCTAAAACCTTGATTTTTGGTCCAGAATTCAATGAAAACCCCAAAATGTTGACAAAAAAATTTTTATCTGAAAATTCGTTTTTTAAAGGTGTCCACACCTAAAAAAGTCCATTTTTTACAGTTTTTCCAGCTAAAAACCTCCAAAAATATCGATTTTTGCAGATTTCGACGAGGATGAAGACTTGGACCAACCCAAATGGGTACTCGTGCCGATAAGTCGCTGGGTCTTCTCGCAAAACGATTTATCAAAATGATTCAGTACTCACCGTACGGACGGTGTGATTTGAATACGGTAAGAGGGGGTTTAGGCTAAGAATGCGTCAAAAATCACTTAAAAATTCAAATTTCCCGCCAAAAATCGCTTTACAGGCAGCCGAAGCTCTCAATGTACGACAAAAACGACGAATTTACGATATCACAAACGTTCTGGAAGGTATCGGATTGATAGAGAAACGAAGCAAAAATATGATTCAGTGGAAGTAAGGAGCTGAAAATGGGCTGAAATTGATTGAAAATCGCATTTTTAGAGCCCAAAACATGAATTTTCAACTCAAAAACCATTAAAATGGGTCATTTTGGCCAAAAATTACCCGAAAAACCCCGTTTTTCCCCTGCAAAATCTCAAAAAATCCATTTTTTGCAGAGGCGGCGACTTCATGTTGAACGTAAAAGACGGAAAACGACAGATGGCAACGACGGAGGAGGAAGAGAGAATGGACCAGTTGAAAATGGAAATTGAGCAGTTGAATAAGGAGGAAGAGACCATTGAACAGCATCAGAGATACCTTCAGCAGGTGAAAATGACTAGAAATAGGCCGAAAATGGAGAAAATTGAGCCAAAATTGGAGAAAATTGAGCCAAAATTCGAGATTTTCAGCTCACAATGGACGATCATTGAGCTAAAAAAATGGAAGAAAGCTGAAAAATGAAAAATTCTGAATNTTTTTTACCTNCAAAATCTTCAATTTTCACCGTTTTTTTGCTAATTTTCAGTCCAAAATCGAGATTTTTGAGCTCATTTTCAGCCATAAATTAGCAAAAATTGAGTCAAAATTCGTGAATTTTTCGAGCTTAAAATTGCATTTCTGATTGTTTTTGACCCCAAAACCACCGATTTTTGCTCATTTTTTGAGATTTGGAGCCTAAAATTCAAGATTTTCGACTTGGAAATTGATTTTTTTTCAGCTTAAAAGATTCAATTTTCATCGATTTTGAATCAAAATTTTTGATGATTTTTAGCCAGAAAATTTTCAAAAAATCTAGATTTTTAGGCTCGAAAAATTGAAGAAATTGCCCAATTTTGACCCGAAAATCTTCAAATTTCACCGTTTTTTTTTGCTCATTTTTTAGATTGCTCAGCATAAAAATTGATATTTTCAGTCGCTTCGAAATATGGTCGAAACGGTGGACAATCACAAATACAGCTACGTTCTTCGCTCCCAGCTATCGGATATCTATAAGGACGATTTGACGATTGGAATTCAGTCGAGAATTGGGACACAAGTCAGAATGAGTGACACTGAGGTGAGAAAATAGTGGAAAATGAGTGGAAAAATCGATTTTTTGAGTCGAAAAATGAGAAAAATGGCTTGGAAATGGTCTAGAAATCGTTTGCAGAGCCAATTTGGACGTTTTTAGCCGAATTTCAGGCTATTTTAAACCGGTTTTGAGACATTTTCGAGCCATTTGAGGCTTAAAAACGAAAAAGCGCCAAAACGTCTCAAAATCGGCCCAAAATGTAGGTCATTTCGACTTCTAGGTGATGGCCTAACTTTTTCGCAATTCGGGTTTTCTAGGCCATCACGTTAAAGTTACCACAAATTAGTCTAGCATGCTCGAAGCGTGTTTTCTAGGCCATTTTAACGTGGTGGCCTAGAAAACTCAACTTGCAAAAGTTCGGTCACCATGTTAAAATGGCCTAGAGAACACGCCATTTTTAGGAGACGAGGATTATAATGGTTTTTTTCAAATCTCAAAAATCTCAACTAGAAGCCATTTGTGCCTGGTGGCCTAGAAAACCAAAACTAGGCCACCGAAAGTTAAGTAGGTCTAACATGTTTCTCATACCCTGACAAGTCGTTTGGTGGTATTTTCACTTAATTTGAACGATTTTCATGAGAGTTACGGCCATTTTGAACTGGTGGCCTAGAAAACTAAAGTTTGAAAAAGATAGGCCACCGTATTATATACCAAACGATTCCACAATTCCTGATAACGTTTTTAAACCTCGAAAATCTTGACTTTGAAGCGAGTTATAGCCATTTCTAGTTGGTGGCCTAGAAAACCAAAACTAGGCCACCGAAACTTAAGTAGGTCAAAAATGTTTCTCCTACTGTAACAAGTCTTTTGGTGGTACTTTCACTGAATTTGAATAGTTTTCAAGCGAGTTACGGTCATGTCGAAGTGGTGGCCTAGAAAACCAAATTTTGAAAAAGTTAGGCCATCTCTTCAAAATGACCTAGAAAACTCAACAAGGTCATGTTAGGCCATTTCTAGGTAATTTTACCACAGTGGCCTAGAAATCTCAAAATGAAAAAGTTAGACCACCATGCTGAAATGGCTCGGAAAGCATACCAATTGAATCTGAGGTTATTTCTAGGCGAAAAAGTTGGTGGCCTAGAAAACTGAACTCACAAAAGTTAGGTCACCATGTTGAAATGACCTAGTATTGGTCTCATAGTCATTCGGTATGATTTCCAGGGCATTCCAACATGATGGCCTAACTTTTGCAAGTTTTCTCGGCCACCATGTCAAAATGGCCTAGAATCACACTAGGGGTCATGTCAAGCCAGTTTTAGGTCATTTTAACGTTGTGGCCTAGAAAACTCAACGTGAAAAAGTTAGGCCACCATGTAAAAATGGCTCAAAAAACGCACCTAATGAATATCAGGCAGTTTCTGAGCGGAAAAAAAATTGGTGGCCTAGAAATTCCATTTTGAAAAAGTTAGGCCACCATGTCAAAATGCCCCAGAAAGCACACCAGGATCATGTCAAGACATTTCTAAGTCATTTTGAGATGATGGCCTAACTTTTGCATTTTGCGTTTTCTAGGCCATCATGCCAAAAGCCAAAATGACCCCAAAAACATGCCAGGTGAATCAGGCAATTTCCAGGC
>NC_013488.2:17350614-17391246 GCF_000004555.2 Caenorhabditis briggsae | reverse complement strand
CATTTTGACATGATGGCCTAGAAAACTCAACTTGCAAAAGTTAGGCCACCACTTCAAAATGGCTAACTTTCCCCGATTTTTCGGTCCTAAACCTCAATTTTTTTGCAGGAAATCGAAATGCACGGTGGTCCAGAATGGTGTTATCTGAAGGACGCGACCGGACCATTACGCGCGGCTATAGTATCAAATCACGAGGTCCACAACTTTGTAAAACGACAAAAATCGAAGCAACGGGGACACGAGGAACACGTTGACGACGATGTTAATGATAATGATAATGATAAGCAACAGCAATCCACGTCATCAGCAGCGTCTCGATTCAAGAAATACCAACAACGACGAACACTGACTGAGGAGATTTATGAGGATTTGAGAAAGGAGGAACAGAGGAATAGTGCGTTTTTGGGGAGAGAATTGGGAAGGAAAATGGTTGGAAATGGTCGAAAACAGTCAAAAATTCGGCAAAAATCATGAATTTTTACCAAAATTGACTGAAAAATGGTCAAAAAATGGCTTCAAATGACCTAAAAATGCCTGAAAATGATCGAAAATTAGCCTAAAACGGCGGAAAAATAATTGAAAATGGCCAGAAATAGGTCAAAATGGCTGGAAAATGACCACATATGACTTAAAAACGGCCCAAAATTGTCAAAAAATAGCCAGACATGGCTTTAAAATGGTCGAAAATGGCCTAAAACGGTCGAAAAATGGCCTAAATTGGTGGAAAAATGACCAAAATTGACTCAAAATGGCTAAAACTGATCGAAAAATGGCTGAAAATCACCAAAAAATGACTTGAAATGCTCGTAAAATGGCCTAAATTGGGCGAAAAATGGCCCAAAAACTGCTAAAAATGGCCTGAAAATGGCTGGAAATAGCTGAAAATGACTTGAAAATGGCCTAAAATGGCCGAAAAATCGCTGAAAATCATCAAAAAATGACTTAAAATGGTCGTAAAATGGCCTAAATTGGTCGAAAAATGGCCTAAATTGGTCGAAAAATGGCCCGAAAACTGCTAAAAATGGTTGGAAAGTGGCTGGAAATAGCTGAAAATGACTTAAAATGGCTGAAAATGATCGAAAAATGGCGGAAAATCATCAAAAAATGACTTAAAATTGTCGTAAAATGGCCGAAATTAGTCTAAAAATGGCTGAAAATAATCGAAACAATGATTTTTTTTTGAAAAAAAAAGTTTAGGCTCCGCCCACTTTTGAAATCTCAAAAAATCTTTTTTTCCAGAATCATCGGGATTGATGCCACCAATGAAGCCGTTGGACCCGCCACCGGCCAATGAGGACTATATTTATTCGACGACTGGAGAAGAATATCGAGGAGACTCGATTATCGATTTGTACGGAGATTAGAAGGAGGAGCAGCGGACATCCGGACATTTGGAAATTCAATTTTTAAACTTTTTCGAACTTTTTTGTCTCTTTTTTTCGACATTTTCATCTTATCTCTTCTTGGCGTTTTATGGTATTATTCAGAGGAAAAATTATTGATTTTTCGGAAAATTTCGAAAAAGTTGAGAAAAATGTTTTTTCAAAAATTTAATTTTTGGAGTATTTTCCAGCAATTTGAGCGAATTTTTCAAAAGTTGAGTTTTTAAAAATTTTTCGAAAATCAGATTTTTGGCTGAAAATTGCTGAAAATTCGAATTTTTGAAAAATCAAAATTTTAAAAAATTTTCCGAAAATTTTAATTTCAAAAGGTGACTTCCCAGCGATTTTAGTGGGATTTTTGACATATTTTTGAAATTTTTCAAAAAATCGAAAATTTAAAAAAAAAGAAATTCTTATGAACATTTTTAGTAATTTTCTGTAAATTTTCACTGAAATTTCGAAAAAAAGTTTTTCAAAATATTGATTTTTTTATATTTTGATGAAAATTCATTAAAAAAACAATTTCTGAATTTTCGAATTTTTGAAAAAAAAAACATTTTTTTCACCCAAATTCGGATTTTTAAAAATTCAACATTTTGACAAAAAACCAAAAATATTCAATTTTCCCAAAAAACATCCCATTTTCCGCATTATTTTGCCCTCTATAATATTCACGAATTTTCTGATTTTTTATTCAAATTCCATAATAATTTTTTTCCAATTTCCCCTCAATTTTTCCCAACTTTTATGCCAAATTTTTCATTTTTGCATGTTTTCCAACAAAAAAAGCGGAGCGTGGTCCCTGCCTTTTTCACCATTTTTTACCCCCTCCTTATGCAATTTCAAAAAAAGTTTTATATTTTTAAAAATTTTGAAATTCTGAAATCTTCCCCAAATTTTCCATTTTTTTCAGTCATTATTTTTTACGAATTTTCCCTATAAATTTTGACCCAGGAATTCGCATTTTTTCCAGGAAATCCCTGATTTCCTGAGATGGCCTAGAAATCCGCATTTTCTAGGCCATTAAACACAAATCATATGACTTTGAATTAGACAATTTAGATAAGAGGAAACCGGATTTTTCGCTGGTTTTTCTCCGGCTTCTCTCATCATTTTTATGCATTTTCTTTTATAGATTTTCTGTTTTTTTTTAATGGAAAAATCGATTTTTTGGCTAAAAATTTTTAAAAATCCAGAAATTTTCTAAAAAATCGAATTTCCGCAATTTTTCAAACGTTTTCGGTGATTTTCGAATGAAAAATCATTTTTTTTAATCGTTTTCCTTTTATTTTTGACCTTAAAAACCCGAAATTTTCAGGTCGATCACCTTGGAAAATCGAAAATTTTACTTTTCAGCTATTTTTCCATTTTTTAATCGATTTTGACTGAAATATTTGATTTTCATGGCTTTTTAATCGAATTTTCGATAATTTTTCACAATTTTTCATTTGGAAAACCCTTTTTTTCAGCATTTTCAGCCTTAAAAAAACCTGGATTTTGCTGAAAATCGCTGAATAAGAACAAACAACGATGCTCCGAAATCCCGCAACGCGCGCGGTGTTTACCGTAAATCGACACAAGAGAATTTACGGGATTCCGGAGCATCGTTGTTTTTCTTTATTTCGCTTATTTTAATTCGAAAATTCGGCGTTTTTGAGCTTTTTTGATGGATTTTTTGGGGAAATAAATGCATAAACTGAAATTTTAAAATTTTAAAACCTAGAAATAAATTTTTCCAATGAAAAAAAAATATATAATTTCCTTTAAAAACCGTATTTTTCAAATTTTCGAATAATTTTCAGCTCCCAACATGTCTCCCAGCGACGATCCAATCTCTTCGATTTTTTTCGAGCGTCAACAGGCGGCTCTCTGTGCTCAACACGCCTTGAACATGCTTCTCCAAGATTCTTTGTTCACTTATGAGAATTTGAGGGATTTAGCGAGGCAAATGGACCAAATGGAACATGATATTTTGGGAAATGTGGGTGAAAAATTAGAAAAAAATTAGAAAAATCGAAAAAAAAAACTAAAAAAAAGTTTTTTTTTCAAAAATTCCAAAAAAAAAAATTTTTTCAAAATTTTTTTCAGAACGCAAACGCCGTTGGCCGAAGTGAAAACATGAATGATAGTGGATTTTTTTCGATTCAAGTCATCGAAAAAGCGCTCGAAACGTTCGATTTGAAGCTCATAAATATGGAGAATCCGGCGATGGCAGAGTTCAAGGCGAATCCGTTGTAAGGGCTGAAAAACTTGAAGTTTTAGCTATTTCTGAACGAGAAACTCAAATTTAGCGTTAAAATTGAGCTTAAAATTGAAAATTTCGGCGAAAATTGATCTAGAAAATGTTTTTAGAACAAAAATTGAAAAAAAATGTTTTTTAAAAAATTCAAATTTTTCAAATTCCCGCCAAACCAAATTTTTCAGAACCGCCCGCGCCTACGTCTTGAACCTCCGGGAGCACTGGTTTGTGCTCCGAAAATTCGGAAATCAATGGTTTGAGCTGAATTCGGTGAAAAATGGACCAAAACTGCTCACGGACACCTATGTCAAGGAGTATTTGCATCAGTTTGCCGCCGAAAGTAAGAAATTTGACTTTTTGAAATTTTCAAAAATATTGGAAATCTTGAATTTTTTGAAAATTTCTCAAAAAATTTTTTTCGAAAAAAATTTTTTTTTTACCTTTTTTAATTTTTGAAAATTTCGAAAATTTTCCGAAAAAAAACCAGGCGATCACTCTGTTTACGAGGATTATAATGGTTTTTTTTCATATCTCAAAAATCTCGATTTTGAAGCGAGTTACAGCCATTTTGAAATGGTGGCCTAGAAAACCAAAACTAGGCCACCAAAAATAAATGGGTCAGAAATGTTTCTCATACTGTAACAAGTCTTTTGGTGGTACTTTCACTCAGTTTGAACGATTTTCAAACGAGTTCCGGTCATTTTGAACTGGTGGCCTAGAAAACCAAAGTTTGAAAAAGTTAGGCCACTGTATTATAAACCAAACGATTCCACAATTCCTGAGGACTATAATGATGCTTTTAAATCTTAAAAATCTTAATTTTGACGCGAGTTATGGTCATCTGTGCCTGGTGGCCTAGAAAACCAAAGCTAGGCCACCAAAACTCAAGTAGGTCAGAAATGTTTGTTAAGCTCTAACAAGTCGTTTGGTGGTATTTTCACTCAATTTGAACGATTTTGAAGCGAGTTATGGTCATTTTGAACTGGTGGCCTAGAAAACCAAAGTTTGAAAAAGTTAGGCCACCAAAATTTTTTTTGAAAAAAATTTTTTTTCTTCTTTCCAGACTACTCGATCTTCGTGGTCCAAGGAATCCTACCAAACTCCGAAGCGGACGACTTCATAACCCTCTGCCCCGTGGTCCCAAAACCCACAGACTTCGACAAAAAAGAGCCAAATCTGGTGCAAAAATTCTTCAATTCGGTCGGAAGACGACTCGGAGGCTCCCAAGAAATTCCAGATTCCCAGGAGGATCGAGATTTGGCAATAGCCATGGCACTGTCGATGGAATCGAAAGAATCCAGCGAATCGTCGGGAAGTGATGAGGATCAACTGGCAAAAGCCATCGAAATGAGCCTTTCTCAGGATCCTAGTAGGTTTTTTGGCTTGAAATTGCAAATTTAGAGCCTCTGGGATCCATTTTATAAAAATCCCCATTCAAAAATATGCACTTTTGAGCAAGTTACAGCCTCCAACGTCCATTCTGAAGCCGTGGACTAGAAACCCAAATTTCGACAAACCTAGTCCACCATATTTGACATATTCTAGGTCAGCCAATCACTCGTTTCACGAGGAATATAATGGTTCTTTTAAATTTCAAAACGCTCGATTTTGAAGCGAGTTACGGCTATTTTAAAGTTCTGGCCTAGAAACCCAAATTTCGAGAAAGTTAGGCCGCTATATAATAAAAATTGTGAATCAGGTGAAAGCCAATCTCACAAGAATTATTACGACGTTTTCAAATCTCAAAAATCTCGATTTTGAAGTGAGTTACAGTCATTTTGAAGTGGCGGCCTAGAAAACCAAAACTCGGCCACTGAAACTTAAGTAGGTCAAAAATGTTTGCTATGCTCTAACAAGTGTTTTGGTGTTACTTTCACTTAATTTGAACGACTTTCAAGCGAGTTATGACCGATTTTGTGTCTAGTGACCTAGAAAACCAAGTTTTGAAAAATCTAGGCCACCATATGATACAAATTATAAATCAAACGATCCATCAATTCACGAGGATTATGAAAGTGCTTTTAAATTTTGAAAATATCAATATTAAAGCGAGTTATAGCCATTTGAAGTTGGTGACCTAGAAATCCAAAACTAGGCCATCAAAACTTAAGTAAGTCGAAAATGTTTCCCATACCCTGACAAGTCGTTTGGTGGTATTTTCACTAAATTTAAACGGTTTCCAAGAGAGTTACGGTCATTTTTGCATCTCGTGGCCTAGAAAACCAATTTTTGAAAAAGTTAGGCCACGGCCTTCCAGACCAAACGATCACTGAATTCACGAGGACTATTATGACGTTTTTGAATCTCGAAAATATGAAATTTGAAGCGAGTTACAGCCATTTCAAATTGGTGGCCTAGAAAACCAAAACACGGCCACTGAAACTTAAGAAGGTTAAAAATGTTTGTCATGCTCTAACAAGTATTTCGGTGGTATGTTCACTCAATTTAAACGATTTTCAAGCGAGTTATGGTCAGTTTTGCATCTCGTGGCCTAGAAAACCAATTTTCTCGGCCACCAATTTTTTTTTCGAATTCTCAGATATTCCATCAACGTCCGCTGCTCCTTCTGAATTGACTGAAACTCCAATTCTGGGTCCTTCCACGTCATCTGAAACGCCATCTGGACGGATTCCAAGTGCTGAGCAACAAAGAAGAGATCGTGCGAAATTTTTGGAAAAATTGGAGGAGGAAAAGAAGAGCCAGAATGTTCCGGAAGAATAATTTTTTTGTAAAATTAAATTTTAATTTCGCTATCGGTCATATTTATATCTGTTTCTGGTGTCTAAATTGCATATTTTTGCCTTTATTGTATTTTTAAAAATGAATAAAATGTTATTTTTCCGTCGAAAAATTGAATTTCCGCTGGAATTTTCGCTGAAAATCCACTGTTTTCTAGACAAAAACCCGTTTTTTTCCGAAATTAGATTCAAAAATTAGGTGTGTCCGCCAAAATTCGCTGTGTCGATTTACGGTAAACACCGCGCGCAAGGCGGGATTTCGGAGTGTCGTTGTAGGATTTTTCAACAAATTTTCACACTTTTCCTCATATTTTCGGTAGTTTTCAGGCCAATTTTCGTCGTTTTTCATTAAAAATAAATACTAAAAATATTTTTTGATGTTTTGAAACCTATTTCAGTCAGTAATTTGTGTGATTTAGCGAGGAAAATTCGATTTCTTCGGAAATCATTTTTTTTTGGTTTCTGACCGTTTTTAACCATTTTCTCCCATTTAAACTTTGTAAATGTGATAAAAATAAACAAAATGACTGATTTTCATAGATTTTCATCGATTTCAGACAAGAAATCATGTACGACGAGTTGGCAGAAGTCGGTGATGGCGGTGACGAACAGCAACAACAGCAGCAGCAACCAGGACAGCAAGAAGGTGGAAAAATGAAGAAATTGCACTGAAAATGTCTGGAAAATTCTAGAAAATCGAAGGAAATCAGGCAAAATTTGAAAATTTTTCGAAATTTTTGATTTTGAGCCAAAATTGCTCATTTTCGCTGAAAATTGCGACAAAAAAATGCAAAAAACAGCGAATTTCAGCTTTGAAATCATCAAAAACGAATAGCAAACCTGAAAATATCGCTTGGAAAATCAAAAAATCGAAAAATTGTAAAAAATTTTTTTTCAAAATTTCAGTTTTTCGCAGATTTTTCACTAAAAATCCTTCATTTTTTGGTTTTTTCCCCAAATTTTCACCTAAAAAAGCATCAAAAAATTATTAAAAATCCCAATTTTGCTCGAAAATTCCCATTTTTTAGCCGAAAAATCATCAATTTCAACCAATTTCAGCCAGAAAATCTCATGAAAAATCCATTTTTCTAGCTAAAATCGCGAATTTCTCTCAGTGTTTTACTGAGTTTTAGCTAGTTTTTCTCTCAAAAATTCCGAATTTTTACACCAAAAAATTCCCATTTTTCAACATTTTTCACTGAAAAAATCAAAAAATTCAATTTTCTAGCTCAAAATACCGAAATTTCGACCTCAAAAATGCCCATTTTTTGCTCAAAAAAATCACAATTTATCACTGATTTTTAGCTGAAAATTATTGAATTTTTGACCAAGAAATCCCAATTTTCAGGCCTAAAAATCCTCAATTTTAAGCATTTTCAGACGTTCCACCAGGGGGAAATATGGACGATTTCCTCGCCGACGCTCCACTTCCAGACGACGAGAACCCAGTTGGCTCAAAATCTCCAATTCAATCGGAGAAGGATGAGCAATCGATGGATGTTCCTACTGTAAAGTCACCAGAGGAGCAAATGGAAAAAAGTAATGATGAGCAATCGTCAGAAGCGATTCAGAAGACGTGGAAAATGAGAAGGTAGCATATTTTTTAGAAAAAAAATTTTAGATTTTCGGCTGAAAATCAGAGGAAAAATGACCTAAAAAGCCTAAAAATATGCATGATTTAATAAAATTTTGGATTTTTAGAATTTTTTGAAAATTTCGATTTTTCCTAGAATTTCTGGATTTTCCCAGATTTTTTTTTAAATTTCGATATTTGGAATTTTTTGAACTTTTTGAATTTTTGAATTTTTCGGGATTTTCAGAATTTTCAGAAATTTAGAAATTTCCGATTTTTTGAATTTTTTTTTTGAAATTTTGGATTTTTCGGAATTTTTAGAATTTTTGAAAATTTCCAGATTTTTGAAATGTGGTAATTTTTCGGATTTTTAGGATTCTTCGAAAATTTTCGGAATTTCTCAGATTTTTTTTTAATTTCGGTATTTGGAATTTTTCGAATTTTGGGAATTTTTTTTGAAAATTTCGATTTTTGGAATTTTCTAATTTCTTTCGTCGAATTTTTGGATTTTCAGAATTTTTGGGAAGAAATTTCCGATTTTTTTTATTTTCGGAATTTCGGATTTCGAGAATTTTTAGAATTGAGCTCAATTTTCAGAAATTTAGAAATTTCCGATTTTTTTAGATTTTTCAATACTTTTGGGATTTCGAAATTTTACAAATTTCCGAGTTTCAGGATTTTGGAATTTTACGGAATTTTCCAGATTATTGGAAAATTTCGATACTTGGAATTTTTTGAACTTTTTGGATTTTTCTATTTTTCGGAATTTTGATTTTTTTTTAACGTTCTAATTTTTCAGCAATTTTTAGCCGATTTTTTGAGAATTTTCAGCATCATTTCATAGAATTTTTAACAAGAAATTACTCTAAAACCTCATGTTTTTTTGAAAATTTTGATTTTCCGAACTTTTTTTGAAAAGCCGATTTTCGGAATTCTCCAATTTTAGAAGTTTCCGAATTTTCGAAATTCGGAATTTTTGGATTTTTTTTTGAAAATTTCGACGTTTTCCAGAATTCCAGAATTTCGGATTTTTTGAAAAAAAATTTCAAAATTTCTTTTTTTTTATTCTTTTTTATCTTTTCTATTTTATCTTTTATATCTTTTTCATCTTTTTTATTCTTTTCTTTTTTATTTTTTGAAATTTAGAAATTTCCGATTTTTTGAAAATGTTGGATTTTTCGGAATTTTTTGAATTTTTGAAAATTTTCGGAATTTCTCAGATTTTTTTAAAATTTCGGTATTTGGAATTTTTTGAACTTTCGGATTTTTCAGATTTTTGAAAAAAAATTTGGAATTTTAGAATTTTTCGAATTTTGGGAATTTTTTTTGAAAATTTCGATTTTTGGAAGTTTCTAATTTTTTTCGTCGAATTTTTTGATTTTCAGAATTTTTTGAAAATTACAATTTTTTCAGAAATTTAGAAATTCCCGATTTTTTTAGATTTTTCCATATTTTTGGGATTTCGAAATTTTAGAAATTTCCGAGTTTCAGGGTTTTGGAATTTTACGGAATTTTCCAGATTTTTGAAAATGTTGGATTTTTCGATAATTTTCGGAATTTTCAGAATTTTCAGAAATTTAGAAATTTCCGATTTTTTGAATTTTTTTTTTTGAAATTTTGGGTTTTTCGAAATTTTTTTTCGAAAAGTCGATTTTCGGAAATTTTAGAAGTTTCTCAAATTTTAGAAGTTTCCGATTTTTCGAAATTCGGAATTTTTGGATTTTTGAAATTTTTTTTTGAAAATTTCGATGTTTTCCAGAATTTCGGATTTTTTGAAAAAAAAAATTTCAAACATTTCAGCAATTTTTAGCCGATTTTAAGGGGAATTTTCAGTATTATTTTCCATGATTTTCCCCCAAAAATTCCTCATTTTTTTTGCAGAAAAAAGAGGACGATGAGTCTGCACTGGCACCAACCCAACTGGGAAACGCCCTCGATTCTCTGATGATGCATTGGTGTCAACTGCTGACGAATGTTACTGTAAAACCGCCAGTTCCACCACCATCCACACTGGATCATGTTAAAGAAGTCGCCGAAGTTTGCAGTAAACATGTTAGTCACCCTTTTTGGGGGGCAAAATGATCCTAATTTCATTAAAACCGCATTGAAAAATGGACTAGGAATGACCTAATATTCATCTGGTGTGACCATTTTGAGACATGGTGGCCGAACTTTCGCAAGTTGGGTTTACTAGGCCACCATGTCAAAATGGTCCAGAAATGGCCTGATATTCATCTGGTATGTTTTCCAGGTCATTCTGGCATGATGGCCTAACTTTTGCAAATTTGGGTTTTCTAGGCCACCATGTCTAAATTGTCCAGCAATGGTAAGTCGTCTTTTTTTGGCCGAAAATCGAGAAAAAACGGCTTGAAAAGCCTTGAAATGAGCCTGAAATCATAAAAATGTCGCATTTTGGCTGAAAATTGTGGGGAAAAAATGGCTTGAAAAGCCTTGAAATGAGCCTAAGTTCTCAAAATTTCACATTTTTTTCAAAAAGTTGAAACGCGGCTCAATCCGGCCTAAAAAGTCTAACAGCCTAATTTCATGAAAATCGCTTTTTAAAACGTGAAAAATGTGTCAGAAACCACCTGAAAATCCTAAAAATGAACTTGGAATTTTCTAAAAACCGGTCTAAAATCCTGAAATACTCCGGAATTCAAATTGTTCGAAATTTCAATTTTTCGATTTTTTCAATTTTTAAAATTTTTTCAAAAATTAGAATATTTCAAAATTTTCATATTTTTCGAATTTTTGGAATTCTTGAAAAAAATTTGTTTTCTTTTTTGATTCTTTTCAGAATTTCCTGATATTTGAAACTTTTTAGATTTTTCGGATTTCAGCCTGAAATGAGCTCGAAACATGTCTGTAATTGCTGTGGGCTTTAAAACTATAAAAAACTATCTCAATAGGCCTAAAATGCTTGAAAATGACCCAAAATTGCCCCGGAAATCATTTTCTAGGCCATGTTGACATGGTGGCCTAACTTTTGCAAGTTGCGTTTTCTAGGCCACCATGTCAAAATGGTCCAGTAATGGAGATTCCGACACGAAAATGCTCAAATTTGCAGTTCCGTGACGCGTCCGTCGACGTGAACAACGAATTCACCCGTCTGGGACTTCAATGGGAAATGGAAGAGATCGCGAATCAATCGATAATCGAAGAGACGCATCTGGATGAGGCCATCGAGAGACAGGAGAGACTTTTGGAACAAGCACGGGACATTATTCGACAGAGATTGGAGCAGTTTCATAAGGAATGTCCCAATGCTGGAACACAATTCACTACTTGAATGTTATTATTCGACCTTTTTTGTGTTTTTTTGAAACATTTTGACCCAAAATTCGCGTTTTTTTGCTTTTTTCAACCCTAAAATGTCCATTTTCGGCTCCAAAATCTGCATTTTTCTGTGAAAAAAAGCTCTTTTTTCATATTCTCTGAAAATCTATTTCCTGGCTCTGTAAATTTGAATTTCCCGCCATTTTTAGCCTTTTTTCCGAACTAGTTCGACCAAAAATTTGCATTTTTCTGTGGTAAAAATATTCCAATTTCTCTATTTTTAACAAGTTTTCCGTCTGAAAGTCATCCACATTTCATCGATTTCCGGGTTTTTTTTTGGCCCAAAAAATTTGAATTTTCCCCCCATTTTTTTCGGCGATTGCCCGAGAATTTTTGAGCTGAAATTTGCATTTTTCTGTAATTAAATCTCCATTTTTGACGCGGAAAATTGGAATTTTCACTAACTTTTGTAACTTTTTGCAAATTTCCCGAAAAAAATGCCTTTAAAAATTCATTCTTTGGCATAGAAAAATTGAATTTTCGTAGTTTTTTTTTTTGAAAAATTGGATTTTTTGTCTTTTTCAACCAGGAAATGTCCATTTTCTGCCCCAAAATCTGCACTTTTTCACCGATTTTCGTGAAATTTTGACCCAAAAATGCCATAAATTGACTTAAATTATCTTAAAATTAAAGAAAAAATTTCCAGAAAATTTTTCGAATTTTTCGAATTCATACTTGAGGGGAAACTGGAAAAATAGCAACATTTTAAGAGACAAAAAATGGGGAAATTTCAAGAAATCTTAAATTTTGGGAAATTGATTTTTGATGATTTTTTGGAGGGGAATAAATGGAAAAATTGCAAAATTTCGAGGAAAAAATTTGCAATTTCTAAGAAATTTGACCGAATTTTTCGCAGAAAAAAAATTGAAAAATAAGAGAAATCGGTGATTTTTGAAGGGGATAATCGGGGAAAATTGGAAAATTTCGAAGGAAAAAAAATCAAAAATTGCAAAAAAAAGAGAAATTGATGATTTTTGGGGGGGGGAAATTTCGGGAAAAAGAAAGTCAAAAATTGGAAAAATGTGCAATTTTGCAAAGTAAAAATTGATTTTTGGCGCCAAATCCTCCAAAATCCAAGAATTCAAATCTCGGGTCCCTCGCCTCCTGGCACCAACATGGTGATATGGTTTCCATTGAGAAGAATCGTATCCAGCTTCGTCATTCGCTTCCCTTCAGCAGTATTCTCGTACTCAACGACGTCCTCCAGCACCATATTCACATAATCATCGAATCCGGTCAACGTGCCGACGATTTCCTTATCATTCTTCATTATCACCCAGATCTTCGATCCAATGCATTTATCGATTAATTCCAGTGGCAAGAGGGTGTTCGGATTGGTTGATGTTGATGTTGCCATCTGAAAATTGAGCAAATTTCGGGGGAAAATGGATCAAAAATCATGGAAAATAGACAAAAATCGAGGTTTTTCGATGAATTTTAATGAAAAAAAAGCTAAAAATTCCATAAAAATAGTCCAAAAACTGAAAAAATTCAACTTTTCGACAGTTTTTTCTAGAATTTCCGATGAAATGCCAGTTTGAAAAATCATGGAAGATAGAAGTAAAATAAGGTGAACTTTCGGTGAATTTTAGTGAAAAAAAAATCATGAAAAATGGACCAAAAATCGTGAAAAATGGACCAAAAATCGTGAAAAATGGACCAAAAATCGTGAAAAATGAACCAAAAATCGTGAAAAATGGACCAAAAATCGTGAAAAATGAACCAAAAATCGTGAAAAATGGACCAAAAATCGTGAAAAATGAACCAAAAATCGTGAAAAATGAACCAAAAATCGTGAAAAATTGTTTTTTGAGCTCAAAATTGCTCAAAAATGAGCCAAAAGTCATTAAAATTGTTGAAATTCAGCGTTTTTAGAATCAAAAATTTTGAAAAATGATCGATTTTGGCTCTAAAAGTCTCAAAAACTCTGACTTTAGCTTAAAATTCATGAATATACAAGAATCGAGGTTTTTCGACGAATTTTAGCGAAAAAAAATGCTAGAAAATGGGAATTTCAGGTCAAAATCAGGTCAAAACGAAGAAAAACATACACTAAAAAAATCGATTTTTCGAAAGTTTTTTCTAAAATTTTCCATGAAATTTTCAATTTTTTTGACTGAAAATTGAAGGTTTTTCGACGAATTTTAGTGAAAAATGATCGGCTGAAAATAAGCCAAAATTGAGCAAATTTCGGCGCGAAAAATCATGGAAAATAGACGAAAATCGAGGTTTTCGATGAATTTTAGCGAAAAAAAAGGCTAGAAAATGGGAATTTCAGGTCAAAACGAAGCTAAAAATTGGCTAAAATCGGCAAAAAAAATCGAGAAAAATCTGGAAATTTCACCTTTTTTTTGGCTGAAAATTGGAACATTAAGAAGCAAAAATCCTGGAAAATAGGCAAATTTTCGATGAAACTTTCGATTTTTGGTGAAAAATTTCTAGGAAATGGGAAGATTTTAAGCACAAAAAAGTTGAAAATAGACCGTAATTGAGCAAATTTCGGCGCGAAAAATCATGGAAAACATGCGAAAATTAGGATTTTCCAAGGGTTTTTTTTTCAGTGCAAAATGATTAAAAATTTGGCTTAAGAAACTGAAAATCGGCGAAAAAATTGAAAAATTAAAAAATAATTTTTCTGGAAAAATTCGATTTTTTGAATTAATGTACTTCGTTAAGATAAGCGTTTGTCTTTGAGAATCTCTTTTAAAAAACCAAAAAAAAACAATTTATTTCAATTTTTACCGAAAAAATCTAATTTTGGACCTAAATTTCAATAATTTTGCTATTTTCTCTGACAAAAAACTCCAGAAAATACGTAAAACCTCTGGAAAATTATCGAAAATTTCGACTTTTTGGGAGTTTCCCAATCATTTTTTGAAAAACTCGTTTTTCATCGATTTTAGACATATTTTAATGCTTTTTTCGGCTCTATTTCTATTTCTACACAGAATTCAACCTGAATTTCATATTTTTCCACAAGAAAAATCACAAAAATCGGCAAAAAAAAACCAAGGAAAACTTATGAAAAGCGTTTCGAATTCGAAAGTAGACTCTCAAAAGTCCGCAGAGTGAGGCGTCGGTGTTTGCGTACTCGAGTGACCAAGGCTTGACGACATTTCAGCGAAAAGAGGAAATAAAAACTCGGGAACGAAATCCATGGATTTTGAGCTAAAAACGACAAAAACAGCAAATTTTCATTGAAAAATCATGAAAAAAAACAAAAATCAAAGAAAAAAAAACAAAAATCAAAGAAAAAAACGAACAACAGATTACAAGAAAGACAGTAAAACATTTAAAAAATAACAAAAAAAAATTTTAACATTCAAAAATAATATTTTTTGAAAAAATGATCATGAAGATGATGGTACAGATCGATGTAGTTGTGGTGTTGATGTGTAGAAGATCCTGAAAATTGAAAAAAAAATCGAAAATTCAAGCATTTTCAGATCGGTAGCCTAGAAACCCAAATTTTGAGATTTCTAGGCCATCAACTGCGATTTCTAGGCCACGAATATAATTAAAATGACAAGCTAGACGATAGAAATCTATTGAAACCAGTTACATCTTAAAATATCAACTTTTAGCCAAGTTACAGCAGTTTCAAGGTTGGTGGCCCAGAAACCCAAATTTTTGGATTTTTAGGCCACCAACCGATACCGTACCTTAATCAAATTCGTCATCCGGCAACTCTTGTTTTATCTCTTTTTCATCGATTTTCAAATCATCGGGAAGATTTTGGTCTTTTTGAATTTCCACGTCATCGTCGTCAACGTCTTCTGGAAGATTCGGAAGATGAGGAAGACGTTGAGAGTAGGCGTCTGATGATGATGTTGATGGTGCGGCGGATGACGTGGAAACTGAAAATTTTGAAAAAAAATTGAGGATTTTTAGATTTGTTTTAAGAGAATTTTAGTTCATTTCAGGTCGGTTAGGACCACCTTCAAGGCATTTCAGGCCATATTTGAAGCATTTTAGGCCAATTTTAGGCCATTTTGGACCAATTTTGAGGCGTTTCAGACAATTTTAGGCCAATTTCAAGCCATTTTAGGCTAATTTTGAGGCATATTAGGCCAATTTTAGGCCATTTTAGACCAATTTT
This sequence comes from Caenorhabditis briggsae, assembly GCF_000004555.2. Taxonomy (NCBI): domain Eukaryota; kingdom Metazoa; phylum Nematoda; class Chromadorea; order Rhabditida; family Rhabditidae; genus Caenorhabditis; species Caenorhabditis briggsae. The sequence continues at coordinate 17,375,879 of NC_013488.2, read as the reverse complement.
GAGGCGTTTCAGACCATTTTAGGCCAATTTTGAGAATATTTAGGCCATTTTTAAGACATTACAGGCCAATTTTGAGGCAGTTTAGGCCCATTTCAGGCCAATTGAAGACATTTTAGGCCAATTTTGAGGATATTTAAGCCAATTTTAAGGCATTCCAGGTTAATTTTAACGCATTTTAGGCTAATTTCAGGCCAATTAAAGGCATTTCAGGGCGATTTAAATCATTTTAGAACATTTTTTAGGCATTTTGGGTCTTTGGGTCCCCTTAATATTGCCCTAAATAACCCAAAATGGCCAAAAAATGGTCCGAAAATTGGGCCATTTTATGCACATTTTTACGCCAATTTTAAGCTATTTTAGCTATTTCAGGTCATTTTTGACAATTTTTAGACATATTTTGAGCGATTTTTTGCAAAATGTCAGACATTTTAGTTCGTTTTTAAGGCATTTTAGACCATTTTTGGGCTATTTCAGCTTGTTTCAACACAACTTTAGGTCCTCTTGGACCATTTTTCAAGCATTTTCACACTTTTTTACAGCCTCACCTCCTTCATATTCAGGATCGTCCAGCTCCATTTTGATTTCCTGAATCAATTTGGTCTTTTTCAACTTTTGAGCCCGTTTCAGCTCTCGATTCAACTCGATTTTCCGTTTGAACTCCATCAATTTCTTCTCAATGTCTGCACTCTCTTCCGGTGTCATACTCTCTCCCGACTTGATTTTCAGGAATCGATCGATCGATAATCGATTCTTCTCCCTCTCCAGTTCTCCGTCTTCTTCCATGATTTCATAGTGCTCTCGAATCGCTTCGAGACGCTTCCATTCCTCGGCCAGCTCCTCACTCTTTCGCAGCAATTCCAATTTTTCGATTTGGCGCATTTGGGATTCCTGCGAAATCGCAATTCAGAGATATTTAGAGAGAATTTCAGCTAATTACAAACAATTTTAAAAGCCAAAATATCACATTTTGGTATTTTTGAATTGAAAATTTCCAAAATTTTGAGCAATTTTTTACCATTTTTGGCAAAAATTCTGAAATTTTCCTGAAAACGGGCCTAAAATGCCTCAAAATTGGCCTGTAATGCCTTAAAATTGGCCTGAAATTGTCTGAAATGCCTTCAATTGGCCTAAAATTGTCTGAAACGCCTCAAAATCGGTCGGAAATGGCCTAAAATTGGCCTAAAATGGCTTCAATTGGCCTAAAATTGTCTGAAACGCCTCAAAATCGGTCTAAAATGGCCTAAAATTGACCTAAAATGGCTTGAAATTGGCCTAAATGGCTTGAAATTGGCCTAAATGGCTTGAAATTGGCCTAAGATGGTCTGAAACGCCTCAAAATTGGTCTAATATGGCCTAAAATTGGCCTTATATGCCTCAAAATTGGCCTAAAATGGTTTGAAATTGGCCTAATGATGTCCTTAGAATGGCCTAATTTTTGGACCATTTTCCGGCCGGTTTGGGTCATTTTGGATCTATTTAAGACCAATTGTAAGTCATTTCAGATCATTTTTAGGTCGTTTTGGACCAGAAATTAGACAATTTGTAGCTTATTTTGGACCATTTTTATGCAATTTGTTGTCTCATTTTTGAGTATTTTTAAACAAATTTAGGCCATTTTCGTCATTTTTCAGCCTGAAAATTGTCCAAAAGGGCTGAAATTGGCCTAAATCAATCTGAAATCGGCCTAGAATGGCTTTAAAAGTGGTCCTAACTGAGCTGAAATGACCGAAAATTCTGAACAAAAAAATCTAAAAATTTCAGCTGCCTACTCGATTTTCAGGTCCAAAAAATGGTCAAATTTTGGTATTTTTGAACTAAAACTTTCAGAATTTTGGTGAATTTTTTTCAGAGTAATTTTGGGACGATTTTAATGAATTTTCAGTTATTTCAGAGTCATTTTCAGCCAAAATTTTAGTAAATCTCACATCAGCGTCCTTATCCCAATCCAACGCGACATCTCTCCAATGAATATCGTATTCCGGCTTTCCGTTGCGAACGATTTTTTGAAAATCCTCAATTAGACGGCGATAATTAATCTGAAATTTTCGCTTTTTAGGCTGAAAATCATGATTCTAGTGTGAGTTTGAGCTTAAAAATCAATTTTTGGGTGATTTTTGGCTCCAAAAACTAGTTTTCTGGCCATTTTGAAGCTAAAAATCTTGATTTTCTTGTTATTTTTAGCACAAAAAACTTGGTTTTTCGACTATTTTGAGGCTGAAAATCATGATTTCAGTTTAATTTTTAGGATTCAAGCTACTTACAATCGAGAGAAGAGCCGGTGCTCTTGGTCCTTTCGGACACCACGCCCCACCGCGAACCGCCTGTTTTTCGAGTGTATCTTGGACTCTTTCAGCTGTCTTTAAGTGCTCAGCAAGATTGTTCAGACTGAAAAAATTGCATTTTTCGGAAACTTTAATTTCAAAATGTATTAATTTTGAGAGTCGAAAATAACCTTAAAAAAAGCTAAAAATTTGGCGGAGAAAATCCGAAATTTCCACTGAAAATTTATGATTTTTAGCTCATTTCAGCCGATTTTTCAGAAAAAAATAGGCTTTTTTTAAAGAAAAATTTCAAAGTTTCATCCGTTTTAGGTTTGAAATTGCTATTTCTAGCGGCTTTTTAGCTCAAAAATGTGAGTTTTTCAATAATACAGTAATTTTTCCTCAATTTTCAGTATTTTTTGTGCAAAAAATTCATAAAAATCACGATTTTCAGCCAAAAATAAGCTAAATTTGTCTGAAATTAGCTTAGATCTCCAAATTTCGAATAAAAAACTGAAATTCGTCATTTTTAGCTCATTTGGAGGCGATGATTTTTTTCGAATAAAAAAACCATTTTTCGGCCTAAAATTGCTACTTTTCACAGTTTCAATCGTCAAAATTTGACTTTTTCAGCCATTTTAAGACCTAAAATTACCATTTTCGACATATTTTAAAGCAATTCCTTTTCCCTAAAAATCTGTTTTTTGAGTCGAAAATAGCTGATTTTCAGAAGATTCCAAGCTCTGGTTTTAGTAAATTTTAATGAATTTTTTGGATATTTTCAGCAATTTTCGAGTTTTCTACGACAAATTTCGATATTTTTCAGCCAAAAATGTGCTGAATTTGTCTGTAATTAACTTAGAATTTCGGCTGAAATTTCTGGAAAAAAAATTAGCGAAAATTCCAGAAAAATCGATAAAAATCACTCTAAAAATTACAGTTTTTCTTAAAAAATTGGCTCGAATTCTGACATTTTTTGGGTATAAAATTGAGATTTTCCACCTTTTTTGAGGCTGAAAATCATATTTTTGGGTGATTTTTTGATTCAAAAACTAGTTTTCTGGCTATTTTGAGCTCAAAAATCATGATTTCATGCGCTGAATTTTTCTGAAACTCTCTTCAAATTTCAGCTATTTTTCAGTTTTTAGCTCAAAAATATGATGTTTTCAGCCATTTTTAGGCTTAAAATTGCTATTTTTGACTGTTTCAAGCTCGAAAATTTGACTTTTTCAGACTATTTTGGGCTTTAAAATGCTATTTTCAGCCATTTTTTGACTTAAAAATGTCATTTTTGACTGTTTCTAGTTCAAAAATTTTGATTTTTTTTTGAATTAAAAAAACTTTTTCACTTTTTGGTTCGTTTTTTAGGCGATTTTTCCAAAAAAAAAAAGGCAGTTTTTGACTAATTTTTCAAAAATGTTAGTCTTAAAAGTGCTATTTTTTTTTCAAATTACGGCTTTTTTTGGGCTTAAAATCACCATTTTCAGTCATTTTTGGGCTTAAAATTGCTATTTTTGACTGATTTTCCCTTAAAAAATCCCGACGTACGACATGGCGAACCAATAATCCGGGGACTTCTTATCCGTTAGATCCTTCAGATTCGGAATATCCGTCAGAAAGTCTCTTCTCATTTCGAGCATCGTCTGTTGACACTTCAAATGGGTCCATGGCAATTCGCCACGTGTCAAATCGTATAAAATGTAAATGAGCATTTCGAACTCATCGAATTCCGTCATTTGGTGCATTTGGGAGCCATTGATTAGGAATGAGCATGGAGCATATTTTAGCGATGAGCAATCCGTGTACTTCCATGAGAGATTCAGTTCACGAGCCGTTTTGAGATGGATCTCATCGATCAGGAGGTGGCGCTTGTCTGATGACATGCCGACCTGAAAAATGGAATTTTTCGAGAAATCGGATTTTCGGATTTTCGAAATTTCGGATAATTTTCAAATTTTAAGCTCAAAGTTGTTAAAGGGGGACTCCGACCAAAATTTTTTATTTCATTAAAATGTGTTAAAAGTTATCTATTTTCCGAATATTATTGCGAAAAAATCCAAAAAAAATCCGAAATTCCCAAAAAACGACGTTGAAAAGGAAGAAAATTCAAAAAAAGGTGCCGCCGGGGGACGAGGATTTTCAGCGAGAAACCTAGGCCACGGCAGCGGGCGCCTTTCCAACGTGGCAAATTTCCCGGTTTTTTTTCGGTTTTCATGTCCGGCAGGTAAAAAACGTAAAAAACCACTGTCGGCGACTTGAAAAAAAGGCTGTCAGGTGCCGTGGCCTAGGTTTCTCACTGAAAATCCTCGTCCCCCGGCGGCACTTTTTTTTGAATTTTCTTCCTTTTCAGCGCCGTTTTTCGGGGATTTCGAATTTTCTTTGAATTTTTTCGCAATAATATTTGAAAAATAGATAAATTTTAACACATTTTAATGCAATAAAAAATTTTTAGTCGGAGTCCCCCTTTAAAAATGGCTGAAAATCCCGGCAAAATTTGGATTTTTATTGATTTTCGGAAGAATTTTTCAAAGATTAATTTCGCTGGAAAATCGGTTTTTTGAGGCAAAAACTTAGCTAAGATAGCTTGAAAAGCCGAATTTTCCAAAATTTGGTCCGGAAATTGAAATAATTGGAATTTGCAGTTTTGGGTGTTTTAAATTTTTCAGAGAAGTTTCAGATTTTTAATAATTTTCGAGAAGAAAAAAGTTGAAATTCTGAAATTCAAAAACTCGTTTCGAGCTAAAAAACAGTCAAAAATAGCAGTTTTAGCTGAAAGAATGGCTGAAGAATTGTCCAAAATTAGTGAATTACAGACAAATTTAGCTCATTTTTCGTTGAAAATCGTGATTTTATTTTATTTTTTTTGCTCAAAAATACTTAAATTTGCGGAAAAAGTTACAAAAAATTGCCATTTTCTCTGAAACATCGCGTTTTTGAGCCGAAAATCACTCAAAAACCATATTTTTCAGCTCAAAATTACACAAAAATCATGATTTTTAGCTTCAAAATTGCCAGAAAACTAATTTGCCAAAAACCACCCAAAAAAATTGAATTTTTAGCTAAAAATTACACTAAAATAATGATTTTCAGCCAAAAAATCAATTTTGCATCGTAAGAAAATTGAAAAAATGTTCAAAAAATTTGAATGAAAAATCTAATTTTTGAGTATTTTTTGGCTCTAAAAACAGGTTTTTTCAGCTATTTCAAGGCTAAAAATCATGATTTTAGTTGAAATTCGAGTCTAAAAATCCAGTTTCCGAGTCATTTTTAAAACTAGTTTTGTGGCTCTTTTGAGACTAAAAACCATACTTGTAACGGGCCGGGCTTTTTCCCGAATTTCGAAAGCCCGGCGGGCCCGTCATTTCACGAGTTTTGAAAATTTCAAAAAACACATAAGGCGGGACCCTTATGTGATTTTTTTTCGATCAAACAGACAAACAATCCAAAAAAAAAACAAAAATTGAGAAAATTATATTGAGAGCTCAAAATTTGGCTCAAAAACACAGAATTTTGGATACCGGGCCTTCCGGGCCTTGAAAATTTCCCCAGGCCCGGCCTCGGGCTTTGGCGGGCCGGCCCGAAATTTGACAAGTATTTTCAGTTCCAAAATTCTCCCCAAAAAATCAATACGAACATCAGAAATATCATCCAAATAGAACATTCTCGTCTGCACATCAAATTTCCATTGCTCAGCATTAAAATCGCGTAAAACATGAGAAGATGAATTGAGTAATTCGATAACTGATAGAATATCACAGGCAATGAATGAAGCAGTTTTCGAGGAGATAATTCCGGGATTTCCAGAACATTCCAAAAGTTGTTTCAGTGTTGGACCAGCTCGAATTCGCGTGATCATCCAGTAGACCGAATTATTGATTATTCCAGTGTCCAGAATTTGGCTGAAAAATGGGAAAAATTAGAGATTTTTTCGAAAAAAAAAAGCCATTTTTGACTGTTTCCAGCTTTGAAATTTGTGTTTTTTTCAGCAATTTTGGGCTTAAAATCGCTACTTTTGACCTATTTTGGCTATTTTGAGTCATTTTTTTCCCAAAACAAAAACAGCTTTTTAAGTCTAAAATTTGTCTGAAATTAGCTTAGATCTTCAAATGTCGAATAAAAAACTGAAATTCGTCATTTTTAGCTCATTTTAAAGCGATTTTTATCGAATAAAAAAGCCGTTTTTTGGCCTAAAATTGCTATTTTTGCCTGTTTTTAACTCAAAAATTCGCGTTTATCAGCCATTTTTAGGCTTAAAACTATACCATTTTTGACATATATTTAAGCAATTCCTTTTCACTAAAAATCTGTTTTTTGAGTCGAAAATAGCTGATTTTCAGAAGATTCCAAGCTCTGGTTTTAGTAAATTTTAATGAATTTTTTTTGGATATTTTCAGCAATTTTCGAGTTTTCTACGACAAATTTCGATATTTTCAGCCAAAAATGTGCTGAATTTGTCTGTAATCAGCTTAGAATTTCGGCTGAAATTTCTGGAAAAAATTAGCGAAAATTCCAGAAAAATCGATAAAAATCACTCTAAAAATTACAGTTTTTCTTGAAAAATTGGCTCGAATTCTGACATTTTTTGGGTCTGAAAATCATATTTTTGGGTGATTTTTTGATTCAAAAACTAGTTTTCTGGCTATTTTAAGCTCAAAAATCATGATTTTATTTTGGGCCTAAAATCCTATGTTTGGGAGATTTTTGGCTCCAAAAACTGATTTTTCGGCTATTTTGAGGATAAAAATCATGATTTTAGTTTGATAAATTTTGGAAGAATTCCAGAAAAATCGATGAAAATCGCCTGAAAAGGACCGAAAATCGAGATTTTAGCTGAAATTTTTCCAAAAAATCGAAATATTTGGAACTTTTCAAGTCGAAAATTGAGATTTTCGCCTGAAATTTCTGTTAAAAATCGGTCAAAAATAATGAAAAAAAGTCATAAAAACACGAAAAATCCCGATTTTCTTGTACACGATTTCCCATGAAAATCTCATTTTTTACACCAAAAATCATTAAAATTTATAAGTACTTGAATCGATGCGAATATCCATTTGAATACATCTTCGTCAATAATTCCACTTGTAGTGGAATCGACGTCACATTGTCCACTCCTTGCTCCAGATACAGTACTCCCTGAATATTTTAGGCCAATTTTTTGAATTTTTTGATTGAAAAATTGGCATTTTTCACCCTAGAAACTCAATTTTTAGGATAGAAATTTTAATATTTTCAAGAAAAATTCAAAAATCAACATTTTGAAAAAAATCGATTTAAGGCCCGAAAATCGATATTTTCTGGAACTTCAAAAATCAATAAAAACAATACATACAAAATTTTTCACTGCCTTATCACAGACTTGATAACAATGCGAATTATTTCGTTTATTCAATTTCTTCAAAATAATCCATTTATCGGCGAACACTTGTTTCGGCTTCAAATTCGCCAAATCATCGTCTGAAAATCGATGAATCACCGTCTCCAGATCGTGACCACGACGCGCGCGACTCATTTTTCTGAAACAAAATTTGAACATTCAAAAAAACCGATTTTCCAAAGATTTCAAGGGGAAATACATAATTTTAAGTTAAAAAATCGAATTTCTCGCGTTTTTTCGATCACAATCAGCTTTGAAAGTCGAAAAAATCAAGAAAAAACCAGTGGAATTCATCAAATTTAGGCCTAAAAATAAATTTAAAAATCGAAAAACGAGAAACGCGCCAAGGGAGAGCGCAAAGCGCGCTAGCATTCTGACTGACGCAAAAGGGGTTTTCGAGCGGGAAGTTCAAAATTTCAAATATTTAAAAGAAAAATAGCTAAAAACATCGAATTTTATTGAAAATAATTGGGTTTTCTACATTGTAAATGGATAAAATTCGGCGCTATACTAGTTGGAAGGGTTCACTTTTTTTGCGATTTTTTCACTTTTTTCGACATAAAAATGATCGCTGATTATTTCTATGATGTTTTAAGTTGTTAGGACACAAAAAATTTTCCATCAAAAAAATAGGCTTAGGTAAAAATGGTAAAAGCTAAAAACAGTATATTGCTCATTTCAAAGTTGTTGTTGTTGTTTACGTTTTAGTCGAGTTACATCTCCTAAAATAGTTGAACTAGTTCGTCAAAATGTCTGCTCAGGCTGCTCTTTTAAGCCTTAGAAGCTTCAATTTATTCTCTGGATGGCCCGAAGTGGCCTCGATGACCAAGGACGAGTTTGACGATTATCTCGCCGCAAAAGGTCTCTTCTGGAAAAATCGTCCTTGTCCGAACTGTCATGAACCGAGAAGCATCACTCATGAGATCAGTGAGAGTGGTTAGTCGAAAGACAAAATTGCGATAAAATAATTAAAATCCATTCAGGTGAACCCATTCGATTCAAGTTCGAATGTTACAAAAGAAAATGCAAAGCTTCACGCCTTGTCGTCAAAGTAGGCCTGTTGAAAGACACATTTTTCGAAGGTCTACACTGCGATCGCAAAAAGCGTTTCCTTTTCTCCTTCCTCTACGTCACCTCTTCCATGAAAGTCGAGGAAATGGCACGTAATGTTGAGGTAGACCCAAACACATGCGTGCAATGGGGTCAATGGATTCGTGATGTGATGGCCGAGAACTTCAACAATCCAGCCATCCAAATCGGGGGAGTCGGTACCATTGTGCAAATTGATGAAACAAATATTGTCAAGAGGAAGATTTCTTTCTTCAACTGGCTCCAATTGATGAAACAAATATTGTCAAGAGGAAACACAATGTGGGCCGAATGGTGAGGGATGGCTGGTTAGTTGGAGGAATTCAGGACGGCACTCGTTCGGTGTTCGTCGAAATCACAGGACGTCGTGATCAGGCATCGCTCGAAGCGATCATTACTCGATATGTCACTCGTGGCACCACAATTCGTACTGATTGTTGGGGAGGTTATAACGGTTTGGCAGCTCTTGGATATGTTCACGAGACGGTGAATCATTCGCTCAACTTCGTGAATCCAACCACTGGTGTCCACACTCAACGTGTTGAGTCACTTTGGAGCCAGTTGAAGAAAGAAATCAAACCCAAATGTGGACTCAGAGGAGACAATTGGGACGATCACTGGTTTCAGGCTCTTTGGATGTTCAAGTATCACGAAGAGTCGAAATTCTATGAGCTGTGGAAGCAAATCTCGGAGAAATACCCATTGAATTAAATTTTTGTTTTCATACTTTTCAAAGTTTTGTTGTTTTAAATAAATTGTTGTTGTTGAGTCTATTCAAAAAAATATTAATACTAAAAATGGTTCAAAAAATCCGAGAATTATATTTTGAGAACTATTTTTGAAAAAAAAAATTTTGTGTCCTAACAACTTAAAAACATCATAGAAATAATCAGCGATCATTTTTATGTCGAAAAAAGTGAAAAAATCGCAAAAAAAAGTGAACCCTTCCAACTAGTATAGCGCCTAAAATTCAATGAAAAATCGATAATCGATTTCAGAAAGAAGAAGAATTGGTAGTGATTGTAGAGAGAGAAGCAATCAAATTCGCCTGATTTCCATAATTTTTTCTTTTCGAAACTTGTGATTTTTTCATCAAAATTTCCAAATCCTCTAGCATTTTTTTCTGCTCTTGTTCCATTCGTTTCTCATTCTCAATCCGTTCTCCGAGCACTTTTTTCTGCTCTTTCAGCACAAAAATCACTTTTTCAATTTCCTCGGATTTTTTGGTCCATTCGCGGAATTTCTCATCTTCATAATCACAATCCAGCTTTAGTTGTTTCAATTGATTCTGCAACAAATATTGATTTTTTGAAAAAAGTTTTAATTTTTTTTAAAATCAATAAAATCAATAAATGACCTAAAACTTTTTTGTGCATTTTTTAGGCCGCCAGAGACACTCACTTTGTGCATTCCACGACGAAAATCGATTTCCTGTTTCATTCGATCAACCATTTCCCGTTTTTCAGCCAATAAATCAAGACATTCTTGAATTTCAGCATCCAAACTGGCCGACGAATCCATTGTTGCTCCGAGATGAGCACGTTTTTGTTTTACCTGGAAATTTTGAAAATTTTAATTCTTAAAATTGGAAACATTTGAAGTTTTTAAAGAGTATTTTACAGAAATTTGTTTTAAAAAGTTACGAGAACAACTGTTTTTTGAGTTTTAAACGACTCAAAACTCGGTTTCCCAATCAAATCAAAAATGCAAAAAGACTTTGCCACCTAAAGGAATCGAACTTTTGACCTTTTGCCTCAAAGACAAAGCTGTAACTACTGCGCGATGGCGCACACTGAGGCAGAACGGCGTCAATCTAATTATAAACCACAGCGGTCGCCCTCTCTTTTCTCCACACTGTATTTAGAAAACCACCCAGCGGTCGGCGATGCCCCCTTGCACACTTGGTGTAGTGGTAAGGAGCTAGACTTTGGATCTAGAGATCGCGAGTTCGATTCTTTTTGACGTCAAACTCTTTTTGCTTCTTTGTTTAGCTGTATGAACTGAAAATCAAGTTCCTAGGTGAAAAATGAGCATATTTGAGAACATTTTTACATTCATTCCCAACCGATTTTCATGAATTTTGTCTTAAAATGTCCCAATTTTTTCTAGAATATACTAAAAATCGCACCTCATTCATAAGTTGAGTGAGATGTAGTGCCCATGCAGTGACTCGATTCGAAACGTCTGTTTCTCTGCGTCTCGCCTTATCAACTCGGTCCCAAAGTTCCGAAATTTGACATTCAACCAAGCCAATTCGATTGCTCATCTGCCGTTTTCTCTCCATTTCGATTTCCAATTGATTCTCCAAAAGACGAACGTATTCATCCACGTCGTGCTCGTATTCCGCTACTGACTCACTCTGCAAATTCGCTCCATTGATATAAATTATTATTATTTGAACTTTTCTGAATCTGAGAATCTCAAAAAATAAAAATTTTGAAAATTGAACGAAAACTAACTGAGATATGACCCTATTTCTAAAATATCATCCGAATTTTTCAAAGATTCTACAGTAACCCGGCAAAATTTGAGCCAAAGTTCTTAAAATTTAAATTTACAGATTTTTCAAGTTTAGACAGTCAAAATAAGTATAATCATGGCTAGTTTTAAACAAGTTTCATTTTTTGAAGCAAATTCGCTCTACCGAAATTTTTGCAATTTTTATGGAAACAAGGAATCTTTATTATTATTTTGAAGCTCTGGTCATGTGAATTTCAAAAATCAAAAAATTTCCGAAATTGAACAAAACTTGACTGAGATATGACCCTTTTTGTGAAAAATAGTCAGCATTTTCCAAAGATTCTACAGTAACCCAGCCAAATTTGAACCAATTTTTTTGAAACTTAAATTTTCAGATTCTTCAAGTTCGAACGGTCAAAATGAGTATAAACATGACTAGTTTTGAACAATTTTTAATTTTTCGGTGCAAATTCGCTCTATCGAAACTTTCCAAAAATTGAAGCAAACAGGGCATGTTTATATTCATTTCAAAGCTCTAGTTATGCAAATTTCAAAATTTTAATTTTCAAGTTTTCTAGAATAATATAATTTGGGTTACGGTAGTTTTTGTTCAGAAAACCACAATTTTTCTAGTTTTCAACCAATTTCTTCATTTTTTGGCTTAAAAAATAGGAAATTTTTAGAATTTTTTGTTTTTTTCAAAAACTGACAAACCGTCATAGATGTGACATTGACAATTGTCAATTTCTCCGTTATCTCTCGAATATCCATTTTTATCTTATGGTAATGGAAAACTGATTTTTTAAATTTCTGAAGGTTTTTAGCGATTTTTCAAACTTTTACCGTTTTTGGAGTTGGCAAAATACGTGTTCAGTGATTGCTGAATTACAGAATTTCGGGGGAAAAATAGAAAAAGTTCACGCGGGAAATTTGAAAATTGAATTTTTAGAATATTTGTTAAAAACGTGAAAATGGAAAAAATGTTTATAAATGAAAAATTTTTTAAAAAATTAATTTTTTAGAAATTTCAAATTTAGGTGCAAAAAAGTACAAAGTAGGAAAAAAAAGTTTGCAAGATTTTTTATTGTTTTTTCTTCAAATTTTTCTTTGAAAAACAACCGTAGCCTGATAATTATTTTCCTACGAGTTTTGAAAATTAAATGTTTGAACTTCCCATGAACAGACCTTCAAAATGAATATGAATATGCCCTGTTTCCTTAAAAATTACGAAATATTCAGTAGAGCGAATTTGCACCAAGAAAATTAAAATTCTTCAAAACTGGTCATGTTTGTACTCATTTTGACCGTCTAGACTTGTAAAATCTGAAAAATTGATTTTCAATGGATTTGGCTCAAGTTTGGCCGGGTTACTGTAGGATCTTTGAAAATGGTAACAATAATTCACAAAAATGGTCATAGCTCGGATAGTTTTGTTCAATTTTGAAACTTTTTGTTTTTTGAAATTCTAATAACCAGAGCTTCAAAATGAATATGATTATGGCTTGTTTCCTTGAAATTTCGAAAAATTTCGGTAGAGCGAATTTACACCATAAAATCGAAAATTGTTCAGAAATAGCCATGTTTAAACTCATTGTGACCGTCTAAGCTTGAAAAATTTGAAAAATTGAGTTTCAAAAAAATTGGCTCAAGTTTGGTTGGGTTACTGTAGAATCTTTGAAAATGTTGACGATATTTCATAAAAATGGTCATATCTCAGTCAGTTTTCGTTCAATTTCGGAAATGTTTTGATTTTTGGAATTTTCAGAATTTGAATATTAAAATGAATATAAATATGCACTGTTTTCTAGAAAATTTCAAAAGTTTCGGTGGAGCGAATTTGCACCCAAAAATCGAAAATAGTTCAAAACTACTCATGTTTATACTCATTTTAACCGTCTTGACTTGAAGAATCTTACAATTTAGGTTTCAATAAATTTGGCCCAAGTTCGGTCGGGTTACTGTAGAATATTCGAAAATTTTTGGATATGTTTTACAAAAAACGTCATATCTCGGTTAGTTTTTGTTCAATTTCAGAAATTTCCTGATTTTTGGAGGTAATAGATTTCAACAAACAACATCAAACGTCTATTTTCCAAACACATTTTATTCTGATAACCACTGATTGAATTTTATGATCAGGAAAAAAATCTGAAAAATTTAAAAAAAAAGAAGATTTTTTTCCCATTTTTTTCAAATTGAATGTTTGCTCTCAAATAACTATATAAATGTAATCTTATCACTTGATTTTTCTTATCATTATCAGCTGACCCCCCTCTTCATTCCCCGTCTTATTGACCAAACCGTCTATAACTTTCCTTCCCTCTAAAATTTTTAAAAAAATGAGGATTTTTCTATATTTCCTAGAATATTTTCTAATACCCCAAATCTGTTGGACCCATCAATACCTGCCAATCGATCGACTTCCTGATTGGAAATTGAAAAATGATGGAAACATCGGTCCATCTTACGGTCAACCCGAGCAAATTCGTATTTCCTATGGAGGAGACCCATCGGTTTCATTTGTGACGTGGCAAACATTCGATGATACATTACAGTCTATTGTGGAGTACGGTAGTGATTGGAAATTTCTGAATCAATCAGTTTTGGGACGATGTTCCGTTTTCTTGGATCGAAATAAGAATAGTGTGTGGAGATATATCCATCGAGCCAATTTGACGGCTCTGGTACCCGGACAAACTTATTGTTAGTTTTTAAAATTTTCATAATCTGAAAATCCAAAAAATTGGGATCATTTTGAGCCAAAAAACATAAAAATCGGATGAAAATTAAGATATTTATAGAAAGTTGAAATTTTTTCTAAAAATTGAAATTTTCAAAATTTTCGAAAAAATCAAAATTTTCCAAATATTGTCATTTTTATACTCATTCGAATTTTCTCGAAATTTTAAATTGAACATTTTAAATTTTAAGAGTCTTGACACAAAAATGAACGTAATACAGTAGTTTGAAAATTGACTTTTTGATGAAAAATGGGATTTTTTTTCAAAAATCATCGCTATTTTGATTTTTAGCAAAGATTTTTTTTTTGAAAATTGTTTTTCACAAATCTGTAAATTCATGAAATTTCAAACAATTTGATACAAAAATTATGAAAAGCGGATGAAAATTAAGAAAGTTACATGGGTTAAAACATTTTTCAATATTCAAAAAAAAACATTTTTTGGCTCTTTGTTTAATTTTCAGGTTCTACAGTTTAGAACTTTGAGAAAATGATTTTGTTTAAAATTTTTGAATTTTCCAGAAAACTTTGAAAAAATTCAAGCCAAAAACTGAGAAAATTGAGCAAAAATGGACCAAGTTGGGATGATTTCTAGTGTTTTTTGGTTTTCAAAAAGCTAGTTTTCAAATGTTTTTTGTATCAGAATTTGATGTTCAAACTAAAATTTTTTCTTTAAATCTGAACACTTAAAAAATTCCAAACATTTTAAGCCCAAAATCAAAAAATTGGTTGAAAATGAAGGAAGTTATGATTTTTTGAAAAAAAAAAGTCAATTTTTTTCAAAAATCCATTTTTTTAAAGTACCGTAATCCCTTTATTTTTGAGTCAAGACCTTTAAAATTTAAATATTAGAATTTAAAATATCAAGACGGCTCGAATGAGTATAAACATGACCATATTTGGGAAATTTTGATTTTTTCGAAAATTTCAACAATTTTCAACTTTTGGAATTTTTCAAATTCCCATAACTTCCTTTTTTTTCATCCGATTTTCATGATTTTTATCTTAAAATGTCTGAAATTTTTCAAATTTTCAGAAAATCAAAAATTTTCAGACTACCATGTTGGTTCGGAGCACGGTTGGAGTCCAATCTACTTTTTCACAGCATTAAAAGAACGAGAAAATGATGGTGGTGGATATATTTATGCGGTTTATGGAGATTTGGGTGTTGAAAATGGGCGGAGCCTAGGGACAATTCAAAAAATGGCACATAGAGGAGAACTGGATATGGTATTGCATGTTGATAAGTATTTTGGTGGACTAGTTTCCCCCCTAATAGAATTCTAGGCCATCAAATAGGACTTTTTTCAAAAAATTGGTCATAACTTTGTTGAAAATCATTCAAATTAAGTGAAAATACCACCACAAGACTTCTCAAAGTATAACAAACATTTTTGACCTACTTAAATTTTGGTGGCCGAGTTTTGGTTTTCTAGGCCACCAACTTCAAGTGACTGTAACTTGGTTCAAAATCAATATCTTGGAATTTTGAAAAAGTCAATGTGTTTCTCAAAACAAATGAAACATTCTGGAATTTTCATCTTGTAATTTGGTGGCCTAGTTTTTGCTGATTTTGGTTTTCTAGGCCAACTCCTTGAAATCGCTATAACTCGGCTGAAAATAGTCCAAGTTGAGTGAAAATACTACCAAACGACTTCTCAGAGTATCAAAAACATGTTTGACTTACTCAAGTTTTGGTAGCCGAGTTTTGGTTTTCTAGGCCGCCGACTTCAAATGACTGTAACTTGGTTCAAAATGGAGTTTTTGGAATTTTAAAAACATCACTGTGTTTGTTCAAACAAGTGAAACATTCTAAATTCATCATAATGTAGTTAGATGGCCTAGTTTTCGCCAAATTTGGTTTTCTCGGCCACCAACTTTCAACGCCCACAACTTTGTTCCAATTCGACCAATTTTGATTTTAAAAAAGCCAGTCGTTAACGCGTTTCATTTTAAATAATTTGGTGGCCTGATTTTCCAAATTCTGCACTTCTAGTCCCTTAAATTCAGGTGACTTCGCCTATAACATGGACGAATCGAACGGCGAAACGGGGGACGAGTTTTTGCGACAAATCGAGCCAATCAGTGCGTACATACCGTATATGGCAACCGTTGGAAATCACGAATACTTTAATAATTTCACACATTTTGTCAATCGATTCACAATGCCCAATTCGGATCATAACCTTTTTTATAGGTATCGATTTTTTGAATTTTTGCGAATTTCTCTAAAATCTCTCATTTTCATGCACTATTTTTCTAATAAAGAGAGTGTGAGAGAGTGCAGAGAAACCTAAATTTTGAATTTTTCAGCTACGACTTAGGCCACGCCCACTTTGTGGTGTCCTCCACGGAATTCTATTTCTGGACACAATGGGGTTTTCATCAGATAAAACATCAGTTTGACTGGCTTATTGAAGATTTAAAGGCATGTAATGGAGCCTAGGATTCTCATGATGGCCTAGAAATCTAAAAATATCCAGGAAATTGTCTAAAAATGCCTCCAAAAAGATTTTAAACATCTTATTAGTAGAAAAAAAAAAGAAAAAAAAAACATTGGCCACCCAAAGTAATCGAACCCCTGACCTTCAGATTCATAGTCTGATCTCTTATCCACTCGGCCAAATGTGCATGAGGAGTCGGTGGCGCCCGAAGACTTACCAGTAGTTGCACCATGTCGCCCGTGCGTTTGCCTCGGTTTCTATACGCCTTCCCGAGCCACCACCTCTCCATGCGCGCATGGCCTAGTGGATAAGAGATCAGTCTATGGATCTGAAGGCCACGGGTTCGATTCCTTTAGGTGGCAAATCCTTTTTGCTTCATTTTTACATCTGGAAAACTAGTTCAAGACCCCTTTTTTGATTCAGAAAGCCAATGAAAACCGTAAAAATGTTCCATGGATGATCACAATGGGACATCGACCAATGTATTGCTCAGACTTCGATGGAGACGATTGCACAAAATACGAATCAATTGTAAGAAAAATTAAAAATTCAAAAATAAGCCCCGCACCCTTACAGATTCGTACAGGTCTACCATTAACACATGGATATGGTCTAGAGAAGCTATTCTATGAATATGGAGTGGATATTGAATTATGGGCACATGAACACAGTTATGAGAGATTATGGCCAGTTTACAATCGAACTGTTTACAATGGGACACATCTACCGTATACCAATCCACCGGCACCTGTTCATATCATTACTGGATCGGCAGTAAGTCGATGGAAGAGGTTTTTCTACGTCATTTTGAATGTAACTCGCTTAAAAATAGTCCAAATTAAGTGAGAACGCCACCAAAAGACTTCTCAGGATATAAGAAAGATTTTTGATCTACTTAAGTTTTGGTGGCCGAGTTTTGGTTTTCTAGGCCACCAACTTCAAATGGCTGTAACTTGACTTAAAATGAAGGTTTTAGTATTTTAAAAGTATCATTTTATTTTTAAAGTCAAGAGAAGCATATTGAAATCAACTGTGGCCGAGGTTTCCAGCTTTTTGGTTTTCTAGGCCACCAACTTCAAATCATCATATCTCAACTCTAACTTAGCCGTTTGAACCCATTTTTGCTCCAAGTGACCTATTTTTTTCAGCTTTTGGTTTTCTAGGCCACCATTACCAAACTGTTCTCTTCCAGGGTTGCCGTGAGAACACCGACGTGTTCGTCGAGCATCCACCACCATGGAGTGCGGTCCGTTCGACGGATTACGGTTTTGGAATTATGCGAATTTATAATTCGACACATTTGAATTTTAAACAAATCAATGTTGCGCAGGTGGGGATTTTTGGGAAATAAAAAAAAGTTCGGAAGTTCAAAAAAAATGTTTTTTTGAAATTTTAAAAATTTCGAAATCTGAGGTAAAACCACCTGAATTTTCATATTTTGGGGTTTAAAATCTTCTAGAAAATCTAAAAATCTCAGAAAATCCAAATTCCAGGGTGGCACAGAAGACGACGATTTCTGGGTGGTGAAGACTTCCGAAAAACATCATCGACCATTCAAACATCGAGATTTGAAGAAATTGAGAACTTATGGAACACATGTACCCGATAAATATTGTCATCATCATTCGCATTGTCCCATGGAGAAGAAGAAGAAACGAACCAGAAGACACCAGCATCATTTTTGAACTTTTTTTGGAAATTTTGCTTGTAAATTGGACTTTTGAATTGAAAAACTAATACAAAACAAAAGCAAAAAGACTTTGACACCCAAAAGAATCGAACCCCTGACCTTTTGATCCATAGTCAGACCTCTTCTCCACTCGGCCAAATGTGCATGGACAGTCGGCGGCGCTCGAAAGGCTACAAGTGGTGGCGCTTTGTCGCCCGCGCGTTCGCCATGGTTTCTTCACGCCCGCGAGGGGTTACCCGCTCTGATGCACGCGTGGCCGAGTGGAGAAGAGGTCTGTCTATGGATCTGAAGGTCACAAGTTCGATTCTTTTGGGGGTCAAAGTCTTTTTGCTTCTTTTTTAGAGCATTTTCATGGGATTTTAGCATATTTTTCGAATCAAAAAGTGGAAATTTCATGATTTCATGCTTCTTTAAGCTCAAAACTAGAAATTATTGTGTCTAGTCTGACCAATTTTCTTTTGTCAGAACCTAATTCACACGTGCATTTTGACATGAAACCTACTCTATAATTATATTTTTGGGCGTATAAAAACAACTTTTAGATTCTTATTTTTCCACTTCCTCTCAACATTTTTCACCTGACTAAAAAATATTTTAACTTCCCATAACTCAAAAAAAATGAAAATTCCCAAAAATGACTATTTCACTGATCAGGATCAGGAGGATTACGATATAATGGTAGAATATTATGAGAATTATTATGAAGATAACCAAAGTGACGAAGCTTTCAACTTAATTGATAATTTATCAGTAGAAATTAATTTGAATTTACAAGTCCTCACTTGGTTTATCAATTTATTCCACTTAATATTTTTAACAAGAAAGCAATTACGCTCCAATGCAATTTTCATTTTTATGATTGCAATTTGCATCTCCGACCTAATTAACCTGGCACTTTGTAATTATGACTTTGACCTACAGTATACCGACTCCTCAGTACCCCGAAAAATCGTTCCCGATACAGTAACCTACTACTGTATGAAGGATAAATGGATGCCCATTTATATCGAAGGACAAATTAGGAGTACGGTATTTGAGGTCACCAAAAGATTATCCGTTTGGTTTGCCATTGTTATGTCCTTTATTCGAACGATTTCTGTCATTTTCCCCATGAGCAATCGGGTCCAAACCGTCTCTAGTCCTAAATGGACATTGCTCATTATTCTTGGGATTACTGTAGTTTGGTTAATAGAGCATACCTGGCATATGCCTTGGTTTTATCGCTATTTTTGGTTGCCAGATATCATGCCGAAATTGTGAGTTTTTTTGAAATTATGAAATAGGCTGAAAATGGCCTAAAATGAACAAAAAGTGACTCGAATTTGGCATCAAATATCCTCAATTAGCTTAATATAGGCTGAAACTGACTTTAAAATTACCTAAAATAAACTAAAATTGGCTTGAAATTGACTGAAAATTTTCCTAAAATGGCTTAAAATTACTCAATATCAGCCAAAAATAGTCTGAAATGCCCTAAAATTAACCTAAAATGCCCCAAGAAGTTTTAAAACACGTTCCCCATGCTTAAAAAAGACGCAAAAAGAATTTTCCACCCAAAGGAATCGAACCCCTGACCCCTAGATCCATATCCAAACCTCTTCTCAACTACGCCACGCGTGCATGGAAAGTCGAAGGCAACTAAATAGTCGCGCCTTTCCGCCCGCGCGGTCGGCATGGTTTTTATACGCCTTTGCGAGCAGACAGCTTTCATTGCACGCGTGGCCGAATGGTTACAGAGTTTGGCTATGGATCTGAAGGTTGTGAGTTCGATTCCTTTTGGCGGGAAGCATTTTTTCCGTTTTTTTTACGTACTGGACAAGGATTATTAAGCCTGGAAAGTCTATTTTTAGAATGTTTTTTGCTTATTTTTCGCCTATATTAACTAGTTATAACTGAAAATCCTATTTCAGCTGCCCTTGGCAACCAAAGACCGAAACCCAAGTTCATGTTCTCGTGTTCCCGGAAACCCTCACAAATTGGCTAATCGAGAATTTCGACATTGTCGAAACTATCCTAAAATTTCTCCCGGCGATTCTATATCCAATTCTTACTGTATTCCTGCTCTGTCAACTTTCGGCATATAAAAGGAAACGGCAAAAAAGTGTAGCCAGTGAGAAATCGGATAATACTAATTTATTAGTGTTAGTTATGACAATTACATTTATGTTATCCGAAGGGAACTCTGGGTTTCATGGACTTATTGAACATTACCGGGTTAATTGGATGAGATGGACCCGAGGGACGAACTGGACGTGAGTTTTTGTTCATAAAAATCGGGTCCATAAAAATCGTTTTCGGACTAGAAATATATAACAAAATTTTTGAAAAAAAAACGTATTTAAAAATCCAAAAATAATTTTTTCCAAATTTTTGAATTTTCACAAAACATATATTTTGCTATATCTCAAAACACATTCTCTCAAAATTTCAGCCTTCTACGTGTCCTAGAAGCTGAGATACAGCTCTTTAAAGAATCGTAGCGCGAGAGAGCATGCGATGAGAGGAGGGCGCAGNCGCTNTNGTNGTNTGCGCCCTCTTTTTCTCTCGCAAGCCTAAACTTCAAAGCACTGTATCTCTCGTTCTGGAAGGTCTAGGAAGCTGAAATTTTGAAATAATATGTTTTGAAACATGCCAAATAATTCTGTGTAAGAATTTTCGAAAATTTCGGTTAAAAAAATTTTTTTTTTCTAAAAAAAATTTCAGGCTCTACATCTCCCTTATCACCCTTCAATTTCCAACCCTACGAACTGTCAATGTTTTATCTCATGTTATCATTTGTCTTATCATGTCCCAAGCCTATCGAGACGCTATTAAGTCACTATTTTGTTGCTTTAAAAGGGAAAAGGTACGGTGCAATTAATTTATTATTTCCAAATTTTCTGGAATTTTTTCAGAATAAGTTTTCGGCTGCAACCGTTGTCCGGAAGAGTACATCGGTGTCCAAAACCTCCAGTTTGGCTACAATCGCTTAATTTTTGGAGAAATTGTCATAATAAAAGTCTAAAAGGGGTTTAAAATGACTAGGATTAGTTTTTACACTATTAATATATCATGAAAAAGAAGAAAAAAGAATTTGGTTCCAAAAAAATTCGCACTCGTGGCCTTCAGATCCATAGACAAACCTCTTCTCCACTCGACCACGCGTGTATTGAAAGCACGTAGCGCACAAAGGCGTATGGAAACCATGGCGACCGCGCGGCCGGCAAGGCGCCACTACTTGTGAGACTTCAAGCGCCGCCGCCTCTCCATGCACGCGTGGCCTAGTGGTTAAGAGGTCCGGCTATGGATCTAGAGGTTAGGAGTTCGATTCTTTTAGGTGACAAATTCTTTTTGCTTCTTTTTTACGCCCTGGAAAGTGTGTTTAATGGTCAGAAACTTGGTATTTGTGACCAAATTGTGATCTGTCCTTTCGAATTAACCTCTTTTCTTCTTTTTCTTACCTACGTCTCTCAAATGTTCTTTCTCTCGTTATTTCTCGAGACACCAATGTAAATAAAACCGGTCCCTATCAGCTTTTTTCTCTGCGTCTCTGTTTCAATTTTTACTCCCTTTAGACTTTATTTTCCACCGATTCTTCTCATTTTTTCTATATAAAATTTCAAATTTTTTACTTGTTTCATTACTAAAAAAATTAATTAACTAATTTAGAAAATGCCTAATTGCTCAGTTTGCTCCAATCCCCTGGCTAGCTATCACTTTGGAGCAATCGTCTGCCGAGCATGCGCTATATTTTTTCGACGATTTGTGTTTAGGAAAAAGGAAAAAGTCTACTGTAATTGTTTTTTGAAGCGAGGTGAGAAAAGGCGGGATTTTGAAATTTTGAAAAAATACATTTTCGAAAAAAAAATTTTTTTTTTTGAAAATTTCAAAAACTGCAATTCCAGACAAACTATGTAGATCTTGCCGTATGGAGAAATGTCTAGCTGCTGGGATGAAAAAATCGGGTAACTTTTTTTAAATTTCAAAAAAAAATTTTTTTTGAAAATTCTGAAAAAAAATAATAAAAATTTTAGAAATCCAAGGACCAAGGGACAATATTTGTCAAAAATATGAAATTTTGAATATTGAGGTTAGTTGGGAGCAGTGTGTCATTTCGACACTACTTCGAAAAAGGGTCATGTTAGGGCATTTTTAGGCCATTTTGAAGTGGTGGCTTAACTTTTGCAAATTTGGTTTTCTTGGTCACCACTTAAAAATTGCCTAAAAATGCCCTAAGATGACTCTGGTGTGTTTTCTAGGTCATTTTGAAGTGGTGGCCTAGAAAATAAAATTTGCAAAAGTTAGGCCACCACTGCAATATGAACGAAAGGACACTGGTTTTGAGCCATTTTCAATCGAAGAATCAAGTTTCTCAAAGATTTTTGGTCAAAATGACTCGGTGGCCTAGAAAACTAAAACTCGGTCACGTTCATTTTTGATCGATTTTCATGATTTTTGGCTCATTTTTCTAATTTTTCAAAGCTTGTTACTAGTTTTGAGTTATTTTCGATCAAAATGGGATGGTGGCCTAGGAAACCAAAACTCGGCCAAGTGTCAAAAACGGGCTTCAATGATGTTTTCGCCATTTTCAAGGTTTCAAAGCTATTTTGAGCCACTTTCCGCCAAGAATGACCTCATGGCCTAGAAAACCAAAACTCGGCCATGTGTCCAAAATCGGTTTCTAGGTTCATTTTTAATGGATTTTCAAGATTTTTAGCTAATGTTCAACCATTTTCACTAAAAATGTCGAGTTTCTATTTTTGGTTTTTTAGGCCTCTATGTTAAAATGGCTTAGAAATGGCATGACATGACCTTCGTGTGTTTTCTAAGTCATTTTGAAGTGGTGGCCTAACTTTTGCAAAATTGGTTTTTAGGCCACTATGTTAAAATGGCTTAGAAATGACGTGACATGACCCTCGTGTGTTTTCTAAGTCATTTTGAAGTGGTGGCCTAACTTTTGCAAGTTTGATTTTCTAGGCCACCACTTAAAAATGCCCTAGAAATCATACCAGGGTCATTTTAAGGCATTTTTAGGCCATTTTGAAGTGGTGGCCTAACTTTTACAAATTTGGTTTTCTAGGCCACCACTTCAATATGCCCTAGAAATCATACCAGGGTCATTTTAAGGCATTTTCAGGCCATTTTGAAGTGGTGGTCTAACTTTTGCAAGTTTGGTTTTCTAGGCCACTATGTTAAAATGGCCTAGAAATGGCCTGGCATGAAACTGGTGTGATTTCTAGACCATTTTGAAGTAGCTTTAATCCCAATTATTTTCAGCACCCCATCCAACTTCGAACTCTCGACCGTATATCTGAAATCTCTCAAAACTACAGTAATCTGGAGAATTCTAGAACTACAGTATTCCAAAAACCCACAAAAAATCGAAAATTGGATGTTCTCGAATTCACAGTGGAAGTGATGACAGATGTGAAATTGTTTTTCAATTTTGCGAAAAATCGTTTTTTGAATTTCGAAATTTAAATTTCGCAGATAAGAAGACCATTTTTTACAATTTCATAATCAAATGGAACATTCTGGAATTATCGATTTTATCGAAGAAATTCAACGATCCAACACAGTTATTCTCACCGTCTGGCGCAGTTGCGACTACTGTAGAAGACTTTTATTCGGCGGGAAATTCGAAAATTTCGAAAAATGAGATTCGAGACATTTTTGAGCCATTCTGGAATTATCGATATTTCAATGTGAATCGACCGTTGCTGGAGATGAAATTTGGAGATGTTCAGAATATGGCACTTTTCGGCATTTTGCTATGGGATCCTGGTGAGTGGCCTAACTTTTGCAGGTTTGGTTATCTAGGCCACCACTTCAAAACGGTCCAGAAATGGCCTGATATTCATCTGGCGTGTTTTCTAGGTTATTTTGACACGGTGGCCTAACTTTTGCAAATTTGGTTCTCTAGGCCATCATGGTGAAATGGCCTAGAAATGGCCTGATATTCATTTGGCGTGTTTTCTAGGTTATTTTGACATGGTGGCCTAACTTTTGCAAATTTGGTTTTTTAGGCCACCACTTCAAAATGGTCCAGAAATGGCCTGAAATTCATCTGGCGTGTTTTCTAGATTATTTTGACATGGTGGCCTAACTTTTGCAAATTTGGCTTTCTAGGCCACCACTTCAAAATGGCATAGAAATGGCCCTAATATGACCCTGATGTGTTTTCTAGATCATTTTGACATGGTGGCCTAACTTTTGCAAATTTGGTTCTCTAGGCCATCATGGTGAAATGGCCTAGAAATGGCCTGACATGAAACTGGTGTATTCAAAATAGCTCTAAAATCTTGAAAAAGAACAAAAATCAGTCTAGGACCAAATTTTTGACAGGTGGCCGGGTTTTGGTTTTCTAGGCCACCGAGCCTTTTTTGGTCGAAAAACCCTGTTAAAACTCGAAATTTGACTAGAAAATCACTCTAAATTAGTTATAAGCTTTGAAAATCAAAAAAATGAGCTAAAAATCACGAAAATCGGGCAAAAATGAACGTGGCCGAGTTTTGGTTTTCTAGGCCACCAAGCCAAAATCAGTCGGAAACTCAAAAATCTTTGTGGAAATGGTCGAAAAATTGTTTAAACCGTTGAAAAGTTAGGGAGTTTCATGCCAGGCCATTTCTAGGCCATTTTAACATAGTGGCCTAGAAAACCAAACTTGCAAAAGTTAGGCCACCACTTCAAAATGGCCTGAAAATGCCTTAAAATGACCCTGGTATGATTTCTAGGGCATTTTTAAGTGGTGGCCTAGAAAATCAAACTTGCAAAAGTTAGGCCACCACTTCAAAATGACCTAGAAAACACACGAGGGTCATGTCAGGACATTTCTAGGCCATTTTAACATAGTGGCCTAGAAAAACAAAATGAGAAACTCGAAATTTTTAGTGAAAATGGTTGAACATTAGCTAAAAATCTTGAAAATCCATTAAAAATGAACCTAGAAACCGATTTTGGACACATGGCCGAGTTTTGGTTTTCTAGGCCATGAGGTCATTCTTGGCGGAAAGTGGCTCAAAATAGCTGTAAACACTCGAAAAATATCAAAAACAGCCTAGGAGCCCGTTTTTGACACGTGGCCGAGTTTTGGTTTTCTAGGCCACCGAGCCATTTTGGCCAAAAATCACTGAGAAACTTGAATTTTCGATTGAAAATGGCTCAAAGTCAGTGTCCTTTCGACACGACTTCGTGAAATTTTTCGAGACGAATTCATATTTCAGTGGTG
>NC_013488.2:17324770-17350127 GCF_000004555.2 Caenorhabditis briggsae | reverse complement strand
AATGGCCTAGAGTTGTTTTTTTTCAGGATACACAAATTTGTCTGAAACTCTGGCTGAAACTTGTCATACAATGAGGAAAATCATTTTTCGAGAATTGAATTCATTTTTGGACAATTCTGGAACATTCTTCTATACCCTGGAAGCGCTGAATTTGATAGAAGTGAGTTTTCTTTTTGTTTTTGAAAAAAAATTTTTTCAAAAATTCAAATTTTCCAATTTTCCGAAAAAATCAATAAAATGTTTTTTTTCAAAAATCTGTAAATTCTATAAATAATTTTCAGCGCGCCGAACAAAAATGTCGAGAAGAGATTCATTTGTGTGGAATCCATAATATCGAATTCGATCAGGAAAGGAAGAATATGATTTTATGGGACAAATAATTGAGTTTTTGGATTTTTGAAATTTTTGAATTTTTGGAATTTTTGACTTTCCGAATTTTTGAAGTTTTTGAAATTTTTGAATTTTTTGGAATTTTTGACTTTCCGAATTTTTGAATTTTTGAATTTCCGAATTTCTTGTTTTTCGATTTTTTTTGTTGAAATTTTGGATTTTCTAATTTTTTTTTGACTTTTCGAATTTTCGATTTCTTCTAATTTTGTAATTGTTGTAATTTTTTGAATTTTTTGTATTTTTAATTTTTTGAATTTTTGGTCTTTTGAAATTTTTGAATTTTTGACTTTCTAAATTTCCGAATTTCTAATTTTTGGAATCTGAAAATTTAAGATTTTTTAAAGAAAATTCGAATAAATGAAATTCTGAATATTCTCTTATTTTTAAATCCTGAAAATTTTTTAAAATTTAATAATTAAAGAATAATTGGAAAATATCACAAAATGGGTCAAAAAATACTAATTACCTAGAAATGCCCTAACATGGTGTGATTTCTAGGCCATTTTAACATAGTGGCCTAAACTCAACTTGCAAAAGTTAGGCCACCACTTCGAAATGACAAGAAATTTATTGATTCAGAGAGCCGAGTGCACGCTCTCCCCAGTTGAAAATTTGGCCTGCAAGCCTTTTTCTCAGCGGAGCGCGCTTGCATTGTCGTTTAAAAATAGAAAATAAAATTTTGTACTGAAAAATCATGTTTTTTGGGGAAAAAAAAGAGTACTATGCTCATTTTTTTCAAGATTTCGTCCATAGAAAATGTTAACGCCTCGTTTTTCGCCTGCGTCTCGTGTTATGCAATCGCGCTCCGCTGGCTTGCAGTCCGGAAATGAAACGGGGGAGAGCGTAGGAGTGTCAAGGCACCAGAAATGCGTCAATGCACAAGAAACGCGTCAGGGAACGGAAAGTGCGCCAAGACACGGAAAGTGCGTAAAACACGAAAAATGCGCCAACAAAAAATCTGACAACAAATCTGAAAATATCGATTTTTTACATTTTTTTTCTTTTTTTTTCAAAAAAATTTTGATAAGCTGGAATTCTGAATATTCTCTTATTTTTTCGATTATTTTTAAATCCTGAAATTTTTTTTTAAATTCAAAAATCAAAATTTTAGGCGGCAATTTAATAATTTGAAAATAATTGAAAAATATCACAAAATGGGTCAAAATGGGCCAAAAAATCACGAAAAAACCGCGAAAAGGTCGGAAATTCAAAATCATCAGAATTTAAAAATTAGAAAAAAAAATCAATAATTATCGATTATTCCGGGGCGACGTATTTCTGACAATGAAAATCGCATCGTGTCCAATTCTCATCGTTATCAAATCCGTCGAATGTGGAATTCTCAAGTGAAATTGATCATCCGCGAAATCGCTGGGATTTTGAAAAACGCCCAATTCCTCTGTCTCATTTTCAAAATCTATGGGTTCTTGGCATTGAATTATGGCGTTTTTGAAATTCGCATTTCTTCGGAGCGCCTGAAAATTTGAAATTTGCAAAAATTTCGATTTAGAATAGCTGAAAAGGCTAAAAATCATGAAAATTAGAGAAAAAAATGAGCTAAAAATCGTGAAAATCGGCCAAAAATGGACGTGGCCGAGTTTTGGTTTTCTAGGCCACAGAGCCAAAATCTCCCGGAGATTCAAAATTTTTAGTGAAAATGGTTGAAAATTAGCTAAAAATCTTGAAAATCCATTAAAAATGAACCTAGAAACCGATTTGGGAAACATGGCCGAGGTTTTGAATTTTCTAGGCCACCATGAAAAAACTAGGCCAGGGCCTAGAAAATAAAAAACTAGGCCAGGGCCTAGAAAATTCAAAAAATTAGGTCATGGCCTAGAAAATTCAAAAACTAGGTCATGGCCTAGAAAATTCACCGCGGCCTAGAAACCCAAAACCTCGGCCATTGGCCAAAAATCGGTTCCTAGACCTATTTTGGACCAATTTTCGAGATTTTCGGGTGATTTTTGATGGTGGCCTAAAAAACCAAAACTCGGCCACCANATCAAAAATCGATTTTTAGCCATTTTTGACCCATTTCTGACGGTTTTCAACCATTTCTTCGCACATTTAGGCTCGTTTTGAGCGGATTTTTCGTGTTTTCGGGTTATTTCAGCTCCAAAAATGCTTAAAAAGCTCACTCTCAAAAGATATTTGAACTCTTCCATGGGCATATTGTCAACGAGAATTTCGAAATTTTGAAGGTGATAAAAATAGTCCATTTGGATGTCCAGTGGTCCATAGAACCAACAAATCCGCTTGGCTTTTTTCCATTGCTCCGACTGAACCATACTATCGATTGGCGATTCTGCCCGCCGCATTTCATGTGAATTCGGAAATTTCCAACTCGAAAAATTAGGATGAGCAATCGTGATGTTTTCCAGGAATCCAGGTTTTAAACATCCCAAAATCGCCTGAATTCGTTCCGCTCGATTGTCTTGAAGCGTCAAACTCTTAATCGATACTTTATGAGCAACTTTACCGAGTTCCGTGCTGAAAATTCGCAATTTTTAGGCGAAAAAAACCTTGAAAAACACAAAAATTGACGCTAAAATCATTTTTAAAAGCTTAAAATCGAAAAATTCGAAAAAAGTTTTGGTGGCCTAACTTTTTCAAAAATTTGAATTTCTAGGCCACAGCTCATTTTGGATGGCAATATCGATTTGCGGGGCAGTTTTGAACCATAAAATTACGCTAGAAAACTATGGAATTTGAGTTGAAAAGGAGGCTAAAAACTTCGGTGGCCGAACTTTTGCAATTTCTAGGCCACCACATTTTTTTGGAGAAAAATGGGAAATTTACCAGCTGAAGGTGTCAGTTTTTCGAAATTTTGAGTCTCAAAACCTTGAAAATCACAAAAATTGACCCTAAAATCGTATTTCTAGCTTCGAAATCCAGAAAAAAATCGGTGACCTAACTTTTTCAAAAATTTGGTTTTCTAGACCACCACTTTTTTTTTTGCAAAAATTGGACGAAAATCAAGTTTTTGTGAGTTAAAATTTATAGAAAATCGCTGAAATGCGGAATTTTCAATTTTTTGGTTGGTGGCCTAGAAATCCCAAAAACTAGGCCACCAGGTAAAAATTCCAATTTTCGTTGGTTTTTCGAATTTTCAAAAGACTATGACTCATTTTAAGCTGCTTTCAGTTAAATTTTCGAAATTTCTAGTACTTTATATGCAAAAATGACAGAGTGGCCTAGAAATCCAAAAACTCGGCCACGTTGGTTTTTGCACATTTTTCAAGGGTTAGCGGGTCAAAAATGACGTGAAATCCTCTGAAAATAAGTTAAAACCCAAAAAATCTGTCAAAAATGACCCAAAACTCAAAAATTTTTCTGTGGCCTAGAAAACCCAAAAAGTCGGCCACCAGGTAAAAATTCGATTTTTCGCTGATTTTCCCAATTTTTGAAACTCATAGTATATTTTGGGCTATTTCAAGTAAAAATTTGCGTTTCCTAGTGCTTTTTATGCAAAAATGGGGTGGTGGCCTAGAAAACCCAAAAACTCGCACGCTGGTTTTCGCTCATTTTTGGCGGTTAGCGAGTGAGAATTAATGAGAAATCCTCTGAAAATGAGTAAAAACCTCAAAAATCGATCAAAATAACCTGAAACTCAAACAATTTTTGATGGCCTAGAAATCCCAAAAACTCGGCCACCGGTCAAAAATCGGTTTTTAGCATAATTCCGAATCGATTTTTATGATTTTCGGTTTATTTCAGCGTTTTTTGACTCGAAATTTCAAGTTTCCGCGTGATTTTTTTGAAAATGGCCCAAAATTGCTCGGTGGCCTAGAAATCCCAAAACTCGGCCACGTCGTTTTTCATCGATTCCGGACCGGATTTTTGCGAGAAAATCGATTTTGATGTTTATTTGCTTCAATCCTGGCGTTAAAATGGTCCAAAACCTACCGAAACTTCTCCAAAAACGTATAAATGCACGTTTCCTTATACCTCGTCCGCAAATCATATCCTTTAACGCATATACTCAGCGATTTCATTGAATTTTTTGGATTTTTCAGTGCAAACATAATATCATTCACCGCTTGATCCAAAAATTTCCCATTTTTCGGAATTTTGACAAATTTCAAATTTCCAAAATTCTCCATATTTTTTCGCGACGTTTTCCAATTCATTTCTCGGAAATTTTGAATTTTCAAATCTCGTTTTTCTGTGTCCTCTGGTGTCTCCCAATACACATTCAATGGATAATCATTGAATTTCACATAGATACAGTCGGCGGCGATGGTCACGTGGCACTTTTCAAAATTGAAACGCATCGTTTTAAGAATTTCTCGAGGACGACCGCCGGCTTTGTACATTAGGAGTCTGAAAATTTGAATTTTATGTGAAAAATAGAGAAAAAATGAGCCAAATATCCTGAAAATCGACCAAAAATGAACGTGGCCGAGTTTTGGTTTTCTAGGCCACCAAGCCAAAATCACTTGGAAACTCGATTTTTCGTATTGTAAATGGCTCAAAATAGCTTTAAACTCTCGAAAAAAATGCCAAAGAAACAGCCTAGAAACCGATTTTTGACAGATGGCCGAGTTTTGGTTTTCTAGGCCACGAGGACATATTTGGGCCATTTTCATCGAAAATCACTCAGAAAACCAAACATTCGAGTAGAAATAGTCTAAAAATGAGCAAAAAAAAATGGGGAATTGGCTGAAAATAAGCCAAAAATCATAAAATTCGACCAAGAATGAGTCTGGCCGAGTTTTGGTTTTCTAGGCCACGAGGACATATTTGGGCCATTTTCATCGAAAATCACTCAGAAAACCAAACATTCGAGTAGAAATAGTCTAAAAATGAGCCAAAAAATGGGAAATTGGCTGAAAATAAGCCAAAAATCATAAAATTCGGCCAAGAATGAGTCTGGCCGAGTTTTGGTTTTCTAGGCCACCAAGCCAAAATCACTCAGAAACTCGATTTTTCGTATTGTGAAATGCCTTAAAATAGCTTTATAACCATGAAATTTGTGAAAAAAACAGCCTAAAAACCAATTTCGAAACGGTGGCCGAGTTTTTGGGTTTTCTAGGCCATCGAGCCATTTTGGTCGAAAATTACTGTTTTCAGAGGGAAAAATGACAGAAAACTACGGAAATCAACTTGAAAGAACCATAAAAATGTGAAAAAGTGGGTAAAACTATCAAAAATCGTCCAAAACTCAATTTTTGTTTCGGTGGCCGAGTTTTGGTTTCCTAGGCCATGAAGCCATTTTCACCGAAAATCGCTCAAAAATTTGTAAAATCGACTGAAAATAGCTGTAAAATGAGGTAAAAATCAAACAAATCAGTTGAAAACGAGCTTAGAAACCAATTTTAGACAGGTGGCCGAGTTTTTGAAATTTCTAGGCCACCGAGTCATTTTTGGTCAAAAAGCTCACAAAAATACGATTTTTCCACTGAAAATGGTTCAAAATAGCTTTAGAACCTCGGAAAATGACTAAAAACTAGGTCAAATATCGATTTTATACTGGTGGCCGAATTTTGGCATTTCTAGGCCACCAAACTCGAAAATCCCTATTTTTGGGCATTTTTTCTGCCAAAATCGAATTTTTTTGCTGAAAAAATCGAAAACTCACTGCTCTTTCAGTTCCATTCTGCTAAAAATCGCACGATGAGCTCGCACCTTTCTTTCTCTGAAAACTCAAAAGTTTACTGAAAAAATCAATAAATTAACAAACTCTAGATCATATTCCAGCCCTTCTTCGCCTTTTTCGAACTTTTTGAACCAATAATCAAATTCCTCTCTATCGATTTTTTCGGGTAAAAAATCCAAGATTTTCAAGAATGCCTTGTCGATTTTTGTGCCTAATTTGAATTCTTCTAGAATCGCTTGTCGCGCAAATTGTTCCGAGTCATTCGCCATCATTTTTTAACTGAAAAATGCACGATCTCCCACAGAACAATTCCAAACTGCAAATTAATTTTTGATCTACAGAAAAAAAGTTTGGCGCGATCACAATTGCAGGTCTAAAACCATAATTTCAGAATTTTTTATCTGATTTTGTGGAGTTCCAAGATGATTCAAATGAATCTTTTAAAAATAATTAGTGGTTATAGATTAATGTATTCCGGAAGAAAAAATGTCAAAAATGAACTTTGCGCGTAAGCTTTGGTGCTTGTGCACACCTTGCATTCGATCTTACGCGCAACTTTTCAGGCGGTCATTTTTCAGAAATTTTCAGTGATTTTTATCGATTTTCAGCTGATTTTTACTAGAAATTTCTGTAAAAAACCACAATTTTTAAATTGTAAAAATTTTCAGAAAAAATTCAGAACATTTGCAGGAAAAAATCGTTAATTTCAGATTTATTAAAGGTTTATAAAAAATTAACAAGTTTTGAAAAACAACAACAACAACAGAGTAAATGAACAACAGCAACAAATTGGCAAAAACTGAAAAAAAAATCGAAAATTTCCCAAAAAAATCGATAATTCTATCTCAGCAGACTGGTCTTCCTAGTCGTCTTGATTCGTATCGATTTTTCCATGAGACCAATTTCAAAGACACGTTCATCTAAATGCTCTAGAGGATAGTATCGATAATCGGGTGTCGGTGGATCCTGTGGAATATCGATTCCCAAAAATCGATCGATATTTTCGATATCGATTTTTTTGGAGCTGTCCAGTTGGCAGTATCGGAAGGTTGGAGAGGCTTGGAGCACCTAAAAATACATTAAAATATCATTTTTGATAGAAAAGGCGAGTTTTGGGATGATGACCTAGAAATCCCAATTGTTGGATTTCTAGGCCACCGATTCGTAAATAGGCTCAAAATGACACTGATAATCTCAGAAGTCGATTGTTACTAGTTTCAGCTCAAAATCCCAATTTTCAGCCAAGTTATGACCATTTTTAGGTTGATGGCCTAGAAATCCACAAGTTCGGCCACCGTAATTTTTTGAAATTTTGTCTTGACTCATAAAATTAAAAAAAGTTACGTGGCCTAGAATTTTCAAAAACTCGCCCACCTATTTTTCTATGCCATGACCTAGTTTTTGGAATTTTCTAGACCATGACCTAATTTTTAAATTTTCTAGGCCATGACCTAGATTATGAATTTTTTTAGGCCATGACCTAGATTTTGAATTTTCTAGGCCATGACCTAGATTTTGAATTTTCTAGGCGATGACCTAGATTTTGGAATTTTCTAGGCCATGACCTAATTTTCGAATTTTCAAGGCCATGACCTAATTTTTGAATTTTCTAGACCATGACCTAGATTTTGGAATTTTCTAGGCTATGACCTAATTTTTAAATTTTCTAGGCCATGACCTAGATTTTGAATTTTCTAGTCCATGACCTAATTTTTTTCTTGGTGGCCTAGAAAATTCGAAAACTCGGCCACGTTCATTTTTAGCCAATTTTCATGATTTTTGGCTCATTTTTTCTCTTTGTTTTAGCCAAACATAGATCTTACATCTCTCAAATCTCTCAATTTTTCCAATGGTAATTCTGGCACATGAATTTTCAATCTATCAAAATTCGCCAAATTTTCAGCCGAAAAATTGCAAATAAATCGATCGGATTTCAGCGATTTCGCCATTTTCCACTGGTCCAATTTGAGAATTTTCGAAGTCGCCAATCGGATTTTATTGATTTTTACACTTCGAATATCGATTTCTTCAAGAATTCCCGAGGTTAGGTACGGTAGAATACACAGAAGTTCATCTTGATGTTTGGTGTAGATTTCCAATTGTTTAACGTCGATTGTTGGAGAATTTTGTACTGTAGAGAGGACTTCTGAAGCAAAAAATCACTGATAATGCGGCAAGAATCGAGAATTGCGTCAAGGCACCGAAAATGCGTCAAGGAACCAAAACTGCGTCGAAAATTGCATCAAAGATCGAGAAATGCGCTAAAGATCGCGATTTGCGCCAAGGTTCGTGCGCCATGCCACTAAGAATACGGCAAGGCACGAGAATTGCGTCAAGGCACTGAAAATGCGTAAGAGCGCCGAAGTTTTGTCAAGGATCAAAAAATGCGTCAAGACACCGAAAGTGCGCCAAGTATTGAGTAATTCGTTAATGCATAAAAAATACGTCATAGATCGCAAAAAGAGCCAATGAACGAGAAATGCGTCAAGACGCGCTAGAAACACGTCAAGATCCGGAAAGGTGCCAAGAATCAAAAAAACTGAGTGCTATGGCGCATTTTCCGTGCCCTGACTCGGAATTGGTGGCTTTGCGCATTTCTCCTGCCATGACGCATTTTTCGAGCCTTGACCCATTTTCCGAACCTTGGCGCATTTCTCGTGCTTTTGGCGCACTTTCCGTGCCTCGGCGAATTTTCCATGTCATGGTGTGATTCTCTTGCCTTGACACACTTTTAGTGCATTGACGCGTTTTCAGTGCGTTGACGCAATTTCCGTGCCTTGGCGCATTTCAGGTTTCTTGACCAATTTTTCGTGCTTTTTCCCTCATTTTTACCTCCAATCGCTCTATAATACCCCAATCTTTTCTGCGTCTCTCCTCTCTTCTCATCTACCGTATGACAGCTGAATTTCACTGAAATTTTCAATGATTCGATCTTGAGTTTCGGACGATTCAACAAATATTTCATATCCAAAAGTGCTCGTTTTGCTCCTTCCTCTACAGTATTATTGGCATACTGTACCCATTGCTCTGGCTCCAGGTGACTGTAGCTTTCGATGACCATGGTGGTACCGTAATCCTCGATCATTAGATTTATCGATTTTGTGGTTGATGGCTTTTGATCTACCATTTGACGAAGCGATTTGCACACTTTTCGAAGGCGCAGGCTGCAATAATTATTGATTTTTTTGTTTGAAATTTTTTGGCGGGAAATTCAAAAATTCAAATTTCTAGGCCAAAAAATCGTCAGAAATCGTTTTTTCTAGTGTTTTCAGCCAAAAAAATGATTTTTGGCCTTAAAATGCTAAAAAGCTCACTGAGTCCGGATTCCCAACTTGTCTAGTACACGGTCGACGATTTGTACGGGAAGATCGGAAAATTGCACTTTTTGGAGGTCCTGGCTGGAAAATATCGATTTTTTAGTGAAAAATTTGGGGTTTTCAGGGTTTTTTAGCCTAAAAATGAATTTTTTCAAATTTCGAAAAAAAATTTTTTAGGCCAAATTTTTTTTTCTCAATTTTTTAAATTTTTTCAAAATTTTAGGCTTAAAAATTCCCAAATTTTTACCTCACATCCTCATCGAAATTCGAATTGCCGCCCACAATAAATCGATAATACAAAAATTCGAATTCTCGATAATCGATCGATTGATCTTTGAGAATTTCGCAGAATTGAAGATACGACTTGAAAACTGGCGTTTTTCGAATTAGCATCGATTCGTAGATCAAAAATTGGTGTAAAACGAGTTTGTATTGAAGAATGCGCATTTTCTGGAAAAAATTAATGAAAAAAAAATTTTTTTGCTATTTTTTTCGAGAATTTTTATGATAAAAATTAATATTTAACCACAAAATTCAAATTTCTCATAATTTTTTGACGTAATTAGTCTAAAAAACCAGAAAAAACGGTCCAAAACGAGCGAAAATAGGCCAAAACTCGTAAAAATAATTTTTGCGCGTCAAGTAAGGTGCACAAGTCCGCAACACACCAACTCTGCGTACTTTCCGTCCTACAGTAGTCCAAGAAGCTGAAAATTGCTGAGAAAGTCGATTTTTCATGGATTAAAAAGGAAAAATCGGAAAAAATCGGAGAAATTGAAATTTTATTGAAAAAAAAACAAAAATCAATAAAAAATTTAAAAAAATCAATACTCAATTTTTTCATTTTCAGGGACATCTGAAATTTTCAGCCGATGAAAAATGACGTATTTGCATGCTGGATGATGTATGATTTCCAAAACTTCCGGGAAGTTCGAAATTTTGAAATATCGATTTTTTTGGAATAAAAAATTTTGGTCATCGTAAATCTTGTAATACGTGAATATGAATTGTTCCATCGAAGAGGAGGCCAGGAAGATCTGAAAAAATATAAAATAAAATTTTGAACAAAAATCTCACTAGAAATGCGTCAAGGCACCGAAAATAGGCCGCGGCGCCAAGAATGCGTCAATGCCCCGAAATTGCGTCAAGGCACTAAAATTGCGTCAAAGTACCAAGAATGCGCCGAGGCACGAAAATTACGTCATCACACGAAAGTTGCGTCGAAGAAATAGAAATGCGCCAATAACAACAATAACACGCTTTCCATACGTTGGCGCATTTCTCGTGCCTTGACGCATTTTCAGTTCCTTGGCACACTTTTCGTGACTTGACGCATTTCTCGTGCCTTGACACATTTCCAGTGCCTTGACCCATTTTCAGTTCACTGGCGCATTTTCAGTGCCGTGACTCAAAATAGCGCTTCAACGCATTTCTAGTTTCTTGACGCATTTTTGGTGCCTTGACGCAATTTTCAGTCTCTTGACGCAATTTTCAGTGTCTTGACGCATTTTTAGCGCCTTGACGCATTTTTGGTGCCTTGACGCATTTTTAGTGCCTTGGCGCACTTTCCATGCCTTGACGCATTTGCAGTGCCGTGAGGCATTTTTAGCGCCTTGACGCACTTTCCATGCCTTGACGCATTTTCAGTGCCTTGAGGCATTTTTAGCGCCTTGACGCATTTTTGGTGCCTTGACGCATTTTTTGTGCCTTGGCGCACTTTCCATGCCTTGACGCATTTTCAGTGCCGTGAGGCATTTTTAGCGCCTTGACGCACTTTCCATGCCTTGACGCATTTTCAGTGCCTTGAGGCATTTTTAGTGCCTTGGTGCATTTTCGGTGTCTTGACGCATTTTTTCGTACCTTGGCGCACTTTCCATGCCTTGACGCATTTTTGGTGCCTTGACGCAATTTTCAGTGTCTTGACGCATTTCCCGTGCACTCACCTCTTTCAATTTCTCCAAATCTTCCGAATTCATAGATTCCAGAGTCAAATAAATATCTTTAAAATGGCTGAATTTTTCCAAAAAATTCGAATTCACCGGATTTTCAATTGTAATTTTTTCCGCCAAATTCCATTGTTCCAATTCAGAAATTTTCGAAATCTCGAAACTTTGAAAATTCTTAATTACATCGAAAATTCGTATAGTTTTCAATTTCCGGGTGTCCAAAAACCGCAAAATTCGAAAAATATCCGATTGCTCAGCCATTTTGAAAATTACAGTATCCACAAAAAGTGGGCGGAGTCTTAGGAAATCGTGGACAATTGGGAAAAGCTTTCCAGAAAATCCAAAAAGTTGAATTTCGATTTTTTGTTTTCCAAAATTTCCAAAAATCAATTTTAAATCTTCCAGAAATAATTTTTGAGAATTTTCCTGAAAATTTTTTTCCCGAAACAATTTTGGATTTTTTCGAAATTCCAAAACACATCCTCCAATTTCATGGTCCCAATACGTGATTTCCCATTTTTCATCATAAACTACAGTAATCCGATTGCTCATAGAATTGATTTTTATAGAAGAAAAGGTCCTTGGGAATTTTCTATCATCTATGAAATTCCGAAGATCATGACAAACTTTTCGGAGGACTTGTCTGAAAAATTGGGGTTTATGCACCGGAAATGCACCAAGGCACTAAAGTTGCGCCAAGAGTCAAGAGATGCGCCAAGAAAAGCAGAATTTGCGTCAATGTTTCAAGATTTGGGTAACGCAGCGAAAACGCGCCAACGCACTGGATTTTCGTCAAGTCACCGATAAAGCGTCAAGGTAAACACCCCGTTGACTCGTGTTCGGTTCTTTGACGCTGGTTCCGTGCAGTGACTAAATTTTTGATTTCTGGCGCATTGACGCATGTTTTGTGCGTTTGTGCATTTTTCGCGGCTTGGCGCATTTTTAGTACCTTGTCACGCTTTTGGTGCATTGACGCGTTTTTGGTGCCTTGGCGCATTTTCGGTGATTTGACTCGATTCTGGTGCCTTGACGCATTCCTTATGCATTGACGCATTTCTGGTGCATTTGCGCGTTTTTCGTGCTTTGAAGCGCTTTTAACTTGACTGTAAGTTGACTAACTTGTAACTTGGAGCATTTTTGCGACTTTGCGTATTTTCAGTGCCTTGACACATTTTGGGTGACTTGGCGTGTTTTCAGTGCCCTGACACATTTTCAGTGCCTTGGCGCTTTTTCGGTGAAAAACTTACATTTCTCTCACATCCAATTTTTTCAAAATTTCCTTCAAAACCACATCTGGCAAGTTTGACAAAAAATTTGAAGAATCCTAAAATGTTTAAAAAATGAAAAAAAAATTTCGAAAAAATACCATTAATTGATTTTCCAGGAATTTTTCGTTGTTTTGAATTCTCGGAATTTCTGATAATTTTTCAAGAGCAGTAGAATTTTTGGAACCCAATCTGAAAATTTGGAAAAAAAAAGGAATTTTTTTGAAAAAAAAAATGTAAAATTTCGAAAAAAAAAGTGATAAGCGCGAAAGTTTGTTTGCTGATAACAGGAAAAAAATTTCGGTGATGACAAATTTTTATTTGAACAAAAAAAAATTTTTTTTCAAAATTATTTTCTTATCACAAATTACACAAAATCACATCAAAGGGAACACTCTTAACATCCATTTTTTCAAATAATATACGATTTGTATTATGCATTAAAAATAGGAAATTTTTCGAATTACCAGAAATTTGAAAATACCAAAAATGAGTTTTTTCTTCGAAATTTTGGTCTAAATTGTTTGGAGTATTCCAATGATTTGGGTCCTGCAGCGATGGTGGTCCATATATAGATTTCAAATCGTTTTTGAGATTGATTCGCTCGAAAAGTAGCTCAATTTTCTTGAAATTTGGATTTTGGGAGTATTCCTGGAAAAATAGAATTTCAAAAGAAAAATTAAAATGTATTCTATAATTTTTTCCAAAAATAATTATTTAGAACGTTTACTTAAAAGATGTCAAAAATTGATTTTTGAGAGATCCAGGACCCAGGGACCCAGGACCCAGGACCCAGGACCCAGGACCCAGGACCCAGGACCCAGGACCCAGGACCCAGGACCCAGGACCCAGGACCCAGGACCCAGGACCCAGGACCCAGGACCCAGGACCCAGGACCCAGGACCCAGGACCCAGGACCCAGGACCCAGGGACACAGGACCCAGGGACACAGGGACCTAGGGACACAGGGACCTAGGGACACAGGGACCTAGGGACACAGGGACCTAGGGACACAGGGACCTAGGGACACAGGGACCTAGGGATCTAGGGACACAGGACGGAAATCACGCCAAGGCACTAAAATGTGCCAAGGACACGTCAAAAGCGCAAGAAGCTCATGTCTTGGATCAATGCACCAAAAAGGCGCCAGAGCACGAGAAATGCGCAAAGCCGAATTTTTAAAATATTAAAAAAAAAACCAACCTCTTTCAAAATCCTTAAATCCTCTACAGTAATCTTCGCCACTCTCAAAACACATTTCCTCAAATGTCCCAAGTTTTGAAAATCCGAAATTTCGATTTTTGAGTGTAAAACCAATTTTTCCAAGTTTTTCCATTGATCCAATTCCATGATTTTATCGATTTCCCATGATTTTTCTTCTTGATTTCCATTTGGATTTTCAAAATAAATTTGAATTTTTTTCAAAAATT
This sequence comes from Caenorhabditis briggsae, assembly GCF_000004555.2. Lineage (NCBI taxonomy): Eukaryota > Metazoa > Nematoda > Chromadorea > Rhabditida > Rhabditidae > Caenorhabditis > Caenorhabditis briggsae. Next base: position 17,336,180 of record NC_013488.2, on the reverse strand, counting down.
TCGAATCCAAAACCTTCAAAATTTCCAGCGAATCCTTCTGGTCCAGAAGTACCAACGGCAGAAATTTTACTTTAATTTTTTCTTTTCCTTTTTTCAATTTCTCCACAAAAATCTCCAGAAATTTCTTCAAAGAATTTGGGGAAATTTTCGATAAATCCATATAAATCCTCTCAAACTTCGGCCCTTGAAAATCCAAAAATCCGCAAAAATCGTTGGAAAAAACTTGGAAAAAATTGGAATTTTCCAGAATTTTCGATTTCTGGTCCATTGAGAATACTGCATTTCCATTTTTATCGTCTTTATATTCCATTGTGAAATGCCGATCGTCGATTTCAAAAATTATATGGTCCTCAAAAATTTCGAATCCCAAAACTTTGATTTTGGAGATTTTTGGTTTTGTGTCATCGATGAAATTCCGGAGATCGTGGCAAACTTTTCGCAGATTCAGACTGAAAAAACGCACTAAAATTGCGTCAAGGCATCAAAAGTGCGCCAAGGCACCAAAAATGCGCCAAGGCACCGAAAATGCGTCAAGACACTAAAAGTGCATCAAGGACCGAAAATGCAGTAAGTTCATGTTTTTGATCACTTGGCGCGCTCTTGGTGCCTTGGCACTCTTTTCGTGTCAACACGAAAAATGAGCTAATGCACTAAAAGTGCGTGGCACCGAAAATGCGCAAAGGCACCAAAAATGCGCAAAGGCACCACAATTTGCGCCAAGGCACCGAAAATGCGCCAATGATCTGAAAATGCGTCACTAAAAGTGCATCAATGCATCAAAAATGTGTCAAGGCACCAAAAATACACAATGTCACCGAAAATGCAGTAAGTTCATGTTTTTGATCGCTTGGCGCGCTCTTGGTGCCTTGGCACACTTTTCGTGTCAACACGAAAAATGAGCTAATGCACTAAATGTGCGTCAAGCAACCAAATTGCGCCAAAAAACCCATGAAAAACTCTTGCCACATTCTCTGTTTCTTGACGCACCTTTCGTGCACAAAACCAAAAATGCGCCACTGCGCTGAAAGTGCGTCAAGACACGGAAAATGTGCCAAGACACAGAAAATGCAAAACCTGATATTTTTGGTGCCCTGGCGCATTTTCGGTGCCTTGACGCATTTTCAGTGCCTTGGCGCATTTCCGGTGCCTTCAAAAACACGCCAACTCACATGGATTTTAAATCGCAAAACTCGGTGATTCGTTTAATTGGAACTTCCGGAATTGTTAGAAGAGTCGGAGGTGGAGTGCCCATTTTTCTGAAAAAAGGAAATTTCAAAATTTTGAAAAAAAAGTGGAAAAAATTTTTAAAAAACAGGGGGAAAATGTGTCTCCGGGTTTCCTTGGAAACCGAAAATGCGAAAAAATGTGGAAAAAGAGAAAAGAAACACAGAGAATCGGATTTTATCAAAAATTTAGAATTTTCAGATTTTTCGAATTTATGAACTATCTAAAAATTTGATTTTTTCTTTTTTTTTCTCTGTCCAAAACGACACAAAACCACCTGAACACACTATGAGGAGAGAGAAAAGAGTTTAGAGAAAACGAGAAAAAAAAATGAAAAAAAAACAAGACGAGAGAGTGTGGAAAAAGAAGTGAGCGCGCAGAGAAAAATGTCTGCGTCTCTTTTTGTCTATTTTTTTTCGTTTGTTTGAAAAGGGAAATTTTGAATCTAACGATTTTTGGAGACTGGCAATCATGAAGACTACTCAAAAATTTCAGATGATCTTGGAATTTCCAAATTCTGAAAAGTCTGAAAAAACTATCAAATATCGATTGGAAGATGAAAAATCTCTGGAATTATTTTCAAAAGAATTGAAAACAATTTTAAAATTTCAGAAATCGATTTTACCAATATTTTGTCTAGATTTAGAAGACTTGGAGAAAACAAAGATACCGGAATTTTTCGAAATTTTTTCGAAAATTTTGAATTCCCGCGGAACAAAAAATTCACTAAAAATCAAAGAAATCTATTGTAACCAGCCTGAAATTCTGGAAATTTTCCAATTTTTGGATTTGAATTTTTTGAAAAGCTTGAAAATTAATCCATTTGATCGAGTGTCTGAAAATGCTGAAAATCTGGAAATCGATTCAAAAATGTTGGAAAACTTGGAAGATTTGGAAATTGGAAAATTCATTTTGAATCGAAAAATTCAAGAATTTTTCGGAATTCGGGATGTTGATGTTACAGTAATCCAGATTACTGTAGAGGATTTGATGGAGTTTGTAAATGTGGGTTTTTGAATTTTTAAACATTTGAATTTCAAAATTTCAGTTTCAGAATTTCGGGATTCCAGAGTTTTTAAAATTTTGAGATTTCGTGTTTTTGAATTTTCGAATTTTCTGAATTAATTGAAAATCCACGAAAAATCAATGACGTATTTTCGGTGACTTGACTCATTTTCGGGCATTTTTTTTCAGAAAAAATAAATATTTATTCAATTCATAACTCTCATTCTTTCAAGAACACTTTCAATTGTAACAAAACGCAAATCAATTTTTTTGCGTTGTGAATAATGACTGATTTCCAAAAGTTTAGTGGAATTCGGCACTTGGACCATCCATCGAGCGAATTCTCCAGTTAAATTCAAATTTCCATGATTCACAGGTCCCAGGCGATTCAAAATTTGTTGGTCTCCGACGAAATTTTGATAGTGGAATGATAAAAATCCAAGGTTTTCAAGTTCGACGAGTTTCTGAAAAAAACAATTTTATTTGAAAATTCAGAAATTCGAGAATTCAAAAACCCACATTTACAAACTCCATCAAATCCTCTACAGTAATCTGGATTACTGTAACATCAACATCCCGAATTCCCAAAAATTCTTGAATTTTTCGATTCACAATGAATTTTCCAATTTCCAAATCTTCCAAGTTTTCCAAAATTTTTGAATCGATTTCAAGAATTTCAGCATTTTTAGACACTCGATCAAATGGATTAATTTTCAAGCTTTTCAAAAAATTCAAATCCAAAAATTGGAAAATTTCCAGAATTTCAGGCTGGTTACAATAGATTTCTTTGATTTTTAGTGAATTTTTTGTTCCGCGGGAATTCAAAATTTTCGAAAAAATTTCGAAAAATTCCGGTATCTTTGTTTTCTCCAAGTCTTCTAAATCTAGACAAAATATTGGTAAAATCGATTTTTGAAATTTTAAAATTGTTTTCAATTCTTTTGAAAATAATTCCAGAGATTTTTCATCTTCCAATCGATATTTGATAGTTTTTTCAGACTTTTCAGAATTTGGAAATTCCAAGATCATCTGAAATTTTTCAGAAGTTTTCATGATTGCCAGTGTTGAAACATTGGCTTCTGGTTTGGCTCGGTCGATAAAATTCCGGAAGTTTCGAGAAACTTTTCGGAGGGAATGGCTGAAAATTTGAATAACATTACCGTAAACACTCTGATAGAACGCCACCCGGACCGCTCAATTTTTTTTTTGGCTCAATTTTTTTTTCAAAAACTCACATTTCTAAAAATCCGCACTTTTTCAAAATTTGTGCCATCACATCTTCAGGAATTTTAGAAAACGTTGTTTCAGAAGTCATTAATTTTTCGTTGAATCTGAAAATTTTAATTTTTTTTTGAAAATTTCGATTTTTTTACAATTGCGAAATATTTCTCAAAATTTAGTGTTTGTGTAAGGAAACAAAAAATACGTCATTTGTAAAAAAATTGTTTGCAACTGATAAGAAATGTATGGCTCCCCGAAAAACCGGAAAAAAGATTCAACAATTTTTCTCTTCAATTTTTTTTTCTAAATTAAAGGTGGGGGGACATGAAAAAAATAATGTTCTCGAAATTCCGTTCAAAGATGCCCCTCGAGGAGTTGAACTTGTGAGGGCGATGATTGAGGGTGCGGCGCCGCTACCGACTGAGCCACGCGGGCAAAGAGAAAGCGGACGCCCGATTGTATACATAAAGGCGAGGGCGACAGCTATACGCAGAGTGACATTAAGCGTTGTACACCGTCACGGTAGAATGCATACTCTAGCTACAAAAAAACTAAATCTCCTGTCCCCCCACCTTTAAAGAAATTTAAATTTCCAGAAAAAATATGACGGATTCTCAATTGGAATTGATAAATATTCCTGATGTGGTGATGAATGAAATACTAGAATATTTGGATTTTCCAGAAATGTGAGTAATTTTTTAACAAAAATTTTTTTTTCGCAATTTTTAACATGCTTTGACGCATTTTCATCGCCTTGGCGTGTTTCTCGTGTCTTGGCGCACTGTTCGTGTATTAGCGCATTTTTGGTACCTGGATGTATTTTCCGTACCTTGACGCGTTTTGAGTGTCTTGACGCATTTTCGCCTTTTCACATTTAAGGTGTCATGGCGCATTTCTAGTGCGTTGGCTCATTTCCAATTCTTTTACACTTTTCTGGTGCTTGGACGCAATTCTGATGCCCTAACGCATTTTCAGTGACTTCACGCAATTTTGATGCATCGACGCATTTCTAGTGCCTTACCGTTTTTTGGTGTCTTGGCTCATTTTCAGTGCTTTGACGTGTTTCTCGTGTCATGGCGCAATTTTGGTGCCTTGAAGCGTTTTGGGTGCTTTGACGCATTTTCAGTGTCTTGACGAACTATGCGTGGCTTGACGCATTTTCCGTTCCTTGGCACGTTTTTGGGGGCCTTGACGCGTTTTTAATGTTAGGGCGCAATTTCGGGGATTTTACGCATTTTCGGTGTATTGACGTATTTCTCGTGCCTTGACACAGTTTTAGTGTCTTGACGTATTATCGGTGCCTTGACGCATTTTTAGTGTATTGACGTATTTTCGGTGCCTCGCTGCATTTCTCGTTTCTCTACGAATTTCCGGTGCCTTGGCGCATTTCCTTGACGCTTTTCTAGTACTTTGACGCATTTTATGCTACTTGACGCATTTCTAGTGCCTTGACATATTTTTGGTGGATTGGCGCATTTCCTTGACGCTTTTCTAGTACTTTGACGCATTTTATGCTACTTGACGCATTTCTAGTGCCTTGACATATTTTTGGTGGATTGGCGCATTTTTTATGCATGTCGCATTTCTCGTATCCTGGCACATTTCTAGTGCCTTGACGCTTTTCTAGTGGTTTGACGCATGTTTAGTGCCTTGGCATATCTTACGTTGCTTTGCGCGTTTCTGATGGCCAGTGTCTTGACGCGTTTCAAGTGCATTGGCGGATTTTCGGTGTCTTGGCACAGTTCTAGTATCTTGACGCTTTTCTCGTGCCTCATTCCAGAATTTTTCTTTTTTCAGACTGAAACTACGCAAAGTTTGCCACTATTTCAAGGATTTTATCGATGAAGTCAAGTCAAAATCAATTTTAAAGGATATTAATATTATTTTCTACCCCAAGGAAATTCGATTCGATCTGTTTTCGGTTCAAAACGAGAGATATGTAATTTTGTATGAAAAATTCCAAGCAAATGGATGTCGAGTTTCCCAAAATGGACGAGAGAAAATTCTGGAAAATTCGGATTTTCGAGAAATTTTTATACGAGATTTGGAAATTTTATTGAAACTTCAAAAATCGATTTTTCGAGTTTTTCGATTGATCAGAAGAGACCAAAATGATTTTGATTATTTTTTGGAAAATTTTCCAAAAACTCCAGAATTGAAAATTCAAGAATTTTATATGGATGCGGGAGATGATGCCCAAAATGAAATTTCGAAAATTTTAGGATTTTTGAATTCGAAATTCTTGATTTCACTATCATTTCATCCCTATGGCGGACGAAAAGTTTTAAATTTATCGGAAATTTCGAAAATGGACCATTGGAAGAATGCTGAGCAATTGTATGTGAATCGGAATATTTTTGTGATTTTGGATGTTTTGAAATTGGAACATTTTTCGTTGGTGGAAGTGAAAATGGATAGATTGAGAGGAAAGGAATTGTTGGAATTGAGAGAGGTGGGAAATTTTTGAAATTTTGGAAAAAAAAACACATTTGAAAATCGAAAAATTATATCGAAATTTGAATTGAAAATTGAATTTGTTTCGGAATCTCAAAAACTGAAAAATGTGAATTTCTGCGATTTTTGAGAATAATCTGAATTCCGTGAGAATCCAGGCTATGGTGGCGTTATTGTTACAGTATCTGTTTACGGCATGTTGGCGCGTTTTCGGTGCTCACAGCACAAGAAATACGCAAAGACACAACAATGCCTCGAGTCACGAGAAATGCGTCAACGCTCCTGAAATGCGCCAAGACAATGATAAAATGACTTATTGACACGTCTCTAGTGTCCTGACGCATTGTTGGTTTATTGGTTCGTTTCTCGTGCTTTGGCGCCAATTTGGTGTCCTGACGTATTTCAAGTGCCATGGTGCATTTCTGCTGCTTCGACATATTTTTGTACCTCGACGCGTTTTCAGTGCCTTAACACGTTTCCAGCCTTGTTGCGCTTTTTCCGTGCTTTGCGTGTTTTCAGTGCCTCGGCCTGTTTTTGTTGCCTTGTGTACTTTGAAAGTACTATGCTCATTTCTAGTCCCATGACACATTTTTGGCGCCTTGGCGCATTTCTAGTTCCTTGACGCAATTATCGTGCTTTGACGCAATTCTAGTGCTTTGGCGGAAATTCAGAAATTCAGAAATTTTGAAATTCAAAACTTCTGAAATTCAAAAATTCAAAAAATCAATGTTTCCAGATGCTTCTCAACCGTCTCGAGTTTGCCGAATTCAACTTTGACTATGTGAATTTTGACGATGAAAAAGAATTTTCGGATTTTTTGGGACCCGACTCAATGACATTTTTCCAGATGAAGAGTTCAGAAGACGTTCTCAGAATAACACATAATTCAGAAGTTTACTCTGTGAATTTTAAGAGAATTCGGAAAGAAAATGTCCCAGAAGGATTCTCAATTTATTGAAATTTTAAAGGTGGCGGGACAGGAGATTTTACGGGGGATTTCCGGGGCCAGAGTATGCATTCTACCGTGACGGTGTACAACGCTTAATGTCACTCTGCGTACAGCTGTCGTCCTCGCCTTTATGTATGCAATCGGGCGTGCGCTTTCTCTTTGCCCGCGTGGCTCAGTCGGTAGCGGCGCCGCACCCTCAATCATCGCCCTCACAAGTTCAACTCCTCGAAGGGCATCTTTGAACGGAATTTCGAGAACATTATTTTTTTCATGTCCCCCCACCTTTAACTTTTTTATTGTTTTGAATTCAAATTAATAAAGATTTTTTTATAAATTTCAAATTTTGGAATTTTCATAAAAATCAAGTGAAAAATCGATAAAACGAAAAGAAATGTTGAGAAAAAGTGAGAGAGTGTCAGAGAAATAGAGAAAAAAAGAGGAAAAAGTACAATTGGGGAGACTTGGGGAAATATTTCGCAACTTTTCGAAATTTGTTCAGAAGAAATTTTGAAATTCAGAAATTCAAAAATTCAAAAATTCAAAAATTCAGAAAAAAACAGAAATTCTAAAATTCAAAATAAAATCGGGAATTCCTAAATTTAAAAATCATCAAAAATCCACAATTTCGTTTTTTTGGATTTCCAAAAATTTATTTTTTTTTTGAAATTACAAATTTTTACGTTTTTGAATCTTGAAAATTCTGTATTTTCTGCCCGAATTTCGTAGTTTTTCCCGATTTTTTCACGTCATTTTTTCTCCAAATGATCAAACTAACAAAAATTTTTTTCTCTTTTTCTCTCTCCATGATTACAAATATTTGAAAAGGCCATATTTATTTAGTGACATGATTTTTTTTCTCTCTTCTCCATAAAAAGAAAAATGATAAGTGTAAAAAAATTTAGATTAAAAATTTCACTAACCATAAAACCTGTATTAGAAGGGCCGGCTTTTCTATTGTTCCAAGGTATTTCCGGAGGGCCCTTCAATTACAGGAGCCCTTCAATTAGAGGGGCGTTTTTTCCGAAATTTTGAATCAAAATACACAACGAAGTTTCGTTCCAAATTCATGAAAATCTGCCAATTTCACTAAAATTTAGCAAGATTTTTATCAAAAAATAGAGTTTCAACAAATTTCTATCAAATTGTGGAGTTCCCGCAACTTTTTCCACTGAAAAAGTGCGGAAATTTTCTGAACTCGAAACACATTTTGAAGGGTGATCCTTTTCCTTTTTTGGCCCTTCTATCTTTCCAAGCCCCTCTCGGAACCCATCTATTAGAAGGGCCCTTCTATTACAGAGCGCCCTACTAATACAGGTTTTACGGTATTGTGATTTCAAGCTTTGTTTCAGTGGTACTTTTTTTTGAACTGTAAAAATTTAAAATTCGAAATCAAAACTCAATTTTCAAAATTTTTTCTTTTCAGATGTGTACTATTAATCCTAATTTGATAAATATGCCAGAAGTGGTGATTAACGAAATTCTGGAAAAATTGGATTTGAGAAATATGTGAGTTTTTGGAGTTTTAATTTTTTGGGCTTACCGTAAACACTCTAATAGAACGGCACTTGGACCCTCCACTTTGAGCCTATATATCTCACTTCTTTTAAAAGATATCTGAAAGTTGTCAACTGATAAAATGTTTATCATGTTATCAGCAACATTTTATCAGTAACTACTTTTTGATATCTCTCACAGAAAATGAGATACATGGGTTCAACTTTGACGATTCGGGTGGCGTTCTATTAGAGTGTTTACGGAAAGTGTTTCAGAATTTCAAATTTTCGAAATTCCAAAACTTTTTTTTTCAGAATAACTCTCCGAAAAGTGTGCAAATCTCTTCTCTCCTTCATTGATTCCCAAAATTCACTTCCCGAACTAATCGATTTATCGATTTTTGTGAATTTCGAAAAAATCGAAGTTTGGTATTATCATAAAAATGGCTTGAATGTAGTGGGTTACTGTAGCCAGAATAATAGGAATGACACAAAACTCGTTTTTTCAAACTTAGAAGAAAATTCCAAAATTTTAAAAAATCAAAATTATTTCACAAGTTTTTTGACGGATTTCAAATTTTTCATTTCCCGCCAAAATTTTCAAATTTTGAGGCAATTTCGATTGACAAGATATGAGTGTGAGGAGACAGGGAGTACTGTATTTCTTAAAATTTTTGAAGACATTTCGAAAATATTGAAATCTAAGCCACGTCCACTTTCAGTGGAAGAACTCTTAATTGGAGTAGTGGATGATAGTGAATTGATAAAAATTTTGGAATTTTTGAATTCAAAAAATTTGAAATCAATAAAAATTAGCTCAAATTCACTGAAAAATCAATCGATTAATTCGGAAGAAATCGAAAAATTGGATCAATGGAAATCGGCAAAAAATCTATCAATCGATAATTTTATTCTGGAAATTTCGTTGGAAAAATTATTGCATTTTTCATTTTTGGATGTGAAATTGGAAATTGTGGATGCTCGAAATTTGCTGGATTTGAAAAATGTGAGTTTATTGAAATTTTCCAAAAAAAAAGTTTTTTTTCGAAATTTCTGAATTTCAGAATTTCAGATTCTAGAATTTCTGAATTTCTGAATTTTTGAATTTCTGAATTTTTGAATTTTTGAATTTTTGAATTTCTGAATTTTTCAATTTTGTTAATTATGTGAATTTCTAGATTTTTGAATTTTTGGATTTTTTTTTGAATTTTTGAATTTTTGAATTTTTGAATTTTTGAATTTTTGAATTTTCGAATTTTTGAATTTTTGAATTTTCGAATTTTTGAATTTTCGAATTTTTGAATTTTTGAATTTTTCAATTTTTGAATTTTCGAATTTTTGAATTTTTCAATTTTCGAATTTTTCAATTTTCGAATTTTTGAATTTTTGAATTTTTGAATTTTTGAATTTTTGAATTTTTGAATTTTTGAATTTCTGAATTTCAGTTATTTAGAATTTCAGAGTCTAGAAATTTTGAATTTTGAAACTTCAGAATTTTCGAATTTCGGAATTTCGGAATTTTTGTATTTTCGAATTTTTGAATTTTGAATTTTTCAAATTTTAAAATTTCAGAAATTCCTGGAATCGACGGACCCCAAAGAATTCGTTTTCACTTTTGTGGGAATGAAAAATCAGGAAAAAATTCTGGAATTTTTTGGAACTCCAGAAATTTTGAAAAACATTTTTGGCCAAGAATCACAACGATGGAAGCTACAGTACCCGGGAAATGAGAAAATTCTGGAAATTCAAATTTGCAAAAATTGGTGCAAATTCACAAATATCGAGTCGTTGGAAGAGCAAGTAAGACGGAGAAGAGAGGAAGCTGAGCAATTGGAAAATTCTGGAAATTAATTTTTTTCTTGTTTAAAATTTTTTGAAGAATTTTTTTTGTAATAAAATGTTTTCAATATGAAATTTTTTGGGCACTGAAAATGCGCCAAAGCACCCAAAATGCGTCAAGGAAGGAAAAGTACTATACGGAACCAGAAAATGCGTCAAAACACCGTTTTTATTGCCTTGGCGCATTTCCAGTGTCTCAACGCATTTAAGGTGAACCTTGACGTCCATCTTGTGACTGGATTCATTTTAAGTGCCTTGACGCTTTTTTGGTTACTTGGCACACTTTCTGTCCTTTGAGGGTATTCCGGTGCTTTGAAGCCTTTCAGGTGCCTTGGCGTGTTCCTCGTGCCACTTTATGTCAATCGTTTTGCTTTGACGTAGTTTCAGTGCCTTGACGTAGTTTTGGTGCATTTGCGTATCTTATGAAAAGTTTCGAAACTTCGAAAAATGTAAATTTTATCCTTATAAAAAAAGCAAAAAAAACACTTCTTGAGTACAGAAAAATAAAAATCAAATTGAATTAAAAATTAGAAAATTTCCTCTTCATTCGACAAGAAAACTCTACAAAATCTCCAATAATTTTCGTCTTCAGTCGATTGGAAAACAATAAGTGCATCTCTGGAATTTGGAATTCGAATTGTCCATTTTGCTGAATTCTCTTCGTTGACAACGTTCTGTGGTCCCAAAAAATCCGAAAACTTTGACTCATCCGGAAAATCCAAATACTCGATACAGTAATCTTTGGGGATTGGAGAGCTCAGGAATTTCTGAAAAATAGGAATTCTGGTATTTTGTGAATTTTTGAATTTTCGATTAGTTGAATTTTTGAATATTCGAATTTTTGAATTTCTGAATTTTTGAATTTTGTGAATTATGTGAATTTCTAGATTTTTGAATTTTTCGAATTTCTGAATTTCTGAAATTTTGAAATTTTGAATTTCTCAATTTCTGAACTTCCGAATTTTGGAATTTCTGATTTTCTGAAGTTCAGAATTTCAGAATTTTCGAATTTCTGAATTTTGAAATTTTTGATTTTTGAATTTTTGAATTCCAGAACTTCTGAATTTCTGAATTTCTGAATTTCTGAATTTCTGAATTTCTGAATTTCTGAATTTCTGAATTTCTGAATTTCTGAATTTCTGAATTTCTGAATTTCTGAATTTCTGAATTTCTGAATTTCTGAATTTCTGAATTTCTGAATTTCTGAATTTCTGAATTTCTGAAT
>NC_013488.2:17312373-17324613 GCF_000004555.2 Caenorhabditis briggsae | reverse complement strand
TGGAATTCTGAAATTTTGAATTTCTCAATTTCTGAACTTCCGAATTTTGGAATTTCTGATTTTCTGAAGTTCAGAATTTCAGAATTTTCGAATTTCTGAATTTTGAAATTTTTGATTTTTGAATTTTTGAATTCCAGAACTTCTGAATTTCTGAATTTCTGAATTTCTGAATTTCTGAATTTCTGAATTTCTGAATTTCTGAATTTCTGAATTTCTGAATTTCTGAATTTCTGAATTTCTGAATTTCTGAATTTCTGAATTTCTGAATTTCTGAATTTCTGAATTTCTGAATTTCTGAATTTCTGAATTTCTGAATTTCTGAATTTCTGAATTTCTGAATTTCTGAATTTCTGAATTTCTGAATTTCTGAATTTCTGATTTTCTGAATTTCTGAATTTCTGAATTTCTGAATTCCTAAACTTCTGAAATTCTGGATTTCTGAAATTTCAAATTTCTGAATTTCTGAACTTCCGAATTTCGGAATTTCTGATTTTCTGAAGTTCAGAATTTCAGAATTTCTGAATTTCTGAATTTTTGAATTTCTGAATTTTTGAATTTCTGAATTTTTGAATTTCTTACCTGAGCCACCAAAATCATTTCATTAGCTGAAATTGCCTTCAATTCAATCTGAATTTCCTCAAAATGCCAAAAATCGATAATCGATTGATCCAACAGACATTTCGAATTTTGAGTCGTTTTTTTTTTTTTCCATTGTCGTTTTTTTTTTTTCCATTGATCCAATTTCACCCAATTATCGATTTCTTTATTATTTGATTGCTCAGCGGTCATTGAGAAAATCGAAATTTCTTCAATTTCTTTGGAATCCAGGTTTTTTAAAATCCCAAAAATATCCTCAAAATTCGAATGTTGCATATGGAAAATCTTCACTTTTAGCTTGAAAATTTCCAGAATTTTCTGAAATTTCCTCACAAATTCTTCATAATTTGAAATGAAAAATGGCACTGGACACACGAATTGGAGAATATTGATTATCGATTTTTGATAGGTTAAAATGATTTGTAAATCTTCAAAAAATCGATTGGAATATTCGGAATCTTCTAGAATTTTTGAAAAATTTCCATAGCAAATTTCACAATTCTTTTCACCATTTTTCGAATATTGAATTCCAGTCCTTTCCAGATTTTCAGCATCCTTTTCGAAAAATTTCAAAACAATCATATCTCTAAAAATACTGAAATTCATTTGAATAATTCCAGAATTCATTGGAAAAACTTCGAGAAATTCTCCAAACTTCTTCGACACTTTTCGGAATTTTAATCTTAAAAAAATTATAATTTTTAATTTTTAGAAAAAAAAACTTACATTCCAGAAATTCCAGTTTTTTCGAATATATTGCTCAGCACAACATCAGGCATATCTTCTAAGTTTGGTGGTGTTGTCATTTCTGAAAAATTAATATTTTCGGAATAAAAGAAAGTTTTGATTCGAAAAATTGTGAAAAGTTTCAAAAATGTTCCCAAAAAAATTTAATGCCAAACTGATTAGAATTGATAAGAATTTTTTGATGTCATTCCCTTTTTTGTTGATTTTAGATTAAAGACATCGAGCAATGCGTCAAGGCACCAGAAATGCGTCGAGACACTAGAAATGCGTTAATACACCAGAAGCTTCCTTGACGCATTTTCAGTGTCTTGATGCATTTCTGTTCCTTGACGCATCTCAAGTGTATTGACGCATTTCCAGTGCTTTGGCGCAATTTCTGTGCCTCAACGCTTTTTGAGTGCTGTGGTCCCTTTCTAGTACTTTAGCGATGTTTCGGAGCCTTGAAGCATTTCTAGTGCAGTTTTGGGTCCTGGCGCAATTTTAGTGCCTTGACGCAACTGCGGTGCCATGACGCATTATTAGTGTCTTGGCGCGTTTCTCGTGTCCTTGCGCATTTTGAGTTTTCAGTGTATTGGCGCATTTTGGGTGCGTTGGCCCATTTTTAGGGTCTTGGTGCATTTTCGGTGCCTTGACGCTATTCTGGTGCCATGAGGCATTTCAGGTGCCTTTGACGCATTTCTTGTGTTTGGGGGTCTTTAAAACATTCCCAAAAATTGTGGAATAGTACAGATAAAAATTTTTTGATGAAATTTCCTTTAAGAATTAAAAAAAAACTAACAATGTCAAATTCTCATTAGACATTTTTTAAAGAGTCACCTCTCTCCTCCCCATCCGTATCTCTCTGTTTCCCCCTCCTTCCTGTACGCATTTCGGCCCCCTTTGCCTCGCCTGCTTCCGTGGCGCAATAGGCAGCGCGTTCGGCTGTTAACCGAAAGGTTGGTGGTTCGAGCCCACCCGGGAGCGAAATTTTTGTTCTCTTTTTTTTTCTTCTTTATAATGGGTTATTTAGGGTTTCGGGTGATTTTTATGAAACAATTATTGTGTTGTCAGAGCCAATGAGGTCTCTCAAGGCTTGGATTGGCGACAGCAGAAGAGGAAATTGAAGAATCCTGAATCAAGTTTTTTTTTCAATTTTTTTACAGGTTACCGTACCCAGGATAGTATTTCGATAACTTTTGACAATAAAAATGGTTGGAAATGGGTCCAGCGCTGGGAATAGAGCAATTGTAGATTCAACGGGAAGTCGAAAAATGATATCCAATAATGAGCAAGTGTAGAGAATGGTGACTGGTATATGCATGAGGATTATTGGGACCATGGCCTGTAATTTTTTTGAAAAAAAAACCCAAAAAATTAATAAAAACCTACCTGAAAAACCAGGGCAAAAAATAACTGCTTCTGAAGATTTTTGATTTTCAAGGATACGGTATTTGGGATTTGGACAAGTTTCATGATTTCAAAGTAGCATCGAAACCCGAAATATATTACCAAACAGAGAGAGGAGGCCTGAAAAATGCATCAAGGCACAAAAAATGTGCCAAGGTACTAGAATTGCGTCAAAGCACTAAAAATGCGCCAAGGCACTAGAAATGCGTCAAGGTACTTGAACTGCGTCAAGGAAATGAAAATGTGTCAATTCACGAGAAATGCGCCAATGCACTAAAAATGCGTCAAATCACCAGATATGTGTTAAAAAGTCTTTGCCGTAAAAACAACGCCTTGACGCATTTTTCGCTTCTTTGGACATTTCTCGTGCCTTGGCGCATTTTCGGTGCCTTGGCGCATTTTCAGCGTCTTGACGCTTTTTCGGTGCCTTGACGCATTTCTAGTGTATTGGCGCATCTCTCGTGCCTCGCGCATTTCTAGCGCTCTGAACACCAAAAACGCGTCAATCTACCGTAAACAGATATTGTAGCATTGAAACTACCATCGTTGGAATTCTCACGGAATTTGTGATTTTTGAATAAAAAAGTGGTCCTGTATATGCCACGTCATCGAGAGATAGGTTAAGACTTTTCAAGATGTCAGGCCTAAAAATTATTACTTGTAGTTTGTAGTCATTGCTCCTCACCCCACAAACTCGTCCATTTCAGGGAATGGAGAGTACGGTAGCCACGCATCAATATAGAAAAGTGCCAAATGCAAAAATGGGTATAAAAACCAAAAAATGATTTTTGGCCCTTTGAACTTTTGTAAAATCTGATTTTCGGTAGCCACAAATAATCGATAAGCAAAAATGATAACAAACATGCCCATGGAGAATCCGAAAAATCCACAATACAGACAATTCAAAAATTCGGCCCATTTTTTATCGAAAAATCGGTCCTTATATGGAATGACCACCACAAAACTCGGCCCAACTGATAAAACTCTCTGTAACTTTTTAATTATCAGTTCTAGATTTTTGAAACTTGAAAATTCCGATTTAGCAAGAAATTTCCGTAAAAATAAGTATAATCATGACCTACTTTTAAGCCGGTCGGCCCGCGGCGGCCTGGCAGCGGCCCAGATTTCTCAGGCCGGCCCATTTTTACAAAGTAGGTCATGATTATCCTCATTTCGACGGAAATTTTACGCCGAGTTCGAAAATTCAAGTTTCAACTGCATAAAACTAACCGTTTCAGCCAAAAAATCCAAAATTCCGTAGAAAATCTCAAAAAGCGAAACGCCAATCAATAAATACTTGTAATTTCCCATTTGCGCGGGAGACTTGAAAATTATCAAATTTATCAATAAAAAATTGGCCAGTACTGAAATCGGAGCAGTGTACAAAGGGAGGGATTTTGAGAAAATATCCATTTTCAGCCAAAAAAAAAATTTTTCGGAATAAATTTTATTTCGTATAGTCATAACTGAAACAAGGAAATTAGTAGCTTAAAAACAATTTTCTTATATTTCTCCTGGGAATTTCGTACCTAGAAATTTCTTTATGGAAAACAGTCTGATACGAAAAATGTTTTTTATTATGTTATATTTTTTTGGAAATCAGAGAACCGAACAAAAAAACACTTCCAGATCTGGAATTTTGTCTGAAATTTCAGTTGTTTTTTTTGAAATAGTGAAATTAAAGTTCGGCTTGTTGAGAGCTTCAAAATGAGTATAAACATGGCAAATTTTCAAAAACATTTTTTTTTTGAAAATTTCGGGATTTCGAAATTTTTCATTCCAAATGTTTATGCTAGAACGATGGAACTTGAATTTTCGACATCAGCAAAAAACTCCCGTCAAAATGAGTATAAACACGACCTACTTTGAAAATGAGCCGGCCTGCACGGTCTAGGCCGCTGCGGGCCGACCGGCTCAAAAGTAGGTCATGATTATACTCATTTTGACGGGAATTTTATGGTGAATCTGAATTTTTTATTTTCAAAAGTTCAAATCTTTCCAGAGAAAAGTTTCAGACAATTTTTCGAAAATTCCCTAGATTTTTTTTGTGGAATTTGACCTTTCTTAGACAAGAATTTTGAGATTGAAGAGAGTTTAAAAATCTGGAAAGTGGTTCAAAAACGTGAAAAACCCAGAAAATCATCATAAATTCAAAGGTCAAAGATAACTTCCTGCCACGTTGAAAAGTTTTGAAATTAAAAATTATGATTTTTCTTTTTTTCAAATTCATTACTTTCGCGCCCTAAATCTTAAATCCCAAAAAACGCTCTATCAAAAAATGGTTTCGTGGAGCCAGTTTCCACCTGAAATAAAGCGAAAAATCGCTGAAAATTATGATTTCATGAGCAGGTAATTAAGTGATAATTAGTCCCCTAATTACCCTAATTAAATCTAGGATTTCAATGAGAAATGCATGCCATGTGGATCGTCAAATTGTGGATTCAACGAAATTTCGAATTCCACGTGTCAGATTTGGGTACAAACAAGACAAATGTTTGATTTGTATTTATACGGGAATCGAGAAGTTTCTGAGATTGGAAATTCAAAAATGTGGAAATGGAGTTGTCCTTCATAAGTGAGCTAAAAATAAATATGAAATTTGAAATTTTTATAAAAATTGGGTCAAAATAAGTATAAACATGACTAGCTTTGCTGAAGTTTGATTGGTACCGTATAAATGACCGTAACCCAGTTATTTTCGTCGCAAATATCATGAAAATAATATTTTTGCATTCAGCAAGTCAAAACCTTCAAAATGAGTATAATCATGACCTATTTCTGAGAAATTTGAATTTCGCGCAGGGCTAGAGTGCAGAGAAACGAGGCACACTGCGTCTCTGACCCCGAAATTGAAACTTATCAAATATACGCCATGTTTATACTCATTTTAAAGGTCTCAACGTGGCAAATTCAAAATTTTAAATTTCGAAAAGTTTGGTGTAAAAATAAAAAAGTTATGGGAACTTTTGGAAATATCGACTTCTATAAATGTTCCATGTTTATACTCATCTTGAAGCTTGTATCACGCTGAAAATGCACTATAACACTTTTCAAACAAAATTTCGATCATTTTCAGATCCGAAAACAGTTTCGACACTTCCCGGATTCCACGAAAATTCATTTCATCTGAAAATCTTTTGAACTTTGGACTCTCAATTCTCAAAAATCTCCTTCACGATTCAATCGAAATCAATGCAATCGAATGGGATTTAGATGATTTCTTATTGGAAGACTCAAAAAATCCTGAAAATTATCTGAAAGTTTCTCAAAAAATTTTTGGATTCCAAAAATTTCATGTCAAGGAAATGGTGTCAACTCCGAGATCCGAGGAAACATATAAATTTTTCAATCGGTTTTTTATCGATTTTTCGCATTTCAACGAGCTGGAATGTATGAGAGATATTTTCGTTCATACGAGGATTGATAACTTGTATCCAGTGATTGCGTATGATATGGATGTTCCATTTTGTGGAAAATCGAATTGTAAGATTTTATGGGGTTTTCGAAAGCTGAAAATTGGTAAAAATTCGAGTTCAGCTCGTCAAGACGGTCAGAATGAGTATAAACATGACCTGCTTGACGCGTTTTTGGTACCTTGACGCATTTTCGGTGCCTTGACGTATTTTTGGCGCATTGCCGATTTTTTCGGCTCTGGTGTGTTTTTCACGCCTTGACGCATTTTTAGTGCCCTTGACGCATGTTACGTGTTTTGACGCATTTTCGGTGCCCTGACACATTTTTTGTGTCTTGACGCAAGTTTGGTGCCTTGCCGCATTTTCAGTGCATTGATGCATTCTTGGTGCCTCGATACGGTTTTTGTGCCTTGCCGCGTTTTCGGAGTCTTGACGCATTTTTTGTGCCTTGACGCATTTTCAGCCCTATCGTGTTTTTTGTGCTTTCACGCGTTTTGGGTCCTAATTCAAAAATTCAAATTATTTTCGAAAAACATTTCAGACCACACCCATCTCTGTACCGTAGCCGATGAAGAGTTTCGGACTCGCAGACGATGGGATTATGAGCTGATTCACGTAATAAATGGTGTTAATTATCATGCAATTGATTCTGGAACTTTTCGAGATATCAGTGAAATGTGAGAAAAATTTTAAAATGTTGATTTTCGAAATTTATCAATTTTCACTTTGAAATAATCAAAAAGTCGTCTGAAACTACCATATTTGACCTTTAAATTACCGTAATTTTCTCAGAGAATTCTCAAAATTTGACATCTAAAATTCTGAAAATTTTCAGCCCCATCCAAAATCCGGAACCTCGAAAAAGAACATGGGATCTAACGGATGTCATTTGGGAATACTCGTCGAAGTGTGGAAAATGGAGTCATGAAATGCCAACGTCGAAGGAGAGAGCATTGAGACAAAAATTTCATGTTTGTAGTTTTGAAACAATTTTTTCGAACAATTTTAGACTCTTGAAACTTTAAAATTTGAATTAAGCGCAAAATTTCCGTCTAAATGAGTATAATCATGACCTACTTTCAAGCCATTCGGTCCGCGGCCCAAAAACTTCAGGCAGGCCGATTTTCCAAAGTAGGCCGTGTTTGTACTCATTTTTTAATGCTGATTTCAAAAATTCAGATTTCAAAGTTTCAGGATAAATTGATTTTCGAAACATTTGAAAAACGAAAATTTTGGGAAAACTATAAATGACCGTAACCCAGTTCATTTTGACCCGAATTTCATGTAAATGATATTTCTAAAATCAGCAAGTCAAGACAATCAAAATGAGTATAATCATGACCCACTTTTAAAGAATTTTGTATTTCGCGTCGGTCAGTGTGCAGAGAAACGAGACACACTGCGTCTCTGACCCCGAAATTGAAACTTGGACAATATACGTCTTGTTTATACTCATTTTGAAGGTCTTACCGTGGCAGATTCAAAAATTTAAATTACAAAAAGTTTGGTCCAATAATTAAAAAGTTATGAAAAAAAAGTTCAAGATAAATTTTTTTCAGAATTTTTCAAAAAAAAATTGTATATGTATTAGTCGGTTAACGTGTATTTTAGAACTGGATTATATTAGGTTGGCAGGAAATTAACTGTCCATGTTTTTATTAGTAAATAACACAAACACAAGAATACTCCAGAATTAGCAATATGCACCGTCAAGATCCACAACATGTTGGCAATGTTCAGGTAACTCGTGGGTACCATCCCTCCAAAAGCCAGCTAGTGGCAAGTCAAAGTATCCCTCCAGTCCATTTTTGTGTTAAAGTCCTTAAGCTCCAGATGACGTCGTATACTTTTGAATAACCAATGATCTGATAAAGCTGAATCAAATCTTTAAGGGGGGTAACGGAGAATCGTCCAGCCAAAGCGGCTCAGGTACGGCGTGACTTTCCGTGAACATGAGTTTTTTCCATTTTTTACCTGCAGTCAAGTCAGACCTGAGCCGCTTCAGTGGGACCGTTCTCCCTCACCTACTTATAGTCCCGACTGATCTCTATCAGATTATTGGATATTCGGAGAGATACAACCTCATCTAGAGAATACGAAAATTTGCACCATTTATGTGAAAAACAGGAAAAAATGAATACGTTGATTCGCGGCTAGCTGGCTTTTGAAGGTATTGTACCCACAAGTTATCTGAACATTGCCAACATGTCGTGGACCATCCTAATCATTTTGTCCTGCCATCCTAATCATTTTGTTGAATAATGCAACCTTTTTTCTTTTATAATTGATTTATCAGAAGATATTAGGTTGGCAGGAAAGTAACTGTCCATTTTTGAATTAGTAAATAAAACAAAAACAAGATTAATCCAAGATTGACAGTATTTACCGTCGTGATCCACAACATGTTGTCAACATTTAGGTAACTCGTGGATACCATCCCTCCAAAAGCCGGCTGGGCGCGAATCAAAGTATTACTGTAGCACATTTTTTTTCTCATCGATAATGTTAAAGTCCTTAAGCTCCAGATGACGTCGTATACTTTTGAATAACCAATGATCTGATAGAGCTGAATCAAGTCTTTAACGGGAATAAAGGATAACCGTCCATCCAAAGCGGCTCAGGTACGGCGTGACTTTCCGTGAACCTGGTTTTTTCATTTTTTTACCTGCAGTCAAGTCAGACCTGAGCAGCTTCAGTGGAACCGTTCTCCCTCACCTACTTATAGTCCCGACTGATCTCTATCAGATTATTGGATATTCGGAGAAATACAACTTCATCTAGAGAATACGGAAATTTGCACCATTTATGTGAAAAACAGGAAAAAATGAATACGTTGATTCGCGGCTAGCTGGCTTTTGAAGGTATTGTACCCACAAGTTATCTGAACATTGCCAACATGTCGTGGACCACGACGGTGCATACTGCTAAACTTGGATTAATCCTGTTTTTGTATTATTCATAAATAAAACAAGGGACAGTTACTTTCCTGCCATCCTAATATTTGTTGAACTCACACAATTTTTATGAATGCGAAGTGCGCCTAATCGAAATTGGCGCGTCCGCTTTGAGCTTAATTATCTTGGGTCCCATAAAAGATACCAAAAAACTGTTAACTAATAAAATGTTAAGCATAATATCATCGACATTTCATCAATTGACCAAATTTTGATACCTTTCACAGGAACCGAGATATTTGAGCTAAGAGTGCACTACACCAAAAAATGGGAAAAACGCCAGAAGCACACAAAGTACGACAAGCACGTATCCACAAGTTATCTGAACATTGCCAACATGTCGTGGATCACGACGGTGCATACTGCTAATCTTGGATTAACCTGGTTTTTGTATTATTCACAAATAAAACAAGGGACAGTTACTTTCCTGCAACCTAATAGAAAAAAAATAACGTTGGGAAAACATGAAATTATGACTTACCAGATTTTCTGGCTCCGCGTCACTTCGAAACCGCGACACTTCGAAACCAGTCATTTCGAAACCGGTCACTTCGAAACCAGTCATTACGAAACCGAAAAAAAACACGGTCACGTGAAAATGAAATTAAAAATTCGAAATTTTCAGTCTTAAAATTGAAGAAAAAAATTGCAGCGTGAAAATTTCGCAGTTTCGAAATGACTGGTTTCGAAGTGTCGCGGTTTCGAAACGACTGGTTTCGAAACGACCGGTTTCGATCTGGGAATATCCAAGTAAATGGGAACAGGTCAAGGATAAAAATTGTTCAAGTTAAACGTTTATTATTTCAATAAAAAATGGAATAGAAAAAGAAAGAAATCAAAATTGGTAGAAAAATGATTTTGAGCCAAGTACTCCAACGAGATTCACGTTTTACCATCATGAATTCAGGAATTTCAAATTCCATCGACGCCTTCTGTTTATCTCTGCCGAATCCCCACGAATATTTCATTCGATTCATTTTTTTCATCAATTTTTGTCTTTTCCGATTTTCATCGTTTTGTATTTTTCGTTAAAAAATGTTCAAATCAATTGGTAGAGTTGGAAAAAAACACTTTTCAATGAATCCATTCCAAAATGGTTCTTGTATAAGACGACGTGGCAAATTCTGATGGTACCAATAGTCGAAAGGATCCGCGTGTTTTGGACAAAGACTTCCGATTCCACATTTTTGAGTCTGAAATTAGAATCGTCTTGAAAAATAACTAACTCTTTTATCATTCCACCAAGTTTTCGAAACTTAAATTTTCAAATTTTTCGCGTCAAGATCTTCAAAATGAGTATAAATAAGACGTATTTTGGATAAGTTTGAATTCCGGTCAGAGACACAGTGTGTCTCATTTCTCTGCACTCTAGACCTGCGCAAAATTCAAAACTTCAAAAAGTGGGACATGGTTGTACTCAAAATAAGCGTCTTGACTTCTTGAATTCAAAAATATCATTTTCACATAAGTTGGAACAGAAAGAACTGGGTTATGGTCATTTATACAGAGGATATCATGAATATATGAAAAAGCATTAAATTATCAAAACCCTGTCATGTTTATACTGATTTTGCTCCTTAAGACCTTCCAAACTTAAAAGTCACATTTTCTTGAAACTCACGTCATGAATTGCTTTCAACTCTTTTGCAAAACTCTCCTGACACCGATTGACCCACATTCCACATGGACTCCTTTTTGAGTGGGTAACATTACCATCTTTGAAACGATAGTCTTCAGAAAATGACCAATCCTTATCACTTGGCTCACGATGAGTGAACCAATAAAGTTCACCATCTCCATTTTCTTCTATACGTCTATTTAGTTGGTCCACAAGAGCATCCAAGTCAACTCGTGGGTCATGTGTGTAATAATGGGTGAAATCTGAAAATTCGATAGCTTGTTTTTAGAAAATTTATAACATTTAAGAATCTTTCGACCGTCGCTGCGAGCTGATTTCAACAATTAAAATTGCCAATTACCAAAACTATTTCAAAACTCACACATTGCTTTTCCGGAAACAAAATCAACGATTCCATAATCGTAAGCACTGATCAAATTCATACTTTTCGAATGCAAAATGATTCCGAATTTTCGAATTATTTCCACTTTGTTCCAATCGCAAATTTCTTCTAAATATCTCAAATGAATCTCATCCGTACCCATAGCCAATTCCAATTCTTTAACACTAAATTTTGATATCCCCAAAAGTTTTTTCATCTGTTTTCCAAGTTTATCGATATTGCAATCTTCAAGCTCCCATTCCATTGTTGAAATTTGAATTGATTTGTGAGCCAGTAGGGATTTAAGAATGAGCAATCCCTCATTCAATGACAAAGCGAATGGAATGAATTTTCGAGTGGAATCTGTCAAGTAGTGCGAGTTTTCACTTCTGGAAATTTCACATTTTTTCGGTGTAAAATTCAACTTCAGCATGACAGAAGCTTCAAAATGAGTATAAACACGACATGCTTTGAAGAAGAACTGTTTTTGCGTCAAGTCACCAGTAATGCGCTAAAGCACGGAAAATGCGCTAGGACACTAAGAATGCGTCAAGGAACGAAACATGCGTCGATACACTTTGAATACGTCAAAACACGAAAAACGCGTCAAGGCGCCATAAATGCGTCAAGAGCATAAAAAAATCAAAATTCTTCAACATATGGCATTTTTATACTCATTTCGACCCAATTTTATGAAAATTGAAAATTTCTTATTGATTCATTGCTCACTTGAAAACGACAACTCCATTCTCAAATTTCAGAATTTCCAGTCTCAAAAACTTCTCGATCCCCGTATAAATACAAATCAAACATTCGTCTTGTTTGTACCCAAATCTGACACGTGGAATTCGAAATTTCGTTGAATCCACAATTTGGCGATCCACATGGCATGTATTTCTCATTGAGTTTCTAAATTTAATTAGGGATAATTAGGGGACTAATTATCACTTAATTACCTGCTCATGAAATCATAATTTTCAGCGATTTTTCGCTTTATTTCAGGTGGAAACTGGCTCCACGAGACCATTTCTATAATGAAAGGGAAATTGATTTTTGTCAAGAAATTTGAATTTTCAAATTTCAAATTTAACGTGTAAAACCTCGCAAGAAGTTCAAACAAGAAATCGCAGGTCAGAATTTGTA
>NC_013488.2:17266405-17311426 GCF_000004555.2 Caenorhabditis briggsae | reverse complement strand
AATTTATAATTTTTTGTAGTTTGGAAAGTTTTGCGAAAAATTGAAAAATGGAAAGTACCGTAATTTTGGAAATTTTGTTTCATAAATCATGAAAATGTATTTTCCTAGTAAGCAGATTTTTAGCTTCAAAATGAGTATAAACAAGACATATGCTGAAAGTTTTCACGATCTGGGGAAAAATCGATTATCGATTTTTGTGAAAATCTACCGTATCTTGAGTAGTTTTCGAGCTGTATCAAGAGTTAATATTGTTCAGGAATGAGCGTGTTTAGTGCTCCAAAATGAGCCTAGATCACTTTTCCTCAAATTCATTTTTATTCAAGGGACCATGCGCCTTTAAATCTGAAATTTCAAACTTTTGTAAAACATATCGTGTTTGAGTTCATTTTGAAGCTCTCAACTAGCTCAATTCTTATCTCTTTTTCGTTTTTTGAAATTTCAGAAATTTTTTGAAGTTTGGGGCGAATTTTAAAAAATTCAGGTTACACATTTTATTGTACACATGACCCACCGGTTGACGTATATGTTTTTTTCGGGATAATGAGTGGATATATGGATAGAAATGGAAGTGATAAACTTCATTGGGCCACTTATCGTGAGCCAGCCCATTTAGCAAGACAGGGAAAGGAACACGCGTAAGTGCGCTCCAAAGAGAAGATTCCAAAAAATCGATAATTTGCAGTGGGCACAGATTAGATCCAAATAGTGCGGATCGGTCTGATGAGCGTATTTACATGATCTATTTACATGATCTCGCTTATTTACATGATCTCGTTTTTTTTTGCTAAATAACCCAAACGCCTATTTTGTGAGCACCGATTACGAGTTTTTCATATCGTACCATTTTAACGCATCCATATTAACCTATTGCTTGTGATAATTGCGAGATTTCTCTCGCTACTTACTGATTCTGTAAATGTATTAGGTTGGCGGGAAAGTCTTTGTCACTTTTTCAATAGTTTATTTCTCAAAGAAAAAATAACCGAATAATTAATTATATTGTCCATCATTATCAACAACATGTCTCCAACGTTCCCTCAATTTATGGATTCCATTGCGGTAGAATCCAGCCGGGCGTGAGGCAAAGTATTGTTTGAGTGCCGCTTCGACCGCTCCACGGGAATTGAAGCTTCTTCCTTCGAAGGCACGTGTCATATCGCCAAATAACCAATAGTCGGAAGGAGCAAGATCAGGAGAATACGGGGGGTGAGGGAGAACATTCCATCCATATCCCATCAGCTCCTGCTTCACTTGTTTCGAAACATGTGGGCGAGCGTTATCATGTTGATAGTACACTTTCTTGTCTTTCAGGGCCGAACGGTCGACTGCTTTCTTGAGGTTTCGTAGTTGAGTAGTGTAGAGGTCTCCAGTTATTGTTTTGCCCTCGGGCAGAAGTTCCCAGTAGATGGGGCCGTCCACTCCCCACCACACAGAGAGCATAACTTTTTTCGGATGAAGGTCGGGTTTGGGGACATCCTGTGGGCTCTCTCCTTCTCCAACCCACTGGGATTTCCTGTGGTGATTATCGTAGAAGACCCACTTCTCATCTCCGGTTATTAGCCGGTCCAGCCATCGATCGCCCGCGTGGAGAGTGAGAAGAGTAATCGAATCGTCGACTCGGCGGTCAAGGTTGGCTTGAGTCAGGTGATGAGGTATGAATCGACCAAAAAGTTTTCTCATTCCAAGAGACTTCAAACCTTCAAGGACTGTGCTATGGTGAACTCCGAATGTGACAGCTAGTTCACGGCTAGATTGAAATGGATCCGATTGCAATGCGTGCTTCAGCTTGTCCAAATCCAACTCACGGGGTCTCCCAGAGCGATCCTTTTCATCGAGCGAGAAGTCATCTTTTTCGAAACGATGGAACCAATTGCGAATAGTATTGTAGTGAGGGGCATGTGTGTTGTACACATTCTTCAAGAAAGTTTCCGAATCCTTCATCGTGGTGTGAGATAGGAAGAGGTAAATCAAAACATGTCTGATGTGAATAGCAGTGGGAACAAACATATCGTTTCAATTACAGATGAGGAGCAGGGAAGGAAATGGGGACTTGTTTATATGGAAGGTTCTTATCACCTTGTTATTCACTAGAGTCGATATCATACACAGCCTCCATATACGAGAACAGTGATTAAACAAACAGAGTGACAAAGACTTTCCCGCCAACCTAATATCCTGTGAACCTTTTTTAGAATTGAAAAGCCTTAAATTTTGTTGAAATTATATCTCACTGGTAACCAATAAAAGTGATTTAACATTTATTTTCAGTATTCACATGCAACATATGATAAAATCGGAAAAAAAATACTGTTCTTTCAAAAAAACCGGTAACTAAGACAGGGTTTCATCGAGAACCCTGCAAAACACCTATTGTATTATTCTGGTACAAAAAAATCGGGGATGTTGAAGAGAAACACCGTGGACGTGGTCGAAGGTCCCACAACGACAACTACCGTAATCTTAAAATTGTATTTTTCAGAAATTATTTTCTCGAGCTCTTCAGTCAACTTCTTCACTTTCAATAACTTTTCATTTTTAACTTGTTTCGGGAAACATAACGGAAAATTGACAAAAATCAGAAAAACCGAGAAAATAATAAATCCGGAAAATACAAAACTTTTAGGTTACTGTAGTTGTCGTTGTGGGACCGCCGGTGTTTCATTTCCACGTTTCCGTTTTCCCCCCGTTTGGGAAGTAAACTCTTTCAGAAATCGTGAATGGTTAATGATCAATTGCAATTAAATTTTTATTCAAGTTCGAAAAAATCGATTCAAGAATGGATAGGATACAGATTATTCATAAAAGAGAGATGAAAAATAAGTTAACATTTAGTTTCTCGCTACCGGTTTTTTGTAGCTTTTTGTGACATTTCTGGAGAGCAAATGATACTTCTCAATATCATCCAAAAGACGTTCCATCTTTTCCGTAATGACTCGTTTGTACCCCTCTTTATCCTCATTTTCTGAGCACATCATCAGTTTTCCCTGAATGTATTCTTTATATATTATAGGTGGTCTTCTACAAAAGAGACTACCTGAGTGACAGGGCCAAAAAGAGGCAACAAAGCAAGTCCTCCAGTGACAAAGTAGCAACGGTAGGATTCTTTCAACTGAAATTAACTGAAAAGTCTAATACATACATCGATAAACAACTTACCTGATCAAGGGTGTATGGTGCTTTTTCACTTTGAAGAGCTTCCAAGAAATATATATAAAACTGATTCAAGAGATGCTTCCAATGAGTCTGTCTATCAGCTCCAGAGAGAGTTGATACGAAGAGACGGACTATATCTTCAGCTGGATTTCCCATATGTATTCCCTGAATAATGTACGTTTCGAAAATGTTAACAAGTCTGGGTCTACTTACCGCGTAGTCGATTATTTTATCTGCAATTGGTTTTCCGTTTCTCTCCTTCCATAGAATATTGGTGGACCATAAATCTCCATGAACTAATACCGGTTGATTGATTCCTGAGTCAGAATAAGTTTACTTCAGTTTATTACTTGATTTGCTCCTTACCAACATATTTGTTGAGGTTACAAGCTAGCTCAAAATTCACAACTCCATGTCCAAACTCCTCAATCTTCTTCACTTTTTCATCCAATTTTTCGAGGTTGATAAGACGAGCCTGCTGGAGAATTCCTTTAATTCCATCTTCAGTTAGAGCTGGTCCAGCCAATTTAGCAAAATCGAATCCACTGATGCTATTCTTCTCTTCCTCGTTCAACTGAAGGGTACCGGCTTGGAAATAAGCAAGTGATTTCAGAACCTGAATACCGTAATTAATAAAACAAAGGTGTTCCTAGTTTTCTTACTGGATAGAGTTCTATCGGTTTCACATTGACATACAAATGTCTGACAACACTATTCTCAACGTATTCCATCCCGATGAATCCTTTACTTTTATTATCAGAATCGAACTTCTTGGAGAAGTAAATTTTTGAATTGAGCAGTGTTTCTCCTTTTTCCCACTTTTCCAAAATTGTATTCATATTGACTTCTCTGTTGTGAACTCCATGTGATTCTGCCTCCAACATC
Organism: Caenorhabditis briggsae; assembly: GCF_000004555.2. Lineage (NCBI taxonomy): Eukaryota > Metazoa > Nematoda > Chromadorea > Rhabditida > Rhabditidae > Caenorhabditis > Caenorhabditis briggsae. The sequence goes on along the minus strand of NC_013488.2, from coordinate 17,307,388 downwards.
ATCATAAGTCCTGCTTCTTGTTCTTTGCTCATGGGATTTGATCCCATCATTTGTCGTATTAGTCCTTGACAATGAACACAATATGGGATTTTTAAAACGAATTTCGAAGGAAGATGATCCGCATCGACGGTCCAATCAGGTTCAACTAGTATGATTCGGCTCATGATTCCCTTAAAAGGAGCGTCGGATGAATTAATCAAAGTACGGTTGATTTCTTATTTTCTTAAGTTGCTCATTTTTTGAATCATTCAATAAACAGTTTAAAAGCAGCATCAATATTACTGAAACTATGTCCGGTTCTGAGCAGCATACAGATCATCTGAATGAATTTTCTCAAAAAAGTTGTTAACTATAAAATTAGAGATCTGATTTGGATTCATTGAACTGAAAAGTTTCAGACTTCAACAAAAGTTCCTAATCCCTTTTGTAGGCGTTTACCGTATCTTGTCTAATAGCATCCCAGCCAAATCTTAAACTTTGAGCTCAATTATTTTGGTTCCTGTAAAAGATATAAAAAAGTGGTCAACTGACAAAATTTTTCTCATAATATCAACAATATTTTTTTAGTTGGCACAAAGTAAAAAGTAAAGAGTAGGGTTGTCTCACAGAGTATTTACGGTTCGGTATATCATCTGAAAGAATTTTCTCAAAAAAGTTGTTAACTGAAAAATTAGAGTTCTGATATTGATTTATTCATTTGAAAAAATTTCAGACGAAAAAGATATCTCATTATCCTTTTTGTGGAGATTCAATGTTGTGTTCTTGAACGAAAACTGTAATTTTGGATACCATAGTTCCTCTAATATAAGCCCACCCAAACCGTCAACTTTGAGCTCAATTATCTCGATTTTTAGAAAAGATATAAAACTCTGTGAACGGAAAAAAGCATTTATCCTAATACCGTATTTCCTCTAATAGAAGCTCATTGGCTTCTATTTTTCAACCTCTCTCCCAAGGTGGGCTTCTATTAGAGTTGGACTTCAATTAGAGGGTGGACTTCTATTTTTCAATGAATAATTTTCAAAAAAAATTGTGTTCAAAAAATTAGAAATTCGACAATTTGGAAGTTAAGAATTCTAAACTTTGGTGTTTTTTTAATTCGAAGTTTTAATTCTGCAATTCTACACTCCAAAATTCCGAATGAAATTCTGATATTCCAGAAACTGGAAATTCAAAATACAGGAATTCTGTAACTCAGAAATAGGGGAATTTTCGGTTTAGAAATTGAAAAATAGAAGCCCATGGGCTTCTATTAGAGGGTGGGCTTTTATTCGCGGGGTGGGTTTCTATTAGAGGTGGGCTTCTATTAGAGGAAATACGGTATCTCGCCGAAGGCGCACCAGCTTGCTGGTATATAAAACGCTAGAGGCGTTTGTCTGTCCTCTTGAGGATCTGCGGACTTTTGAAAAACTTGAAAAATAAATATAGATTTACGTGACCCTTTATGATAAAATGAGGAGTGGAGCGACAAACCAGTGAAAAACCATATTAAATCGCGTAGAAGCTTGCTGGTCACCAATAATTTATCAGTTGACACATTTTTGATATTTTTCACAGGAACCGAGATATTTGAACTCAAAGTTGACGGTGGGCTTCTTTTAGATGAAATACGGTATATATTTTTGGAGATTCAAATATCAAATAAAAGAGGTTTGGTTAATTTCTTACAAAAATTTACCTTAGAAGTTTGAAAAAGCACTTACATTTCCTTCTCCAATTAGAATATACTTGGTGTTCTTTCCGAGAATTGATTTCGTATTCAATTGCTCTTGAATCACTTCTTGAACATTCTTGTAGTGTGACATGAGTATTGAAGAGTCCATCTCCGTTTTCCAGAATACTAAGCTGCTTCATTTTTTTTTCAAAAAGTAGAACTTTTGCAGTACTTCTGAATTCCGTTATATACCCAAAGAAAAACACACGCGTAGTTTATGCCTAGATTCTCAGCTGTGTTTTATGTGAAGAGACGCAGACAAAGAGAGACAAGAACACAACTTTTGTGCTCAAGATTGGAGACTTTTTTTGTGTTTTTGAACTTATTCTTGTAGTTATTTTAGGATACTTGTGTCACATGAATTCTGGATTATTATTAATTTGAGTTCGAAGAGTCGGATTCATGTTTCATACGGTGCAAAAAAAACCGAAGCTGTCGCTGAGAAACCCTGGTGGCCGTAGCCGAGAATCCACAACGACAACCAAAAAAGGTTTACAGAGGTGTGATACCATAGTAAATACACCGGCTAGAAAAAAAAATGAAGAGAAATCGGCTCAAAATGGAACCAAATAAGAATATCACTTCAATTTCTGGCCGTAGGCCGGATGATGCTAGTCGAAATGTTCAAAAATTCAATAATTAATCAAAAATGCGATAATTTACAAAATTCCATAAAAATCCCAAAAAAACCAAAAATTGATAAGACAAGAAATTGATCAGACAAAAAATCTATAAGAGAACCAAAAAAGAGATGTGAAAAGATGTCAATTAGATTCAGTGCTTTAGTGCTTAAAAGACCCAATGGATTACTGTAGTTGGAAATTGTAAAGAATTAAATACTGTGGTTGAAATCCATAGGGTTATGGTAATCAAACATTTGCCTTGTTCAAACATTTGCCTTGTTAATCAAACATTTGCCTTGTTTGTACCCAAATCTGACACGTGGAATTCGAAATTTCGTTGAATCCACAATTTGGCGATCCACATGGCATGTATTTCTCATTGAGTTTCTAAATTTAATTAGGGATAATTAGGGGACTAATTATCACTTAATTACCTGCTCATGAAATCATAATTTTCAGCGATTTTTCGCTTTATTTCAGGTGGAAACTGGCTCCACGAGACCATTTCTATAATGAAAGGGAAATTGATTTTTGTCAAGAAATTTGAATTTTCAAATTTCAAATTTAACGTGTAAAACCTCGCAAGAAGTTCAAACAAGAAATCGCAGGTCAGAATTTGTAAATTCCACGTAAAATTTAAAATTTAAAATTTAAAAAAACATTCAAATTTCCCGGCAAAAATCACTTTCCTCTCAAAATGGTATCTTGGAGTCAATTTCCACCGGAAATAAAGCGAAAAATCGCTGAAAATTATGATTCATGAGCAGGTAATTAAGTGATAATTAGTCCCCTAATTATCCCTAATTAAATTTAGAAACTCAATGAGAAATACATGCCATGTGGATCGCCAAATTGTGGATTCAACGAAATTTCGAATTCCACGTGTCAGATTTGGGTACAAACAAGACGAATGTTTGATTTGTATTTATACGGGGATCGAGAAGTTTTTGAGACTGGAAATTCTGAAATTTGAGAATGGAGTTGTCGTTTTCAAGTGAGCAATGAATCAATAAGAAATTTTCAATTTTCATAAAATTGGGTCGAAATGAGTATGAACATGACCTGCTTTGAAGAAATTTGATTTTTTGAAAATCTTGACGCATTCTCAGTCTCTTGATGGAATTGCCGTGTTTCGGCTTGTTTTTTGTGTCTTGGCGCATTTTCAGTGCATTGGCGCATTTCTGGCGCCTTGACTCAAACATCGTTCTTTTTCAAGACATGTCACGTTTACAATCATTTTGATGGTCTTGCTCTGCTGAACTTAAATTTCTAATTTTAAATTTAAAAAATTAAATTTTCAACCCAAAAAAAGTGAAACTTTCAGATGTGAAAACTCGCCCGACTTGGCAGATTCCATTCAAAAATTCATTCCATCCACTTTGCCATTGAATGAAGGATTGCTCATTCTTAAATCTCTTCTGGCTCATGAATCAATTCAAATTTCAACAATGGAATGGGAAATTGAAAGATTCGTCACAAAAAACGAGTCGTTTAAACTCGGAAAACAAATGTTAAAACTTTTGGGAAAATCGAAATTCCGTGTCAAAGAGTTGGAATTTATGCATAATGTAGATGACACTTTATTGAGCTTTTTTCCCAAAATTTGCGAATGGAAAAATGTGGAAATAGTTCGAATAATTGGAATTAGTTTGTATTCGGAAAATATGCATCCGGTCATTGCTCATGATTATCATAGAATCGGTGACGTCGTTTCTGGAAAACCAGTTTGTGAGTTGAGAATGTATTTTTTGGAATCAGCTCGTTGAGACGGTCAGAATGAGCATAAATACGACTAGGTTTGGTTGAATTTATAATTTTTTGTAGTTTGGAAAGTTTTGCGAAAAATTGAAAAATGGAAAGTACCGTAATTTTGGAAATTTTGTTTCATAAATCATGAAAATTGTATTTTCCTAGTAAGCAGATTTTTAGCTTCAAAATGAGTATAAACAAGACATATGCTGAAAGTTTTCACGATCTGGGGAAAAATCGATTATCGATTTTTGTGAAAATCTACCGTATCTTGAGTAGTTTTCGAGCTGTATCAAGAGTTAATATTGTTCAGGAATGAGCGTGTTTAGTGCTCCAAAATGAGCCTAGATCACTTTTCCTCAAATTCATTTTTATTCAAGGGACCATGCGCCTTTAAATCTGAAATTTCAAACTTTTGTAAAACATATCGTGTTTGAGTTCATTTTGAAGCTCTCAACTAGCTCAATTCTTATCTCTTTTTCGTTTTTTGAAATTTCAGAAATTTTTTGAAGTTTGGGGCGAATTTTAAAAAATTCAGGTTACACATTTTATTGTACACATGACCCACCGGTTGACGTATATGTTTTTTTCGGGATAATGAGTGGATATATGGATAGAAATGGAAGTGATAAACTTCATTGGGCCACTTATCGTGAGCCAGCCCATTTAGCAAGACAGGGAAAGGAACACGCGTAAGTGCGCTCCAAAGAGAAGATTCCAAAAAATCGATAATTTGCAGTGGGCACAGATTAGATCCAAATAGTGCGGATCGGTCTGATGAGCGTCGTTATGAAGATGGTAACGTCAGCTACGGGAGACAAACCCAATGTGGAATGTGGGTCAGCCGGTATGCTGGGGATCGCGAAAAAGAGTTGAAATTGATCCATGACGTGAGTTTCAAAGCTTAAAAATGTGATTCCTGAGTTTGGTAGATCAAAAGTAACACAACGAATATAAACATGACTGGGTTTTGATGCTAAATTTTTAGACCAATATTCATCAGAATGACTGTAACCTACTTTTTTTGTTCCAAATGCTATAAAAACTATATTTCTGAATTCAGCAAGTAAAGACAATCGAAATGAGTATAAACATGACCCACTTTTGAGAATTTTGAATTTCGCGCCAGTCAGAGTGCAGAGAAACGAGACACACTGTGTCGCTGACCCCGAAATTCAAATTTACCCGAAATAAGTATTGTTTAACAGCAAGCTGGTGCGACTTCGGCGCGATTCAATCTATTTTTTTCAAATGTTCGTCGCTTCGTTTCTCACTTTTTCTAATTAAAAGGGCCACGTAAATATATTTTTCAATCCACAGACGGACACCGGGACGGACAGACGCCTCTAGCGTTTTATTAATAAGGAAGATACTGATTTCGAAGGAAATTTCATATTGATTTCGAAAATTCGTGTTTCATAGTATCAAGATGAATATTGTTTCGAAAAATTTGAAAAAAATTATGAATGAAAAATTTTGGGAAAAATGTAAATGACCATAACTCAGTTCGTCTAGTCCCAAATTTTATAAAACTAAAATTTTTGAATTCGGCAAGTCAAAACCTTTGAAATGAGTATAATCATGACCCACTTTTGAGAATTTTGAATTTCGCGCCGGTCAGAGTGCAGAGAAACGAGACACACTGTGTCGCTGACCCCAAAATTCAAAACAATCCAATATACGCCGTGTTTATAGTCATTTTAATGGTCTTGACGCGAAAAATTGAAAAACTTGAGTTTAAAAAAAGTTTGGAGTAAAAATAAAAAAGTTATGGACATTTTTCAAAAAATTTACATACAGAATTTTTTGATTTTTAAAAAGTTTTTTTAAAGTTTCGACGTGTTTGGTACAAAAAATAAAAGTTATTGCAAAATTAAAAAAAAAGACTGAAATTGATTTTTAAAAGAGAAAATTTAGGAAAATTTGGTCATGTTTACATTCATTTTGAAGCTTAAAAATCAATTTTTTTGGAACTTTTCAGCGTGAAAAATGTGGAATCGGAAGTTTGTGTCCAAAACACGCGGACCCATTTGACTATTGGTACTATCAGAATTTGCCACGTCGTCTTGTACAGGAACCATTCTGGACTGGATTCAAATGTGTTTTTTGCACCGCTGAAAATCCACATTTTCCAGCTACCCCAGATGATTTGCAAATTTTGATGCGAAAAATACAAATCGATGAAAATCGGAAAAGAAAAAATTCGATGGAATATCAAGAATTGAATCCAATGGAATATTCGTGGGGATTCGGAAGACCAAATCAGACGACGTCGGAGATTTTTGAAGTTTCTGAAGACGTGGTTGAGAAACGCGAATCTCGTTGGGGTACTTGGTTCAAAATCATTTTTCTACCAATTTTGATTTCTTTCTTTTTCTATGCAATTTTTTACTGAATAAATGATTTTTTGATTTGTATTACTGTAACTCTATTTATTTTGTTCAAGTTTTGACAATCTGAAATTGTTCTAAATTCAAGGTTGGCACTGATAATGTGCCAAGGCACGAAAAATGCGCCAAGGCACAGTTAACGAATCAAGGTACAAAAGACGGACCAAACATTTGTGACAGGACAATAAGATCGCCTGTCATATTCTTCTATTAGGTTAATTAATTATTCCGGACGCGGACAGATTGTTTACTCCTATTGCCCTTTCCACCCTTCTATTGTTTGTCCCGATTGACATCTCGTCGTTATAACAATCCTATTGACATCTCGTCGTTATAACAACAGTGGAAGGTGAACCACTATTCGTTTACACATTCTTCTCGTTTTTCGATTGTTCCAGAATAATTGTCGTGAGAAATTACGAAAATTGTGATTTTCTGATTCCGAGCTCGGGTTTTGTAGGGGCAGCTGTAATTGTTAAGTTTTTTAATTCTAGCACTTTTTGATTTTTTAAAAGTTTTTACTAAATTTACGCCAACGCTCGGAAAACGCCCTCAAGACACCGGAAATGCGTCAAGGCACTCAAATGCGTCAAGGCAAGGGAAACGCGTCAAGGCACCCAAAATGCGTCAAGGCACGTGAAATACGTCAAGGCACGAAAAATGCGTCAAGGAACAAAAAAAATTTCAAAGCACAAAAAATGTGTCAAGTCACCGATAATGCGTCAATGCACGAAAAAAACGTCCTGGAACAGAAAACTAGTGAATGCACGGAACATGCGTCAAAGCACAAAAAATGCGCATTGTCATTAAAAGTAAGCCAAGACACCGAAAATGCGTCAAGGCACGTGAAATACGTCAAGGCACGGGAAAGGCGTCAAGAAATGCCTCGAACTAAAATCAAGGTTTACTCGTAAAACGTGACAATTCAAAATTTGAGAAAAAGTGACAAATATTATTTTCTGGGGGCGAGGGAAAATAAATTATATTGTATGAAATTTCTTTTTTTTTGAAAAAAAAGTGATGTGATTTTTTTAACAAACTAAACTTGAGTTTTTCGTTTTCTCGTGAATTTTTTTTGAAAAATTAACAATTTGATAAAAATTTCAAAAATTTACAAATTCGAATTTCAAAAACTCAAAACTTTTAAAAATTCAAAACATTCCAAACATTCCAAACATTCCAAACATTCCAAATATTCAAAAAGTGTAAAATTGAAAAGTTCTGAGAAAATTTTTAAAATTGAAATTTCGCAATTTTTTCCCGTGCTCTGACACAATTTTGCTGCCTTGACGCTTCTCTCGTGCTTTGGCGCTTTTCCCGTTCTCTGACACATTTCTAGTCCTTCAGCGCATTTTCAGTGCCTCTACGCGTTTCCCTTGCATTGGCGTGTTTTTAGTGCTTTGGCACTTTCCCATGCTTTGGCGCTTTTCCAATTTCTTGACGCTTTTCCCGTGCCTTGACGCATTTTCGGTGCATCCAATGGTTTTCTGTTCCAGGACGTTTTTTTTCATGCATTGACGCATTCTCGGTGACTTGACTCATTTTTGGTGCCTTGACGGCTTTCCCGTGCCTTGACGCATTTTCCGTATCTCAAAATATTCATTTCTTAGTATGAATACCACCGAACTAACCATATTCGACGGAGAACAAGAAGAGGAGGCTATATACTCTGGACCAGTTATAGTTTTAATTCGGGATACTGTATTTTGGATCGTTGAACATCTGAATGGCTCATTTGAGCACTCTGTGATTATTATAAACCTATTGCATTTGATTATACTTCTCCAAAAAGATCTGCGATCAATATCGATTTTCATTCTGATGATTGGAATTTGTGTCTCTGATATTTTGGGATTTTCGGTTCTATTCTATAATTTGGGTTTGGAGAGAAATAATTATCAAAAGTTGAAAAATAATTTACGATTAAATTATCCGGAATACATGGCTTTATGTTTACCAGGATATTATTACAGTATCGATTTAATTGGGACAATTAAAGTGTTGATTTTAAATTGCACAAGACCAATTTCCATTTGGTTGGCTATTTTAATGGCATTTATTCGAACTTTATCGATTATTTTTCCAATGAGCAAGTTTGTGGAAAAATTGGGAAATGCGAAATTTGCGATTCTTTCGATTTTTGTTGTTTGTAGTTTTTGGATGATTTATTACTCGTGGGATTTGGTTTTTATTGAAAAATGGTGGTTTCCCGATCATATACAGTATACGTGAGTTGCATTTTTTGAAGTTCAAAAAATTAAGAAAACCTGGGAAACATGTGCCGTGACACATGTTCCGTGCCTTGACGCATTCCCCGTGCCGTGTCGCATGTTCCGTGTCTCGACGCCGTTTCTTTGCCTTGACGCATTTTAGGTGCCTTGACGATCTTTCCGTGTCCTGACGCATTTTGGGTGCATTGTTTCTCGGTGTCTTGGCCCAATTCCGGTGTTCTAGGGCTTTTCCCTTGCTTTAACGTATTTCACATGCCTCAACGTATTTCGCGTGCCTTGACATATTTCACGTGCCTTGGCACATTTCGGGTGACTTGACGCATTTCCGATGTGTCTCGGGTCAGTGCGTTGACGTGAATTTATTAAAAACTTTCAAAAAATTCGAAAAGTGCTGGAATCAAAAAATTTAACAATTACAGCTGCCCCTACAAAACCCGAGCTCGGAATCAGAAAATCACAATTTTCGTAATTTCTCACGACAATTATTCTGGAACAATCGAAAAACGAGAAGAATGGGAATATTTAGTTCGTCTTATTCCAGCGTTATTTTATCCATTTCTCACTTTATCATTGCTCATTGAGCTCATAAAAATACGAGAAAGACGGAAAATTCAAAAAATGGATGGGGATCAAAAATTTGACAGTACCACTATTTTAATTTTATTTATGACTATCAGTTTTATGCTATCAGAAGGATTGGAAGGAATTTCTAGTTTGGATATTTCCCACTGGTCTGATTTATATTTTGATTTTGTGTAAGTTTTTGGAGTTTTCGAATTCCAGAATTTCCGAGTTTTCATAATTTGGAATTTCTGAATTTCTGAATTTTTGAATTTTTGAATTTTTGAATTTTCGAATTTTTGAATTTTTGAATTTTTGAATTTTTGAATTTTTGAATTTTTGAATTTTCGAATTTTTGAATTTTTGAATTTTTGAATTTTTGAATTTTCGAATTTTTGAATTTTTGAATTTCTGAATTTTTCAATTTCCGGTCCCGCGTGGAAATTTTCACGACTCTCCGCTCTTTCAATGCTCTCTCCCATGCTTTTGTCTGTTTTTTCATGTCGTCTCAATATCGAAAAAATGTGAAAAAAATCTTTGGATTTTGGATCCCTTGGATTCCGAAAAATAGGATTTTGAAGTGTCGAAAATTGAGAGAGCGGAAAAATCAGGTGAATTGTTTTTTTTCCCAGTTGAAATCAATTTTTTTTTTGTTTCAGAAAACCATAAAAGTGGATCCGACAGTGTCTGGTAGTTTCAATTCTATGAAATCTCACAGTTTTTGATTTTTTTTCGAATTTTTGAATCTTAAATAAAAATTCTTTGTCTTTTGACGCATTTTTGGTGCCATCCGAAAATGCGCCAGGGCACCGGAGATGTGCCAAGGCTCTAAAAAAGCGCCAAGGGACTAAACATATGAGTTGGTGCATGCTTCGACGCATCTTTGATGGCTTGACGCATGTTCAGTGCATTATCGAATTGTTCGTGTCTTTGCGCGTTTACCGTTCGTTGACGCATTTCCCGTGTGTTGGTACTTTTTTGTGCTATTATGCACTTACCCTGCCTTGTTTCATTTTTTATGTTTTTTTTATGCCTTGGCGCATTTTCAGTTCCTTGACACATTTTCAGTTCCTTGACGCATTTTTCGTGCCTCGACGCGTTTCTTGGGCCATGACGCATTTTTAGTTGCATGTTCGAGATCTTTAATTTCAAATGTTATTCTAATTCTAAGCAGGTGAATTTTTGTTTGCAAAATGAGAAACAAACATTTTGCAATATGAATTTTCATTCTTAACAAAGAAACTTTCATGTATGGCGTGCATTCCAATTTGTATGCCGTTTTTGTTATCGTTTTTGGATTTTTAGCCTTTTTATTTTGGATGTTTGATAATGCCAGTTATAGTCCTACCGATATATGTTAATGTGTTTAGATCGAATAGAGAAAGGGACCGAGAGGTGATTTCAACAAAATCTGATTTTTTTTCAAATATTCGGAATTTTCAGTCAGCGGTATACCTGATAAATTATCATTTCTATCGATTGGTTTTTGTGTTTTTTTTGCTACGCTCATTTGTGATTGCGTAGCTTTTGTCTTACTGAAATTATACTATCCCTCTAAGTCAGCAATTCAAAAATTCGAAAATATCTGAATTTCCTTCATTTTCAACCTGTTTGTTTCAGCCACGATTCTAAAGTCATTCGAACTGTCTCAATTTTGAAATTAATTTATTTTATAATAATTCTAATTCTGTTCAATCTGACTCACACTCATCAAACTCTTTTGTCCCTTTTGGCCGTTCAAAGATTCCTTCTGTACTTTTTTCGAGATCAAGATTCACGTATTAATTTTGAAATGAAAAGTACAACCAAACTGATATATGGTATACATTTATTATGTTTTCTTCCAATTGTCTTACTTTTCGTTATTGGTCAAACGTATGGGCATGATGGAAGTCGGGAGAGGAACCTTTTTAACGTAATATTGAATAAATTTCATTAAAAACCCTTCTAATTCAGATGATGTCATATATTGCAAACTTCCTGATGGTTTTCTCCGCCATTCTATACATTCCCATCTACATTAGCATTTTTGGTATCCGCCATTTACCCAGCGTTGAAAAACACAAGCCACAAAATTATATCATTTATCGAACAATTCTCCTATACGCTTTCAAGACTGTAAGATTGCAAACTATGTAGCTCGATTTTCCATTTTTGTTTAGATACAAATTGTTTCCCTCCTATTTTTCCATCAAGCTCATTTAATGAATATTACGGTTTTCAGATTAAACAATTTTCAGAGAGAATCATGGTTTTTTTTCCAGAATGGTTCAAGTTTGAATTTCCACTTGGACTTTATATCGACCCCATTATTAATTGAAATACCGTATCTTTTCTGTAATCGACGGAATGTGATAGCAATGAAAAAACGATTATCCTTAAAGTATTTATGGTCTAAAATAAGGAATCGAAACAATCAAGTAGGAGGAATTAATACTCAAACTGCAATTTCTTATATTCAGTCGACTCATGTTTAACGACTTTTGTTTCGAATAAAAGATAAATGGTTACCAAGTAAACAAAAAACAAAGATAAGATATGTGAAATTGAGTTTTTCGGCTTCTCTTCATGAGCCAATCTTTTCAAATTGAACTTATCTGAACCGTTTTGACCTGCTGATTCTGATTATATAGTTTTTATTAATCTATTTTTTAAATGAACAAAGTTATGACTCGTTTTACTGTGAACAAAGTTATGACTCGCTACCTGATTAGACGCCGACAACTAGAGTGTCTGTTTTCTCTGCGTCTCTCGAGCAATCGAAGCAATCGGGTAAGAGGAATTGATAATAATCAAAATGCAATCTTTCTTATATATAAAACGCTAGACGTGTCTGTTGGTCCTAGTGTCCGGCTGTCCGGTTTTGGGTTTCAAATAAGAACTAGGCCGCCGCCAAAACTGAACCCGCGGCCCTTCGGACAACGGCTGCGCATGCACCCAGTTGTGCCATGAAGGCCACACCAGGAGAGAGAAGGGAGGGCGTACATGTTCTACCCTTTGAGAAAGAGAAAGCGAAAAGTGAGGGGTGGAGCGAAAAACCAGAAAAAAATATTGAATTGCGCCGAAGGCGCAGCAGCCAGCAGGCTGGTTTCTTATATTCAATCAACTCAAGTTTAACGATTATTTTTCAAATAAAAGGATAAATGGTTTTTGAGAGAGCAAAAACTAAAGAGAAAACATATGAAACTGGGTTGTTAGGCTTTTCTTCATAAACAAACATAGTCAAATTTGGACTCATTCAAACCGTCTTGACTTGCTGATTCTTTTCATGTAATTTATATTAATCTATCTTCAAAATTAGCAAAATTAGAAGCCTTCTTGCGCGCGCTACTTGCGGAGACGCCGACAGCTAGAGTGTATGTTTTTTCTGCGTCTTTCATTTGTTCCCTGAAAACCTTCACCGCCGTGTTCATACTTATTCAAACCGTCTGGATCAGTTGAATGTGGTCATCTAACTTTTTTCGATCTACCTTGAATTTTTAAAAAGTTAAAGGCAGTTTTGCGAGCCTGGAGACTTATCAGCGCATTTTACGAACTTTTGTTCTTTCAACGCATTATTGGTGCATTAACATTTTTTGAGCTTTGATTCTATTTTTCAAGATTCGAAAATCAGACTAATTCGAAATATTTGATTTCCAGTTAACACCTGTTTTTAACAAGCAGGTGTGTAGCAAAGGAAAACAAGAAATTTCAAATATTTCAAATATGAACATTCTCAGACAAACATTGCCACAAAAATGTCTGAAATTCTGATAGCAGTTTTAACTATCGTTACTATTTTATACCTTGTTTTTGGAATTTTAGCTATCATTTTCTTTTTTGGGTGTTTGATAATTCCAGTGATTGTTCTACCGGTATATGTTAGTGTGTTCAGATTGAATAGAGAACGGGATCGAGAGGTAACTTTGAGCTTGTGTATCTTGGTTACTGTAAGAGATACCAAAAAGTTGTGAACTGATAAAAAGTTGGCCACATTATGATAAATAATTTATCATTAGACCACGTTTTGATATCTTTTACAGTAACCGAGATCTATTGATTTGCAGAGTGCTGTATACCCAATAAATCTTCATTTCTATCGACTGGTTTTTATGTTTTATGGTGCGTTTATTTTTGATCTCGCTTTCATAGTCCTATTCAACATTTATTATTACTCTAGGTCTGTGAGATTTCCGATGTCGATTGATTTCAAATTTTGCAGACATGATCCTAACATGATTCAAACTTTATCAATTTTGAAATCACCTCACTATATAGTCGCTCTGGTTGGGATCAATTTGGCCTACGCCCATCAAACACTTTTGTCCCTTTTGGCTGTTCAGAGATTCCTTTTGTACTTTTTTCCCGGCTTAGAGCCACATATCAGTTTTGGAATGAAGAATACCACAAAATTGATATATGCAATCCATTTTTTGTGTTTTCTTCCGGTTATCATATTTATCATTATCACACTGGTTCAGTTTACGATCGGTGAAGCGTATCCAGTTAATCCAGAAATGGAAGGATATTTAAATAATGTAAGTAGTGTAGCAACAGGTAGTGTAGTAACGTAGTACGGTGCGGTACAGTAGCGTAGTAGCGTAGTAGCGTAGTAGCGTAGTAGCGTAGTAACGTAGCGCCTTCGGCGCGATTTGACCTATTTATTTTACTTTCAGATAACGGGATTTATTACAAACGCTCTAATGGGTTTCTCCGCTATTTTATACATCCCAATCTACATTAGTATTTTTCGCCTTCGCCATTTACCGTCTGTTGAAAAAAATAAACCACAAAATTATATTATTCTTCAGACCATTCTTCTATATGTGTTCAAGATTGTAAGACTTTAAACTGTTTTGCTCGATTTTTCATTTTTTTTTCAGATGGAAATTCTTCTTTATCTGTTTCTGCATCACGCTCGAGTTATAGACATAATGGTTTTTCCATAAAAAATGTTTTATTAAAAACTCACGGTTTTTTTCAGCATGGTTCATTTTATCATTTTCAACTGGACATTTACTCAACCCCATTATTAGTTCAAATACCGTATCTTTTTTGTAATCGACGGAATGTGGAGGAAATGAGAAAACGATTATCACTAAAATGGTTTTGGTCTAAAGTATGGAATCGAAAAAATAGTCGAGTTGGGGGAATCGATAATAGTCAAACTGTGATTTCCTATATTCAATCGACTCACGGTTAACGATTTTTTATTTGAATAAAAGATGAATGGTTATTAAGAGAGCAAGAAAAAAGAATAGACGCATGAAATTGGGTTTTTTTGGCTTCTTTTCATGAGCAAATCTAGTCAAATTTAGACTCATTCAAACTGTCTTGGCATCCTGAATCTGGTCATATAATTTGTATTCCTCTATCTTAAAAATGAACAAAGTTATGACGAGTTTCACGCGCGCTACTTTAGAAGACGCCGACAGCTGGAGTGTTTGTTTTCTCTGCGTCTCACAAGTTTTTTTTTCTTCAATTATTTCCAACTGTCAGTCTACAATCAACCTTACCATTAGCGTTTTTCTGTGCTTGTCACGAACTTTTTTTTCTTTACGCGTTTTCCGTGCATTGGCGCATTTGTTCATTCTTTGACGTATTTTTGGTGCTTTGACGCACATTCCGTGCCTTGACGCGTTTTCCGTGCCTGGACGCTACCATTTGTACTTTAACGGATTTTCCGTGCCTTGGCGCATTTTTGTGCCTTGACGCGTTTCACGTACCCAAAAAATGTGGTGGCCTAGAAAACCACATTTGCAAAAGTTAGGCCCCCATGTCAAAATGGGCTAAAAACACACCAGAGTCATGTTAGGACATTTTTAGGTCATTTTGAAGTAGTGGCCTAGAAAACCAAATTTGCAAAAGTTAGGCCACCATGTCAAAATGTAGCACACTGACAGTTTCAAACAGGCACAACAAAAAACAGACAGTTTCTAGGTCACCGGCCTTGTAATCCTCTCGGACATTAAAGTCGATTAAAAATCGACAAAAGTCGATTTTTTTCACTTTCATCGATTTTCACTTTCATCGACTTTTGAAAAGTCGTTTTTTGTCGACTATTTGAATTTCGATTTTTGATCGAGTCGACGAAATCGACACCGATTTTCACGATTTTCGTCGATTTTTGTCGATTGTCAACAATCGACACAACACACTGATCAAGGCGCTGAAAACGCAGCATCGCACCGAAAATGCGTCAAGCTACGGAAATAGCGTCAAGGCACGGAAAAGGTGGCGAAGCACCTAAAATGCGACAAGTCATGGAAATCGCGTCTAATTACCGAAAATGTGTCAAAGCATGGAATATGAGTTAATGCACCGAAAACTAGTCAAAGCACGGAAAACGCGCCAAAGCAAGACAATCGTGTTTAGCCCCGGAAAAAGTGGCAAAGCACCGAAAATGCGTCAATGCACGGAATATGAGTCAAATCACTGAAAACGAAAGGCTACGTTCTAAACTTTATACCCAAAACTAATCAAATGTGCAGGTGAATTTCAAAACCCCAAAAACTATAAAAGGCAGGCGACCAGTAACGTAATCGCTCTTTCACATTTGAAATGTCTGACACTGATAGTGCGTTTAAAACTTTAAAATGGGAATCTTGGAAAATGATTCACCAGTTGGCTTCGGCGATTCTTATTTGGACATTAATAGCAGCAATGGTTTTGCCAATTATAGTCACACCAATTTATATAAGTGTATTCCGGTCAAATCGAGAACGGGATCGAACGGTAATTTGAATTTTTCAATTTTTTGGAATTTTCAGTTATTTTCAGACACCTGTGTATCCCATCACTTATTATTTCTACAAAATGGTTTACGCCTTTTATTTGACAATAATTTTCCTATTCCTATTGTATCGTTATGAGTTTCTGTAAGGTTTTAGGCCCACAGTAATTAAAGACAAATTTTAGTTTCAGACCTACCGAATTTTACAGTAAATGCCTAGCTGCTGTTCCCGTCTTATTTGCTGTACATTTGGTGCATGTCCACCATATTCTTATATCCTGTTTAGCAATTCAGAGATTCCTTCTGTACTTTTTTCAAAATTCGGAGAAATTCGTTAGTTTTGGACTCAAAACTACCACTAAAATCATATATTTGATTCATTTTGTATGCTTCATTCCGTTTCCTGCAGCTTTTCTCATTAATAAGTTCATTTTGAATGATATTTATGATATGAGAGAGTTTTCAATGCTTTTATCAATGGTGAGAATTGAAAAAGAGCCAGTAGGTGATAAAAACTGCTTTTTCAGACATATATAAAATGCCTGAACTGGATTATTATATCGTCTGCATTATTATACATTCCAATACACATTAGTATATATCGTCTTCGTCATTTACAATCTATTGAAAAACAAAAACCCCATAAATACATTCTTTATCAAACAATTATCCTGTTTTGTTTCAAAATTGTAAGTTCTGGCTAAAAAAATAGTCAATAATAGAGCTTTGAGCTTGGTGACCTAGAAAACCAAAACGTTTCCAAGTGACGCGAATTGAAGTCATTTGTATCATGATTATTTTCAGGTTGAGTCGTTATCTCTTTCAAGAGTAATACTGGACAATCGGGAAGATCAGTTATTTGCACCAACTGTAGCAGATATTTTTGTCACCCCATCACTGGTTCAAGTACCGTATCTTTTTTGTAATCGACGAAATGTTCAGGCAATGAGAAAACGATTATCACTGAAATATGTATGGTCTAAAATAAGGAATCGAAATAATCGAGTGGGAGGAATTAATAATAGTAATAATCAAGATACAATTTCATATATTCAATCGAGGAATGTTTAAAAGCTTTTATTAGAAAAAAAAGAAAAAAATTAAGAGAAATAGGAGACGCAGAGAAGCTATATTCGCAGAAAATGATTATTTTGGAACGAAATAATAAAAAAAACCCCCCCACAATTTGACAAATTTAATACTATTCATGACAGTTTCCTTTATTCTTGCCGAAGGATAAATTATTATTTTATGGGCTTATAGCATATAACACTATTGTTCATCCTAATTGAAGTATGAGTTGGATGTAAGGGCCCAGTCTGTGTGTCCGCATGTCCCGATGTCCTTTTTCAGAATCTATGCTACTACTGCGAACTATATCGTTATAAATTTACGAACTCTTAATTCTCTATCTCACGCATTTGTGTGCTTTTTCATGTCCACACACTATCGGGAAACTGTTCAAATTATTCGAAGGTTTAACTTTATAAATTTCCAATTAATTTCCAATTTAAAAACAGGTACAAAACACCCGAAACAAATTAAATATTGTACTCTCGAATTGTGGGTTTTGTACCCCTAAATCACTTTGTACCACCTAGTATCCTCAAATCGTTGTACCCTCCGATATATGTGCTCAATAATTCAGATTTCGAAAAATGAAATCTTTTTTTCCAGATATTCGAACTGGGAAAAGTGATGGAAAGTGGTAACGATTGCGCCAGAGTATTGTCGAATTTTCGAAGTTTATAACCAACTTAACATTTTTTTAGAATTCGAATTTTTGTTTAAATAAAGTCTGAAAAGAATGAAGCTTTAAAAAAAGATTTTCACTAAATGTGTGTCAAAGGCACCACAAACGGGCCAAGGCACAACAAATGCGTCAATAGACAAATATTGAATTAAGGCTCGAAAAAGCGTCAAGGCACGGAAAAAGAGCCAAAGGCACCGAAACTGCGTCAAGGCACAAAAAAGACGCGGAAAAGAAGTCGTACATTAAAAATCAATCTAGTTTTATAATGTGAGTTAACGAAAAATTGAATTCTGCGATTTCGAAAAAAAACCTAGAAAATTGGAAATCTACATAGTCATGTTCATACTCATTCTAAACGTTTTCAATTGCTGATTCTGGTCATATTATTTTAATTAGTCTATCTTCAAAATGAACATAGATACAATATGAATTTTGAGCGCTCTGGTAAAGACAGTCCGAGTGTCTGTCTTCTCTGCGTCTCTTTTTCTCATATTTTATTAAAAACGAAAACTTCTAGGAATGAGTTGATTGAACAATAAAAATTTGATTATCACTATTATCAATTCCTCCAACTTGATTATTTCGATTCCATATTTTAGACCACAAATATTTGAATGATAATCGTTTTCTCATTTCCTCCACGTTCCGTCGATTACAAAATAGATACGGTATCTCAATCAATAATGGGGTTGATAGAAAGTCCAATTGAAATGACATAAATGAAGTGTCGAAATCGGTTTTTGCATCATTTTTTGAATCGGTTGTAAAGCTCACAACTCCTCGAGAGACAGCGATGGGCAAAAAAATTATAACGGTGATTTGTGTCTGAAAATAAAAACAGATATTGTTGGATTAAAAAAAGTGACACCTGAAAATCTCGGAGACGGCGCTCGTGTTGATTTACAAGGGGGTGGAGCGAAAACGGATACTGTAGATAACAAATTTATTTATGTGAATTCAGTGGGATTTTCTGAACAAAATTTTGACTTCTTGGTATAAGAATGATTTCTAGCATCTCTAGAATCTATTTTTCAGCAAAAAACTAAAACCTAACGCGAAAGTAGCTCGAACGAGCCGAAATTCTGAAATATTACGTTTTTGCCGCACTTTTTTGTAGATCAAAAAAAAAAGCAAAAGTTTTCAAATTTTCAGGTGTCACTTGGGTTCAAGCGATTTTTAAGAAATAGATCATGATCTAGTTCAAACCCGCGTTCATTTTAAAATTATTAAATTTCTTCTGGCCTACGAGTTTGCTGGGGCGCTTTTTCTGACCCCCTCGCTTGAACCCAAGTGAGGTGTCACTTTTTTTAATTCGACAATATTGACGGAGCTACAGTACCTAATCTTACCGTTTTGAGAAGGAACGCAAGGAATGTCTGATATAAAATATATTTTTGTGGCTTGTGCTCTTCAACAGATGGTAAATGACGAAGACGAAATATACTAATGTATATAGGAATGTATAAGAGAGTGGATAAAATAATTAGAAAATTAAAAATATATGACATTATCTGTAATCTATGGAGCATGCCGCGCCTCTGGCGCTTTAAACAGCTGGCTGGGGCGCCTTCGGCGCGATATAAGGGTTCAAAAATAAATATAGATTTGCATGACCCTGTGAGAAAAACAGCGACGAACCAGTAAAAAGTAGATTTTCGCGCCAAAGGCGCACCAGCTTGCTGGTTTTCATCATTATAGAAATGATGAAAACAAGAGTGATGGTTTTCTAGAAACTTACATTAAGAAAATTAGTCGTCACTGATGGACCGTACAAATCTGCTCTACCGAACCAAAACGCGATTCTTGTGAGAATGGAAAATAAGAGGAATGGAAGCAGACACAATGAATGTATTCCATAAATCAATCTTGTTGTATTCTTCATTCCAAAATTGATACGAGACTCTAGATCGGGGAAAAAATATAAAAGGAATCTTTGAAGGGCCAAAAGGGACAAAAGAGCTTGATGGGTATAGGCCAAGTTGAACATTAATAGAATAGCCAGCAAGAAAATTGCATAGGAAATTGAGAAGTTTTCCATGGTATATGGTTTAAAACTTAAAAACTGAACGGATTGAAACGTCTTAAACATAACTTTCTTGAATTTTCGAGCGCCCTTCTGTTAAAGGGATCCCTACTATTTTTCCAATCTCTTTTCAGAGAGCCCTTGTATTAGAGGTGCCTGTTTAGTACAGGTTTCACAGTATACAAAATACTTAGTTTAGTGCATTTTTGACCATTTTTAGTAGTCTGCAGCTCGGCTGTCAAGTTTCCGATCATTTTGAAAATTTTGAATTCACAGAATTTTTTGAAAATTTTAAGTGTTTCGTTTCCAGTACAAAAACACGCCAAAAAGGGTGTCTTTGAGAAATCGGCGAATATCTGAAAAACTAGGAATTTTCGAAAAATTCTGACAATGCAAAACTTCAAATCTAGATCTGTTTTAAAACCTCCAAAATTTTCAAATGATCGGAAACTTGAAGATGGCCAAAAAGGCCGAAAATTGACTGAAAAGTATAATTTTGTATATCCAAAAGCACTGACTCACCTAGCTGGATAATGTCTGAGCACTGCTTGAAAAACTACAAATTCCAAAATAAAAACACTGTAATACACATAAATCAACCGATAAAAATGTAGAGTTATTGGGTACACAGCAGTCTAAAATTAAAATAATTTTTGAAAAATTCCAAAAAAAAAACCATATTACCTCCCTTTCCCGCTCTCTATTTGACCTGAACACGCTAATATATAGCGGTAGAACTAGAACAGGCAATACTAAAAAGCCAATATAGAGTAAGAAGAAAGAATAGAAAAAAACTCGCGTCGGATTGAACTGATAGGAATATTCATCAATCATTTTTTGTAATGTTAAGCTTTTTTGGCTGGGAAATATTTATATAAGAAATGCTAGATTCGCCTGGTTAGCGTTAGATACTCTAGGATTCACCTGTCGGGCTTTTCACCTGTAAGGTACATAAACATCTAGATAAGGATTTTTGGTTTCAGCTTTAGGTACAGGACCTTGACGCATTTTTTGGTGCCTTGACAGTTTTCTTCATACATGTCCCGGGCCGGGCCGGGCCGGTGGAGGAATTTTCTCTGGCCCGGCTGGCCCGGGTTTTTGAGGCAACAATTTTTAAGAGTCATTTTTTGTGAGAAACCTAGATTTCTGGGAGCAATAAAAAAGTTTATCAAAAATTAACTCAAAATTTTTCACATTTTCGGAACCCGGGCCGGGAAAATTTTTTTTCAGCCCGGCCCGGCCAAGATTTAGCAATTATGGTTTTCTTGATTTCGAATCTACCAACGACTGATCTGGCAAAGATTCTCTTCATCGGAAAAACGTGCCAAATTTATATTCATTCGAACCGTCTTGACAACTTGTTGATTTTAGTCATATGATTTTTATTTTTCCAAAAAATATTGTCATGTTTATATTCATTCGAACCGTCTTGATTTGCTAATTCTGGTTGTATAATTTTTATTAATCTATCTTAAAGATGAACAAAGTTATGACCCGTTTTGCGCGCGCTCCTTGAGGAGACACCGACAGTCTGCTTTCTCTGCGTCTCTCTTTTTCCACATATCGGTTGAGAAGAGACGCAGACAGTAAGAGTGTCTGAATTCTCTGCATCTCTCTTTTATTTGAAACGAATATATCTAAGAATTGGTAGACTGAATATAGGAAATTGCAACTTGATTATTACTATTATCAATTCCTCCAATCAGACTGTTTCGACTAATTCTAGACCATAAATAATTTAATGATAATCGTTTTCTTATTGCCTGAACATTTCGTTGATTACAAAAAGATACGGTATTTGAACTAATAAAGGGGTTACAATAATATCTGCTAGAGATGTTATCAATAACAAGTTGGCATCAAATGCTTGTCCATTAGCAATGCCAAGCTCTATCAGTGATGAAATTGATACCGCCTCCATATGTAAACAATAAAAACAATTATTCGTTATTTTTTGTCTGATGCATCAGAGACGCAGAGAAGACAGACGATCTAACTGCGTGTCTTTGTCAATAATCAGAAAATCTTACAATTTCGACACAAAGCAGGATGATTGTTTGATAAAACATGTATTTGTGTGGTTTCTGTGTATCAATAGATGGTAAATGACGAATACGATGGCATATAATTCGGAGGGCACCACAATTCGGTGGGTACAAAGGTGTACAAAACAATTTAAGGGTGCAAAATCTCCAATTCGGGGGTACAAAATACTGAGAAAAAGGCTTAGTTTGTACCCCCGAATTGTTGGTTTTGTATCCCTAAATCACGTTGTACCCCCTTGTACCCCCGAATTATTGTACCCTCCGAATTATTTGCCGAATACGATATATACTAATGAGTATTGGAATGTATAATAATGCAGATGATATAACAATGTAGTTCAAACAAGTATTATATTTCTGAAAAATGCATAATTTGATACTTATGTGGTGTTAATCGGTAATAGAAGAAGTTCCATCGAGTTACAGTTCTATAACCGCGCAACTCCCTTTTTACTGTGAAAAATTGATAGAATGAGGGTATGCTGGGATCAACCCCGGAAATAAACCAAGGAATGAATAAAACTGCAGGAAATAAAAGAAAACATGAAAAATGAATGAAAAATATGATTTTAGTGGTAGTTTTGATTCCAAAACTGACATATTTCTCCGAATTTGGCAAAAAGTATAACAAGAATTTTTGAATTGCTTAAGAAGCTAGCATAATATGATGAACATGTACCAAATTCACCGCGACTAAACCAAATATTCCAGAAATGTAGACGCTGAAAATTTCAAAATTTTGAAAATAAAAATATATCAAATAATTCTTACACAACTGGAACAAAACTGCCCAGGAAGTGAGTGAACATGAGAGTCATTGACAAATAGGAGGCGTAAATCATTCTGTAGAAATAATAGGTGATGGGATAAATAGGTGTCTGAAAAATACTGAAAATTCATTCAAACAATTTTAAAATAATTGAATTACCGCCTGATCCCGTTCTCGGTTTGACCTGAACACATTGATATAAATTGGTGTAACTATGATTGGCAAAAACAGCGAAGCAGGTAAAATGATAACAAAAGTCAATAAAAGTAAATTATAAATTAGTACCCGCAAATTTTATACCCGCAAAAAAAAATTAGTGTCGGTATGATAGATGGCTCGATATCGGACATTTTCTTACAAGTTTTGATATGAAAGATCAATATATAAGGAGTACGTTAACATCGCATGCATGTTGTAGTCTTCCGGGGGGAAGTTTTGAAATTCACCTGCACGTTTGAGTAGTTCTGCTATAAAGTTCAGGCTATCACAGTTTACGTTATCTCTTTTCTTTTTCTGGGACTTTGTGTAGCTATGATGAGAAATTCGACATTTTCCAGTTTAACAAGTTAAGAAGGTTTGGATCATACTTGCAAAATTACTGACCGTCCCGCTGTTTGTACATAACCTTCTTTAAAATTTTTTTTTGAAAATTTGAAAATTTTTTCAAAAATTTAGTCAAACATTTTTTTACTACTTTCAACTTTTATAATTTTAAAAAGTATGTAACTTTTTTTTTAATTCAAAAAAAAATTCCCAATTTTTTCAGTGGAATTTTTTTACTGAGAAAGGGCGGGCCAGCGGGCCGGGCCGGGAAAATTCCTCCAATTCGATTATTTTGATTCCTTACTTTAGACCATAAATACTTCAGTGATAATCGATTTCTCGTTGCCTGAACATTTCGTCGATTACAAAAAAGATACAGTATTTGAAAGGCCGACTGCATTTTTTAGTTTTGAGAATCACCTGCGCATTTGATTAGTTTTTGGCCAACTATCTCAACTTGCTTTATTCCCATATGAAGAAAATCCACAAATAGATACAACCGAAAATTATTGAGATGAGCAGGTGTATTCAGAGCTTCCAGCAAGGTGCTACTAGAGCGGTTTAAACTATCTTTACGTTTCGAATAAGAAAAAAAATGCTTAACATCGTGTTTCCTACTATACCGGAAGTTTTGGAACTGATTTATCAATTGATTCGATTGATTGTTCTTGCCATTGCCATGTTATCACTATTTTTTCCAATCATAGTCACACCAATTTATATCAGTGTGTTCAGGTCGAATCGACAACGTGATCAGGCGGTAATTCGAATTTTAAATAATTTTCAAGAATTTTTAAATCGATTTTCAGTATTTTTCAGACACCTGTGTATCCCATCACTCATTACTTTTACAAAATGGTTTACGCCTTTTATTTGGCAATCATCCTCATCATAATTATCCTCCTGAATCAACATTTACTTTATATTAATTTTCAGAATTTGACCGTTTTTAATTTCCCCAAATTTTCAAATTTTTCAGCATTTTCCTTGTTGCTGCTCCTCTTTTACTTGCTGTGCATTTGGTGCATGTTCATCATATTTTTTTGTCTCTTTTAGCAATTCAAAGATTCATTTTATACTTTTTCCCAAATTTGGAGAAATTCGTTAGTTTTGGATTCAAAACTACCACAAAATTTATCTATTTTATTCATTTTTCATGTTTCATTCCGTTTCCTGCAAGTTTCATCGTTAATATATTTGTTGGGGTTATCCACGGCAGCACGTTTGACATAGCAACCGTATTACAGCAATTAGAAATAGTGAGTAAAGACGCAGAGAAGGCAGGCACTCTAATTGGCTGCGTCTCGCAGCTAGAATAAAAATTCGAAAAACATAAATAAACCTGATTTTAAGTACCTACTACAATCGTTACACTTTCTAAATTTTTAATTTCAAAGTGTTTCAGACATATCATACTTCCTTGAACTGCATTGTCATATCATCTGCACTATTATACATTCCAATACTCATCAGCATCTTTCGTCTTCGTCATTTACCATCCATCGAAAAACACAAACCACACAAATACATTCTCTACCAAACAATCATCCTGGTTTTCTACAAAATTGTAAGATATTTTTTTATTTTTGGCAAGGAGACGCAGATAGTTAGACCATCTGTCTTCTCTGCGTCTCCATGGGAGCGACCTACCGTAAACACTCAAATAGAACGCCACCCGACATGTCAAATTTGAGCCCATGTATCTCATTTTCTGTGAAAAATATCAAAACGTTGTCAACTGATAAAATGTTGCTGTTATCGTGATAATCATTATATTAGTTGACAACTTTTTGATATCTTTCGAAAAGAGCGAGATATATAGGCTCAAAGTGGACGGCGTTCTATTAGAGTGTTTTATGTTATCTCTATTTTCAGGTGGAAGCGGTAACCGTTTCAATATTAAAAACGGATAATAATTTACTTGTATCATCTGTAACGGATATTTTTGTAACGCAATTGTTAGTTCAAATACCGTATCTTTTTTGTAATCGGAGGAATGTGATGGCAATGAGGAAACGATTATCACTGAAGTATTTATGGTCTAAAATAAGACATCGAAATAATCAAATTGCAATTTCTCATATTCAATCTACTAATTTTTAAATATCAGACATGAAGGATGAAAAATTCCGAAAGGATAACCATGTACGCAAGACTAAAATTCCAAATCAAACAGTCATGTTTATACTCATTTTAACCGTCGATTTTTGATGGTTCAGGTGAGCTAGAAATTATAATCCTAGCTGCGAATTGAACGAAGATACACGCTGTCTTGCGCACGCTCTCAATCAAGTTGCAATTGCCTATATTCAATCGACTAATGTTTAGATAGTTTTGTTTCAAATAAAAGAGAATTAACTATAATTGGCACATGGGATTCAGCAGGTGAAACGTTTTTCTATCACAACAACAATCAATGCGTCACTGATCGGAAAATGCGTCAAGACACCTCAAGTAGCGTGAGAAAAACGGTCCATAACTTTGCTCATTTTTGAGATATATTGATAACAATTTCATGAAGAAAATGAGCAAGTTAAGACAGTTAATATACAACTTTTCTCAATCAAATTCTTGTCGACTGTATGCTAGAGATCCCAACTTGATTCTCTGGAGTAGTTCGGCTGCCAAACATCCGTTTCCTCAGCGCATTCACATTCCGTCGATTACAAAACAGATACGGTAGTTGAATCAGAAATGGTGTTAGCATAATGTCTGTTATAGTTGAAATGAACGCTGTAGACTGAAAAATTAATCTTTGTTTTTGCTTTTTATTAGTTACTTACATTTAATTGTATACTACTAATTGGAATAGAAGCCAACATAATCAGCTGAACCTAAATAGAAAACTTTTTTTTAAAATTTATTCACAATCTTACGGTTTTTAGTAGAATCGCAAGGAGAGTCTGATATAATATATAATTTTGTGGTTTGTGTTTTTCGATAGATGATAAATGACGAAAACGAAAAATGCTGATGTAAATGGGAATGTATAGAAAACTAGATAATATGAAGATGAGGTTGAAGAAAATTGATGATATCTGAAATTTTTTAGTATCTAATAAGAAAAAGTAGCTTTCAAAATATTAGCTCACATTCATAATAATTTCGCGTTTTGATTGATTAACAACTTCGTTAGATGTACTCAATAGACTGGTAAGCCCCATTGAAAGAATCGGAAGGAAGCATATAATATGGATTAGGTAGATCATAATCCTTGTTTTTCCCATTCCAAAATTGATACGTGGTTCTAGAAATGGAAAAAAGTAAAAAAGGAACCTTTGAAAAGCCAAAAGAGCTAAAAGTAATCGATGCGTTTGAACAAAATTAATAATAAAAAGAATAGATAAATTGCTAAAAATAGCAGCGATTAAAGAAATGGGCTGGATTATTTCAGGTGAGCTGAAAAACAAAATTTATCTGAAACCCTGTACACGGATAGTACTTTTTCCCCAGTGATGTTGCTATGAAGATCGTTGCTATGGCGAATATTATGAGCAAACCATATAGTATAAAGGTCATTCTATAAAAATGTTGAGTGATTGGGTATACAGCAGTCTGGAAACCATGTATCTCAAATTCCTGTAAGAGATATCTAAAAGTGGCCAACGGATAAAATGTTTATCATAATATCAAAAATGTTTTGCCAGTTAACCACTTCTCGATATCTCTTACTGTAACCGAAATATATCGGCTCTAAATTACCTCTTTATCCCGTTCTCTATTTGATCTAAACACACTAATGTATATTGGCAACATCACGATAGGCAATATCATTATTCCCAAATAAATCAGCGTATAAGCAAATTGAAAAAACATCAGCCAGATAGAGTGGTCAGTCATGGTAGCTTTAGTTGCCATTGAGAGATGCAGAGAAGACATACTGTCTGCGTCTCCTGAAGTAGCGCGCGCAGAACTGTCCACAACTTTGTCTGTTTTGAAGATAGACAAATGAAAATTATATAACCAGATTCAGGGCGACAAGGCAATTCAAATGAGTTTAAAGTTGACTGGATTTGGTCGCCTAGCAGATGAATTATAAGTGGATTGAAAACTAGCAGGTGAAAAAACCTGTCATCCTTTATTACAGCAACAAACAATGCATCAAAAATCGAAATAAGCGTCAAAGACCGGAAAATGTGTCAAGACAAAAATCCCTCTTTTCAGATGTGCAACATGGCTTGTAAATTTTTTCGTTTTGAAGATAGATCAATAAAATTTTGAATATTGAAATCAGCAGGTCAAGACAGTTCGAATGAGTCTGAATTCGGCTAGTTTTGCTCATGAAGAAGAGCCTAGCAGATGAGTTTTTGTCTATTATAGAGTTGTCGACTGCACATAAGAGATCCCAACTCGATTTTCTGGATTTCTATTGCCATCCCTGGACCATAAACATTTTAGTGAGAACCATTCTCTCATGAATTTAACATTCCGTCGATTACAAAAAAGATACGGTAATTGAATCGAAACTGGTGTAATAAAAATGTAGCTGACATAAGCGTTGTATTCTGAAAATTCCACCCCAAGCTCTCGTCTTACTATTTGAGCTACTTACATTCGAATCTATGACACTAAATGGAACAGCAATCATGATGAATAACTGTATCTGAAAGGAAACCTTTTAAGAATGATAATCCGTGAAAAATCTTACGGTTTTTAGTAGAAGCGCAAGGAGTGTCTGATACAAAATGTATTTCTGTGGGTTGTTTTCTTCGACAGACGGTAAATGACGAAGACGAAAAATACTAATATAGATCGGGATGTATGGTAATACAGATAATATGAAGATGAGGTTGAAAGAAATTGATAATATCTGAACTTGTTTAGTGTCTTCCATACGAATTATGTTAAAAATTGGCTCGCAAATTAGCGCACATTCAGAAAAATTTTTTGTTTTGATCCATCGTCAACCGGCGTACTCGAAAGACGGTTAAAAGCCATTGGAAGAAATGAATGGAGCATATATAATATGGATTAGAGAGATGATTATTCTTTTTTTTCCCATTCCAAAATTGATTAGCGGTTCTAGTCTAGGAAAAAAGTACAGAGCGAATCTTTGAAGAGCCAAAAATGCTAAAAGTACTCGATGCGTTTGAACCAAATTAACAATAAAGAAAGCACATAAATGGGGCAAAATATCAACGATTGAAACAATTGTATCGGATGTTTCAGTTAAGCTGAAAAAGTTAGATTTATCTGAAAACTGTCAACCGATCATACGCTTTCATCGAAACCGGTATTATAGCAAAAACTATAAAGAAACCATATACCATAATACCATATACTATGACGAATAGCTGTACCTGAAATAGAAACTTTTAAAAATGATGAACTTAATGAAAAGTCTTACAGTTTTTAGTAGAAATGCAAGGAGCGTATGATATAAAATATAATTTTGTGGTTTGTGTTTTTCAACAGATGCTAAATGACGGAGGCAAAAAATGCTAATGTAGATGGGGATGTATAGAAAAGCAGATGATATCAAGATCGAGTTGAAGATAACTGATAATATCTGAAATTTATAAAACCTGTAATAAAAGGGTTCCCTCTAGTGAGACTAGCAAAATTAATCACTTTTCAGCATCTTCAAAGGAAGTTTTTTAAAAATTGGCTCTCAAGTTAGCTCACATTTATAATGAATTCCTGCTTTGGTTTATCTTCTTCAACATTCGTCATCAATTGATTAGTGAATATTAATGAAAGAATCAGTAGAAGAGTTATGAAGTGAATTGAGTAGATCATGATTCTTGTAGTTTTCATTCCAAAATTGATACGTGGTTCGAGTTGCGGGAAAAAAGTATATAAGGAATCTTTGAAGAGCCAAAAGAGCCAAAAGCACTTGATGTGTTTGAACCACATTCAATATAAAGAGACCACAAAAATTGCGCAAACTATCAATAATTGGAAATTTTGAATCGAGTTGTTTAGGAAAGCTGAAAAATTCAGACGTGTCTGGAAACTATACACGGATAGTACATTTTCCCTAAAAGCGCTGATTTGACGAGCAAAATAACAAAACCATAGAACATAACAATTATTCGATAGAAGTGTTGAGTGATCGGGTATACAGCAGTCTGGGAACAAAAATCACTTTAACTTTCAGCACATCTATTTTGGTTACTGTAGAATATATAAAAAAGTAGTCAACTGATAAAATGTTCACCATAAAGTTAGAAACCTTTTGTCAGTTGACTACCTTTCGATATCTCTCACAGTAACCCGAGATATAAGTGCGCAAAGTTGAAAGATCACCTCTCTATCCCGTTCTCTATTCGATCGGAATACACTAATATATACTGGCAATATGACAACGGGCAATATCAGTAATCCCAAGTAAATTAGCCCGAAAATTAGAGGAAAAAGAATGACATGTAATGGAGTAGTTTCAGTTAGAAGACACACAAAATGCGCCAAAACTTTGTTCATTTTGAAGGTAGATAATCGAAAATTATGAGACCGGAATCAACAAGTCGAGAAGTTCAAAATGAGTCTAAATTTGACTAGGTTTACTCAACTGGCAGATGAAGTTTGGGGGATCGCGAACTTTTTTTCATCACGGCAACTAGAAACATCAAAAGCAAAGTTATTTGGGAATTTTTGATAGGAAAGTGTGATTCCGAAATTCCGCCATTTTGAACACCCTGGCGTCACGACACTGGTAACTAGTCAAGGAACGGAAAGTGCGCCAAGGCCCCAAAATTGCGCCAACACGCAAAAGTGTGTGCCAAGACACGGAAAACACGGAGAGGAACAAAACATACGTGGAAGCAAAAAACGTAAAAGCAAGACCGCAAAAAATAAACTGCGAAGAGACGCAGAGAAAACAAACGCTCTAGCTGTCGGCGTCTCTACAACAAGCGCGCGTAAAACTGTTCATAACTTTGTTCATTTTCTAGATAGAAAAGTGCTTTGACGCATTTTTAGTGCCTTGACGCATTTTCAGCGCCTTGGCGCCTTTTAGTGTATTGACGCCTTTTAGTGTATTGGCGCTTTTTCAGTACTTTGACGCATTTCTAGTGCCTCAGAAAATTGGTATTTTCAATATTTTTTCTCAAAAATTTGTCATCTGAAAATGTCAAAAAAAGTGATGTTGAGAAAATTTTTGTATCCTATAATTTTAAGTTTTTCGGGTGCAAATAACGTAAAAATAAAATTTGTCATAAAATTTTTTTCCAAACTCCCATGATTTCTTCAATTTACGACTATGTAGATTCGAATAAAGAGCTAGAAAATGTCCAAAATTTCTGGTCCCTTTCAGATCATTTCAATTTTTTCCTCGAAACTTCTACAATAATTTTTAACCTAATCCATTTATCAATTTTGCTCCAAAAAGAGCTCAGAAAGTTCTCGATTTTTATTTTAATGGCTGGAATTTGTATTTCTGACATTTTGGGATTCTTAGTTTCCCTGATTTTCCTAGATTTATCCCGCGAAGACTCCCAGAAACAAATTCAAGAATTTCGAAATTCTAATTTTCCATTTTGGCTCTGTTTTGATGGTCCCTTCAAAATTCTGGACCCTGCTGGAGTCCTAAAAACTATAATTTTAAACTCCACACGACCAATTTCAATTTGGTTAGCAATTTTTATGGCTTTGATCAGAACGTTGTCGATTATTTTCCCAATGAATTCGAATTTTACGAAACCCAAAAATACAGTAACCCTGGTTACTGTAACTTGTCTATTTTGGATTATTTATTACTCGTGGGAACTGATTTTTGCAGAGATTTGGTGGTTTCCAGATCAAATCTCGTATGGGTGAGTTCATTGCGCCAAGAAACGAGAAACGCGTCAAGACACTAGAAATAGATCAAAGTGCAGAATAAGCGTCATGCTCGAAAAATGCGTCAAAATACGAACAATTCATCAAGACGATGAAATTAAGCTATGACACGAGAATGTCGCCAAGACACCAAAAATGCGCCAAGACGCATTCTCAATTCAATTCGGGTATTTCTGAAGCACTAGTGCAATGTTTTTGTCTTGACGCATTTTTCGTGCTTTGACGCGTTTTAGGTGCCCTGACGCATTACTAGTTCCTTTGCGCATTTCTTGTGTTATGACGCATTTTTCGTACATTGGCGCATTTTTCGTACCTTGACGCAAATTGACACAATTTTTGTGCATTGGCGCCTTTTCTGTGTCTTTGCGCATTTCTCGTGCTTTGGCGAATTTTCAGTGTTTAGACACAATTCTTGTGCCTTGACACATTTATCGTGCCTTGACGCATTTTTCGTGTCTTGACGCATTTTTCGAGCCCTGACTTTTTCAAATTTTCAGCTGCAATCTCAAAACCCAAGCTCGTAAATACACCCATTACGTTTTGGCACTATCCACGGATTTTTTAATGGAATCCCGGGAAAATCGAGAATATTTGGTCCGCCTGATCCCTGTATTTTTCTATCCAATTCTCACAGTTTCTCTACTTTTTGAGTTGTATAAAATCAAAAAACGAAGGAAAATTTTATCAAAAAATCAGGAAAATTCGTCGGATAATACTGTAATTTTGGTGTTTTTCATGACTGTTTCATTCATGTTATCCGAAGGTTTGGCGGGAATTTCAAATTTTTATGAAGTTTCAAGTTTTTCTGATCGTTCAGAGATTTTGTGAGTTTTTAAATTAAAAAAAAAAGTTTTACTGAAAAATTTTTTCAGAGAAAATTCAATTTTCACAATCCGTCTTTTATACAATTTACGAGCATTCAATGCAAATTCACACTGTTTTGTTTGCTTTTTCATGTCTTCACAGTATCGGGATACTGTAAGAAGAATGACTTGTTTTTGGAAGAAAATTAAAAATAAGAAAAATGTGAAAAAATGTTTTTTTTTGAATTTAAAAAATTTTTATTTTTCAGGTGAAAGTTTTTGCAATATCTGCTAAAACATTTTATTTGGTGCATTCTAAGACTCTGTGATTTCGATTAACTTTTCAATTATTTCTGAATATCTGAATTTCTGAATTTCTGAATTTCTGAATTTCTGAATTTCTGAATTTCTGAATTTTCGAATTTCTGAATTTCTGAACTTCTGAATTTCTGAATTTCTGAATTTCTGAATTTCTGAATTTCTGAATTTCTGAATTTCTGAATTTCTGAATTTCTGAATTTCTGAATTTCTGAATTTCTGAATTTCTGAATTTCTGAATTTCTGAATTTCTGAATTTCTGAATTTCTGAATTTCTGAATTTCTGAATTTCTGAATTTCTGAATTTCTGAATTTCTGAATTTCTGAATTTCTGAATTTCTGAATTTCTGAATTTCTGAATTTCTGAATTTCTGAATTTCTGAATTTCTGAATTTTTAAATTTTTGAAATTTTGAATTTTTGAAATTTTGAATTTTCGATTTTTTCAAATTTGAATTTTTTCAATTTTTCAATTTTTGAATTTCCGAATTTTTTGCCATGTCAAAAAATTCTGATTGTTCAGAAACCTCTCAATCTTTAAAGTTTTTGAAATTCTTGTTATTTTCGTAATCTTAGAGTATCCGGGATTCTCTGAAAAAAAACAAGGTAGAAAATAAAACAGATTTTTTCATAAGAAAACTGGCAACACTTTTACAAAATCAAATAAATAAATATCAGCGAATTTTATCGATTTTGATATAGCAGTGATAGCCCATTTCTTCCATCTTGAATTCCAAGAATTCGTTGGATTCTGGGATTTGATAACGATGAGTAATAATTAAGCGTTCCTTCTGAGCTAATGGACCAAATGGAATCTCTGCTGCAAGTGCTTCAGCAACAGTTCGAATGTCAAAATCATTCAGGTAATTGGCACGTTTCAGCTCACAAGATTCAAATTGTTTGAAGGTGGAAATAATCTGAAATTAGACTTTTTCGTTTAGCAATTTATATAATTAACTCACATCTCGAATTCTCTGAAAATCTACTCGTGAAGGTAACCCACATTCGAAACTTTTCAAATGACTGAATTTCAATAGATCATCCTCATTCAAACACATATTTGATTGTACATTCTTTGCCTGTTGGAATTGCTCAGTATCCAAAAACTTTGTAATTTCTTCTCTTGTGAAAGTGTCCAGTGAACTGAAGTTAATAGACTCCAGTTCTCCGGGATTCATTGCTGTTAATAGTTCGAGAGATTTGTTGATACTGAATGAATTGATGGAAACGCGTTTTGCATGGAATGGGACTGGTAGAAGATCGTCAAAATATGCAGATTCTTTCTTGATATTCAAGGAAAGATGATTGACTTCAAGATTGGGCATTTTCAGCACTGGAGACAAGTATTCCAGTCCCTTTTTTAGATAGTATTCGTCACTTTTGATTTCTGGGAAATTGGGTATCTTTAAAGAACAGCCATTGCCATTCAGATAGCATCCAAACGATTTGTTATCCAATCTCCAAGTCAGCCAAGTATCGTATGTTGATATATCGATTTTATGGAATCTCAGTGGGTGCGAATCAGAAACGGCTTTGATAGATTTGTTCATGGATCGGAGATAAGTTCTGAAAACAATAAGAAATGTTAGGAACAATTTCTAATTGAAAAACCTTTCCACAGTATCTAGGTTCTCTGTAATCTTGTACAACAAGGAAGCTGGCATATTCATAATAGTTTTTGGCACTGGATCCGTCTTCCGATCATAGTTGAAATCATGTTGCTTGTGCAAAAATCGATAATACCAGAATTCAAAATCCGTGTACTCCATGGCATCCTTTCCTACAGTATCACTGAAACTTTTATAGGCATCGAAGACGGGTTTCTTCTCGAGAGCTTCGTAAAGGATACATGTTTTCAAACAGTGATCGTCGTTCTTGATGAACTCGGCAGATTCGTTCATAGTTTCTGGAATTCTAGAGAATTGAGGGCGCGCAAGGAAAAATTGAAAAGAGAGTAGCTTAACAATAAAAAAGCCGAAGTTTTGAGAAGCAGATGAAATGTAGTAGATAAATGTAGAACATGGAAAATGAGGATATGAAATTGAGTGAGCCAATAAATAAACAATCAATACCAGTGTTTTTTTACTGTGGTGAAACAGGAACGTCTCCAAAAAAGTTCAAAATCGAAATTTTGAAAGGAAAGTTTGGGCATGACTGCGTTGCTATGTCGGATTATCTGTGAAAATTTGTGAAGTTTCGGTCCAACCGGGAATGCGCTAGGGTCGGCGACACGGAACAAACGGAGACACACACACACAAACACACACACACACACACACACACACACACACACACACACACACAAACACACACACACACACACACATACACACACACACACACACATACACACACACACAGAATTTGGTGATTGTTAATACTAAAGATCCCAAATCGCTGGCCTGATTGGATAAACACACTGAATGAGCAAATGAGTGTCCTCAGGAAACAGCACCCAGATGACGTGGCAGGAGGCGGAGCCAGAAGACACATACGACGAAGACAGATGTGAGTGTCATCCTACGAGGCCTCCCTCTCCAATTTTCCAGATTGTCTAGTGTTAATAGAACGTGCGTATAGGGAATGTGTCGCAGTATTGTGAGTAGGATGCCGTTGAGCCAGCAAGGACCTTCCCACGAGACATCTCTTTGCCATGTCCACTCCGTTCCCACTATTCTGGTGACGTGACAGATTGTAGACTCACTCACACAACAGATCCAATAAATACGAAAACTATGAAGGCCTTCCCATAAGACACCATTACATTTTATGGCAGGACCACCTAACAACGTACAACTGGAACGCACCTTAGGCGCTCCATAGATAGTCATGGGAGGAGGAGATCTGATTCTCCACATTGAAATAGGTAAAACGATCAATTACATTTATTTTCAAAAAAAAAAGACAACGCAATAGAAACGAAATAAAAAAATGCAGGAATACCAACTGAATCAGCGAACTTTGACGATTTTGATAGTGCTATAATACTCTTCCTGTTCAATCTCGAATTCCAGATGTTCATTAGATTCCGGAATTGGATAACTATGCTTGATAGTCTTCAATGGCCCGAATGGAATTTCTTCTTCTAGTGCTTGAGCAATAATATGAACTGGAAACCAGTCATCACGGTACTTGAGCTCACACGATTCGAGTACTTCCAAAGTAGAAATTATCTAGAACGATGTTTTTTTTTTGGCAATTCGTATGAATAACTCACCTCTCGAATTCTCTGAAAATCCACTGGTTCGAGAAAAATGAGTTTACATTTAAAACTTTTCAAGTGACTGAATTTCAATAGATCCTCCTCATTCAAGTATTCTTCGAATTGCACATGCTTTGCTTGTTTGAATTGTTCAGTTTCGAAAAATCTCAACATTTGTTCTCTGTCGCCCCTACAACATGGTTCCAAGTTGATGGATTCGAGTTCTCCTGGATTCAAAGCTGCTAAGAATGGAAATGTTTGGTTCATGTGGAGCGCATAGAGTTTCACACTCTTTGCATGAAACGGGACTGGCAGAAAATTATCGAGTTCTGACGTTTCTCTATGCAATGATAGGGAAAGATGATGCACTTGGATATTAGCCATTTTTAGCATTCGTTGCAGGTATTCTAATCCCATTTCCATAACGCTTTTGTCACTTTCAATTTTCTTAGTGGGTGTGTAAAGGGTACACCCGTTCTCCGCTTTCAAGCAGCGAAATATTTTATCGTTCAAATACCAATGCAGACCATTAGCGAATACAGTAATCTGAAGTCTATCAAAAATCAATCGGTGAGAATCGGCAACATCCCTGAGAGATTTGTTCATGGATCGAAGATAAGTTCTGGAAATCAAAACAAAAATGCACAACTAACTTTAAATCCAACCAACCTTTCCACTGTATCCAGGTTCTCTGTAATTTTGTACATCAATAAAACAGGCATATCCATAATAGTTTTTGGTACTGGATCCATGTTCCGATCATAGTTAAAATCAAGTTGCTTGTGATAAAATCGAAAATACCAAAACTCAAAATCCGGGTAGTCCATGGCATCGTTTCCAACTAATTTACAGAAATTTCTATAGGAACTGAAGATTGGCTTCTTCTTGATAGTTTCGTATAGAATACAAGTCATTATAGAGCGATTGTTGTTCTTGATAACCTCAGAAGATTCATCAATCGTTTCTGCCATAGTAATGAAGGTTTCCAAAATTGGAGAAGAATAAACAAGACGTCTGTAGACAGGCAGAATGAGCAAATGAGTGTCCGATCAGGAGACAGTACCCATCCATCCGATGACGTGGCAAGGGCGGGACATCAGGCAACAGGCATCCACCCATCAGGAGCAGTACAAAAAACCTTCCCATAAGGCATCGCTTTGCCACGTCCACTCCGTTCCCAAGACACTATTCTGATGACGTGATAGATTGTAGACTCATCCAATAGATACATAAAAAGTGGAAACTAGGCAGGCCTTCCCATAAGGCGCAATTACATTTTATGGCAGGACCACCTAACAACGTACAATTGGAACATACCATAGATGCTCCATAGATAGCCATGGAAGGCAGAACTTCATATACCTCTAATTCTCCATATTGAAATAGATAAAACAATTAAATATATTTATTTTCAAAGGATGACAAATTCGGAAAAAAAATTAGCATGAACAGTGAGATTAATGTTGCAATAGTCTTGCAAACATTACGTAATAGAAATATTACTACGGTAGATAAAAAAATTTTATAGTAGGAAATTCCAGAATGCGATCACAAAAAGTATCAGAAGCAAAGCGTCATGATTTCCAGTTGAATTGGTCGTGGTGACTACGGTATTGGTGGTTGCTTCAGGTTTAGACGGTAGTTTTGTAGCAGTGGCTAATTTATTCGTGGATGTGGTTGTTTCAATAGCAGTCGGTGGTTGTGTGGTTGTCCTAATTGGAGGTAATTCAAATACAAAATACTGGCAATACAGTCTTCCTGGTTCGAAATATTTGTGGTTAATGACAAATGATTTGGAGACCATATTAGTGGAAAACTGCCCATGAACTATTTTGTTTTTAGAGTCAAAACATCGTTGAAAATCCGTACCGCCTTTGACAGCGTTCTTGAAGATTATACAAACACCATCTGTCAGATCAATGGCAGTTACTGTGAAACCTGTAATAGAAGGGCTATCATACTGTCAAAGTTAAGCTCCTGTAAATTTTTTCTGTAAAAGATATCAAAAACGTATCAACTCTGATAAAATGTTTGTGATTTTCCTAAAACGCTAGAGGCGTCTGTCCGTCCTCGTGTCAATCTGTCAACTTTTGAAAAGCTTGAAAATTAAATAAAAATTTACGTGAACTGAGTAGCGGAGCCGCGAATTTTGAGATTTTGAAAATGAAAAATAGTGATAATCAAAGAAAGGATAACAGCAAATGGGCCTATCACAATTGATTACAGAACTTCTCAAAGATTTTTTGAAAAAAGTGGATGACTAACATAGGGGGTTCTTCTGGACGACGAAGGCATTTGAAGCGCGGATCATAAGAAGGATAGTCTGAAATATGAGTTTTAGAGTTTTCATATTTTCGAATTCTTGGAACTTGGGAGTTTCTTGAAATTGTGAGTATCTGAGCTTCAAGAGTTTACAAATTTATAATTTTCCAAAGACTTGAGAATTTCGAAATTTCTGGAACTCAAAAACTTCCGAAGTTTTTGGATTTTTGGAAATTTAAGATTTCTCGGTTTTTTTTTCATT
This sequence comes from Caenorhabditis briggsae, assembly GCF_000004555.2. Classification (NCBI taxonomy): domain Eukaryota; kingdom Metazoa; phylum Nematoda; class Chromadorea; order Rhabditida; family Rhabditidae; genus Caenorhabditis; species Caenorhabditis briggsae. The sequence continues at coordinate 17,269,650 of NC_013488.2, read as the reverse complement.
TTGATTTCTTTTTAGAATCTTTTCGAATTTTTGAATTTCTGAATTATGACATGTCTTTCAAAAATTTACTGTATAAAGAACCGCATTAACTGTTTCTATTGATTTCTTGATTTCCAATGACTCAACTGTCGATCAAAACTCAAACAAGACAGAAATCAGTCATCGTCAGAAGAGGACAAAAAAGCGAAATGTGGGCCTGAAAATGTTAAACTGATAAGGAAATTTTGAGAAAAAAGAGGTGAATGTTTGCTTAAAATGGTGCTGAAAAAGGACTCGTTTTGTCATTCTCGTTAGAATTTTCGATAGAATTTTCGGTTTTTTTCTCTTAAATATTCCATTTTTACGATCTAGAATATTTTGCAATGGTTTTGAAACTATTTTTGGTGAGTGTTAGGTTTTTTTTAATTCGAAATTTTCGAAATTCAGAAATTCAGAAATTCAGAAATTCAGAAATTCAGAAATTCAGAAATTCAGAAATTCAGAAATTCAGAAATTCAGAAATTCAGAAATTCAGAAATTCAGAAATTCAGAAATTCAGAAATTCAGAAATTCAGAAATTCAGAAATTCAGAAATTCAGAAATTCAGAAATTCAGAATTTTTTTTTGAATATTTCAATTTCCAATTATAAACTTGGAAATTGAAATATTAAAAAAATGTAAGTTTCCAAAATTTCCAGACCCTCCTTCTTCTGTTCCACACTTCCAATGCCTTCGTGGTCCAAGAAAACCACCCTCCTCCTTCTTTCCCAAGGCCCCACTACACTGGAAAAGCCCTCGTCGCCCATATAAACAGCATGCAAACTTCTTGGATAGCCGAACACAATGATATTTCTGAGGACGAGATGAAATTCAAAGTAATGGATCAACGATTTGCGGATCCTTTGGAAGAAGAGGTTCAAGATGAGGGTTTGGTCCGTGGAGAAGTGGTCCCAGAACCCTTACCAGACACTTTTGATGCCAGGGACCAATGGCCAGACTGCAAATCATTAAAATTCATTCGAAACCAAGCCTCGTGTGGATCCTGCTGGGCATTTGGAGCAGCTGAAGTGATATCTGACCGTGTTTGTATTCAATCGAATGGAACTCAACAGCCCATAATCTCAGCAGAAGATATTTTGTCCTGTTGTGGGTCTACCTGTGGTAAAGGATGTCAAGGAGGTTATACAATTGAGGCAATGAAGTACTGGATGAATTCTGGAGTGGTTACTGGAGGAGACTATAATGGGGCTGGGTGTATGCCATATTCATTCCCACCTTGCAAAAAATCTCCTTGCGTTGAATTCTCGACACCCAGTTGTAAAACTACTTGTCAGGAGAAATACACCACTGCGGATTATAAGAACGATAAGCATTTTGGTAAGAAAGCCCATTTCTAAATTTTAGAAAACTAGTCGTGTTTATATTCATTCCAATTGTCTTGACCTGCTGAATGTGAACATATAATTGCTATCCATCTATCCTAAAAATGAGTGAGCAAAGTTATAGACACTCTGCGCGCGCTCAGAAAAAGGAAAGATGCAGACAGCTAGAGTGTCTAGCTTCTCTGCGTCTCTCTGTAGTTTTTCCTAGCCGTCTTTATATTCGTTTAAACCGTCATGGTCTTTTGAAAATAGTCACACAATTTTTATTCTTCTACCTTCAAAATGAGCAAAGTTACACGCTCTTCTGTGCGCGCTCTGTGAAAGAAAAGACGCAGACAGTTAGAGAGCCTAGCTTCTATGCGTTTCTCTGCTTTCCAGTTTTTCACTTTCCCCAAAATGTTCATATCTATTCTTCAAAAATACAGAGAAGCCCTACAATATTGAGTTGTAGAGAGACTCAGAGAAGACATACTCTCTAACTGTCTGCGCCTCCCCCCCCCCTCTTTTCCAGAGCTTGCGCAAAACAGTCTGTAACGTTTTCAATTTTATAGATGAAACTATCAAAATTATATCATTAGAATCAGCAATTTAAGACGGTTTGAATAAGTATAAACATGACAGAAAACCCAACAATTTTCAGCCACCTCCGCCTACAAACTCTCCACCACCAAGAACGCCGTTCCAACGATTCAATACGAAATCTACCATAACGGTCCTGTAGAGGCATCCTACAGAGTATTCGAAGATTTTTATCAATACAAATCAGGAGTTTATCATCATGTATCCGGGAATTTAGTCGGAGGACATGCTGTGAAAATTATTGGATGGGGAACTGAAAATGGGGTCGATTATTGGCTGGTTGCCAATTCATGGGGTACCAGTTTCGGGGAAAAAGGATTCTTCAAAATTCGAAGAGGAACTAATGAATGTCAAATTGAATCGAATATAGTGGCTGGACTTGCTAAATTGGGAACTGTGAGATTTTAAATTTTTTGAAGTTTTTGAAATTTTGAAAATTCTGCCCATGGTTGGGCTCATTTTGACCGCCTCAGCCTACTGATTTCAAACATTTTATTTTCAAATTCTTCTAAATTAAACTGAGCAATTTACAGCACAACGAAAAAACGGACGATGACGATGGTTCGGCGACATCTTGCAGTTTTATCATGTGTACACTTCTTGTTTTATCATATTATTTGTTCTAAAAATGGACAATTTTTTCCGGGAAAAAGAGTGACTAATAAAAATAGGTCATCATTTTTTGTGTGTCTTGACGGGGCGAATTTTATAATGTATAATTTTTTTTGGTTTGATGAAATAAATCAAAAATTGTAAAATTGGAAAATTGGGGAAAGCGAGAATATTGAGTTTCAGATTTTCTGAATTTCTGAATTAAGAAATATCAGGATTTCAGAATATCAGAATTTCAGAAACTTAGAGTTTCAGAATTTCAAAATTTTCGAATCTCTAGATTTTCAAAACTCCTGAACTTCAGGTTCTTTAGAATTTGTGAATTCTTTTTTAATTTCCGAATTTCCGAATTTTTTGATTTTTCGGATTTATGAACTTATGATTTTCAGAATTTCAGATTTTTTCAGAATTTTTTTTTGATTTTATTGGAACTCGAGGATTTTTCTGATTCAGTTTTTTTTCTGAATTTCTGAATTTCTGAATTTCTGAATTTCTGAATTTCTGAATTTCTGAATTTCTGAATTTCTGAATTTCTGAATTTCTGAATTTCTGAATTTCTGAATTTCTGAATTTCTGAATTTCTGAATTTCTGAATTTCTGAATTGCTGAATTTCTGAATTTCTGAATTTCTGATTTTCTGAATTTCTGAATTTCTGAATCTCTGAATTTCTGAATTTCTGAATTTCTGAATTT
>NC_013488.2:17217103-17263033 GCF_000004555.2 Caenorhabditis briggsae | reverse complement strand
ATTTCTGAATTTCTGAATTTCTGAATTTCTGAATTTCTGAATTTCTGAATTTCTGAATTGCTGAATTTCTGAATTTCTGAATTTCTGATTTTCTGAATTTCTGAATTTCTGAATTTCTGAATTTCTGAATTTCTGAATTTCTGAATTTCTGAATTTCTGAATTTCTGAATTTCTGAATTTCTGAATTTCTGAATTTCTGAATTGCCTGATTTCTGTTTTTTAAAATATTTCTGAATTTTAAAATTTCAGATTTTCCAGAACTTTCAAAAGCGAACTTTTTGAATTTCTGGAAAATTTCAAAAATTCGAAAAATGCAAAGATTCTCAGAAAATTTTAAAATTCAAAAATAATAAATTCTCAAATTTCAGAAAATCAAGATGTTTTAGCTCCGCGCACTCATCCAAGTAACGTTCCCGTGTTCACATTGCTCATCTTTAATTGCCCCAAAGTTCCCGAAATCTAAAAATTCGCAACAAACATCATTTATTCTCAATTCCATAGATCAAACTCCTAATTTTCTGTAATTCCCTATAATTTTAAGAAACACACAAGTTTTCAGAAACCACCAATTATTTATAAAATGTCCCTCGAGACTCTGAAATGACATATAAAAACGTGATGAACATAAAAATACTACTTCTCATGAGCTCGTTTTCAGCCGATATTTTCAGCCAAAAAAATTGAGAAAAATTAATCTAACCTCAAATTTTCCCTTTTTTTCAACCGAAAAAAAACTCTTGAAATTTCTGAAAATTGCTAAAAATGTGCTCCCAAAAATGGCTTAATGTAACATTTTATACCGAAACTTTCGGATTTTTCCTTTCTATTTTTTTCAATGGAATCCTTTTTTCACTGGTTTACGAGAAACCAAAATCTGTATTCGGTAATTATAAATATCTGATGATGGCTTTTTCGGCACTCGGCATTTTTTATTCTTGCTGTAACTTTTGGGTCATGCCGGTGGGTTGAAATGAATGTTTTAGAACCGGTCATTTAGTAACCGCGAAGTTCGAGAACCCGAAGTTTTGGAACTAGTCATATTACACAGTTTTGAACATTTCGAACCGGTCGTTTCGCAACTCTTTAGAATTTCTAGTAAGCTGGACATTGTTGAACTGCCTATTTCAGAACGGTTTCAAAATGACCGGTTCTAAAACGTCTTTTTTGTCCATAAATGCATTATTGGCATCTTTCCAGAACGTTCATATCACCGAGTCATCATTCATTGTGTTCAGTGTGTTGAAAAATGAAAAGTTTGGAAAAGATTTTGGACCAATTGCAATTAGTAAGTTACCGAAAAAAAAAACGTAAAAATAGGAACAAAAATTTCAGAAAAAATTGATTTTTCGAATTTTTTCCGAATTTTGGTCATTTTCGTTACATCCTGACTACATGAAAAGTTTTCAAAAACTATAAAAAAGAATTTGGAACCTGAAAGAATCGAACTTTTGAGTCCTCGCTCTATGTCCCTCCCTCTTCCCGTCTGCGCCACTTGTGCGCTCATGGCGCAGGCGGCAAAAGAAAGGAACTTGGAGAGAAGACCCAAAAGTTCGATTCTTTCGGGCTTTAAATTCTTTTAGGAAGTTTTTGAAATAGGTTTTTGGGGTTAGGAAGTGTTGGAAATTGGATTTTCAAAGAAAAAAACCTATAACTGTTTAAAATTGACCAAAACACAAAATCTAAAAAACATATTTTCTAGCAATCTACTGTTCGTGTTATGCTATGATGTTATCCCTCCTCTCCATTCATTTCTTTTATCGTTATACCTCTGTAACCGCTCCCATGTGGCTATCCAATCGTTTTTCCTCGAAATCCTCTATTTTCTGGTTTCTATTTGTTTTCGTCTACTCAACAATCTGGGGATGCTCCAGTTATTTTCTCTGTAAACCCACCGAAAACAAAGATCGCGAATTGCTCAGAGAATTCATGAAGGAGTACTGTATGAAGCCGGAGGAGTATGCTTATGTGGGTCCTCAATATTTTTATGAGAATTTTGAAAACGGGAAGTTTAAATTCCACTGGCCATCATTCCTGGGAATTGGTATTCTGGCTTCTCAAATGAGTTCAACATTCGTACTTGTTGTATTTTTTGGAGTTAAAACTTATCAAACTCTTGTTGATAAGACCGGAAATAATTGTTTCGCTTCGAGAGAACTGCAAAAACAACTTTTCAAAACTCTGATTATCCAGACGATAATTCCATCGATTTTCATGTATTTCCCGGTGTCTTGTATGTTTTTATTCCCGATTTTTGGGTTAAAAGTTGAAGCGATGGCCAATTTAATTCCGATTTCTGTTTCTGTTTATCCATGTTTGGAACCTCTTGTTGCGCTGATTTTTATCAGAGATTTGAGAAATCGAATTGTGGGTGAGTTTAGATTTTTTAAAGTTTTCAGATTGAAATGTATTTTTAAAGTTAAAGTTCAATTTTCATTTTATTAGTATGTGCTACCAATACGATTTCGGTAACTTTACCGGTATTTTACCGGTAAAACCACCGATAAAGTTCCCGGTAAATTTACCAAAAAGTTTCGGTAATTTTCCAAAAAAATTTTCTGATTTTTTTCAAAATTTGTAACCGGACGTATTAAAGGTGGGGGGACAGGAGATTTTTCGTAGTTTTTTTGTAGCTAGAGTATGCATTCTACCGTGACGGTGTACAACGCTTAATATCACTCTGCGTACAGCTGTCGTCCTCGCCTTTATGCCCGCGTGGCTCAGTCGGTAGCGGCGCCGCACCCTCAATCATCGCCCCAACAAGTTCAACTCCTCGAGGGGGATATTTAAACGAAATTTCGAGAACATTATTTTTTTCATGTCCCCCCACCTTTAAATCCTTTTGTATGGATCATTCGTATGGATCACAGGGACAGTTTAGAACGGACCGTTTCGTAACTACGGCGTTATAGAACCGCGACGGTTCCGCACCGTGATGTTCCAGAACCGTTTTTTTTCAGAATTTCCTTGCTTTTTCTACTGCGAAAAAAATCGGAGAACCCGAATTGGCACTTTTACCACCAGCCAGACAAGTACTATATATCAAATGACAGAGCTCCAGAGACGAGGGGTCTCCTAATTTATGACCTTTTTTTCGAAATTTCTTGTAATTCTCAATTTTTGTCCTTCTGACATCATTTAACTTCCTTATCAAATAATCAGTCTAATCTTTTTGTCACTAATACGAGATGTCTGTACATAGATCAAACGAATTACCGCTTCTGCGATCAAGAAAAAAGAAATAAAGCGATCTTGAGATTTCTCTGCGTTTTCCCAAAGGTTTCAAAACAAAAATTTCAATTTGATAACCCACTGATAAGGGTCCTGATGTGTGTTTTGTTCTTTATACACTCCTCCCCTTTGGGACAGTGAGCATGTATAAAAACAGAGGGGTCATGTTTTGAAAATTTCGAAATTGAAAAAAAAAATGTTTCTCATTCTCTTGATAACGACTATTTTGGCTGTGGCTCTGGTGCACCAGTGGAGAGCAAGGAGGCAGTTACCGAGAGGTGAGAATGTTGGCTCTAAAATATCAATTACGACAGCAAAAAGATTTTGGCGCCCATAGGAATCGAACTTCTGGGTATTCTCTCCAACTCCCTCTCTCTTACCACCTGCGCCATGCGCGCGCGGCGCACGCAGGGCCGCCGAACGCCAGGGGATGGCGCAGGCGGGAACAAGGAGGAACTTGGAGCGAGGACCCAATCTCTAGACCACATTTTAAGGGTCCAATTGGATTTTTTATTTTTTCAAAAGGGTTTTTAACTTCACGGAACCTTTCAAAAATATTGAAAAAGGGTCTTTGTTCTCAAAACGTCACAAAAGATTAAGAAAAAAATCCAGGTCCATTTCCCCTCCCAATCATTGGAAATCTCCACCAACTTCTTTTCTACTGTTGGAAAAACGGAGGAATCATTGAAGGATACGCGGAAATTGAGAAATCGTTCGGAAAAGTGTACACTCTCTGGATTGGTCCCCTACCTACAGTATTCATTTCGGACTATGACGTGGCAGTGGAGACGCATATCAAAAGAGCAAATGTATTCGGAAAACGATATGCTCCGGGAATTATGAATTACATTCGATTCGATAAAGGAGTCGTCGCGTCCAACGGGGATTTCTGGCAAGATCATCGGAGATTCGCGCTGACGACGTTGAGAAATTTCGGATTTGGAAGGAATATTATGGAGGAGAGAATCATGGATGAGTATAGATATAGGTGAGGATCTTTGGAATTTCAGAGATTTCAAAAATTCAACATTTGTTATCCTCGAAAAATCGAAAATTTTGAAAAGTTCTCAATTTCTAAATCTGTTAACACTCCAACACACTTAAAATGCGCCAAGGCACAGAAAATGAGTCAAAGATCGAAAATCACGTCAAGGAACAAAGAATGCATTAGGGATCGAAACGTGCGCCGCATTTTCCGTTCCTTGACGCATTTCTAGAGTCTTGGTGAACTTTCCGTGGATTAACGCAATTTTCGAACATTGACGCATTTCTAGTGCTTTGACGCATTTCCTATTCCTTGATTCATTTCTAGTGACTTGATGCATTTCCAGTTACATGGCGCAGTTTTTGATCCTTGACACATTTTCTGTGCCTTGACGCTATGTTCGATCCATGACGCATTTTCCGTGCCTTGACACCGATATTTCTCAAATTTCGAAAAAGACTAAACTAAATTTCAGTTTTTTTCAGATTCGAAGAATTCTCATCAACTGGAAATAACAACAGATCCGGCAGTTTCACTACTTGCGCTCGCTCGTTTTTTGATTTACTAACTGGCAGTGTTATCAACAAAATTCTTATCAATGAGCGATTTGGGAGGGTTGGTTTTGAAACTTTTTTCGCTTGTTTTTGACAAACTTTAGACAGACAAAAGTTAAAGTTTTGAACTTTTAAGTCGCTTATTTTTGAAATTTTCAAATTTTGAAAAAATATTGAAAACAAGTTTGAAACCAGGAAATGAAAAGCTGTAAAAATCTGATATTGAAAAATACTGATTTTTTTAAAGGTGGGGGGACATGAAAAAAATAATGTTCTCGAAATTCCGTTCAAAGATGCCCCTCGAGGAGTTGAACTTGTGAGGGCGATGATTGAGGGTGCGGCGCCGCAACCGACTGAGCCACGCGGGCAAAGAGAAAGTTCTGATTTTCTGAATTTCTGAATTTCTGAATTTCTGAATTTCTGAATTTCTGAATTTCTGAATTTCTGAATTTCTGAATTTCTGAATTTCTGAATTTCTGAATTTCTGAATTTCTGAATTGCCTGATTTCTGTTTTTTAAAATATTTCTGAATTTTAAAATTTCAGATTTTCCAGAACTTTCAAAAGCGAACTTTTTGAATTTCTGGAAAATTTCAAAAATTCGAAAAATGCAAAGATTCTCAGAAAATTTTAAAATTCAAAAATAATAAATTCTCAAATTTCAGAAAATCAAGATGTTTTAGCTCCGCGCACTCATCCAAGTAACGTTCCCGTGTTCACATTGCTCATCTTTAATTGCCCCAAAGTTCCCGAAATCTAAAAATTCGCAACAAACATCATTTATTCTCAATTCCATAGATCAAACTCCTAATTTTCTGTAATTCCCTATAATTTTAAGAAACACACAAGTTTTCAGAAACCACCAATTATTTATAAAATGTCCCTCGAGACTCTGAAATGACATATAAAAACGTGATGAACATAAAAATACTACTTCTCATGAGCTCGTTTTCAGCCGATATTTTCAGCCAAAAAAATTGAGAAAAATTAATCTAACCTCAAATTTTCCCTTTTTTTCAACCGAAAAAAAACTCTTGAAATTTCTGAAAATTGCTAAAAATGTGCTCCCAAAAATGGCTTAATGTAACATTTTATACCGAAACTTTCGGATTTTTCCTTTCTATTTTTTTCAATGGAATCCTTTTTTCACTGGTTTACGAGAAACCAAAATCTGTATTCGGTAATTATAAATATCTGATGATGGCTTTTTCGGCACTCGGCATTTTTTATTCTTGCTGTAACTTTTGGGTCATGCCGGTGGGTTGAAATGAATGTTTTAGAACCGGTCATTTAGTAACCGCGAAGTTCGAGAACCCGAAGTTTTGGAACTAGTCATATTACACAGTTTTGAACATTTCGAACCGGTCGTTTCGCAACTCTTTAGAATTTCTAGTAAGCTGGACATTGTTGAACTGCCTATTTCAGAACGGTTTCAAAATGACCGGTTCTAAAACGTCTTTTTTGTCCATAAATGCATTATTGGCATCTTTCCAGAACGTTCATATCACCGAGTCATCATTCATTGTGTTCAGTGTGTTGAAAAATGAAAAGTTTGGAAAAGATTTTGGACCAATTGCAATTAGTAAGTTACCGAAAAAAAAAACGTAAAAATAGGAACAAAAATTTCAGAAAAAATTGATTTTTCGAATTTTTTCCGAATTTTGGTCATTTTCGTTACATCCTGACTACATGAAAAGTTTTCAAAAACTATAAAAAAGAATTTGGAACCTGAAAGAATCGAACTTTTGAGTCCTCGCTCTATGTCCCTCCCTCTTCCCGTCTGCGCCACTTGTGCGCTCATGGCGCAGGCGGCAAAAGAAAGGAACTTGGAGAGAAGACCCAAAAGTTCGATTCTTTCGGGCTTTAAATTCTTTTAGGAAGTTTTTGAAATAGGTTTTTGGGGTTAGGAAGTGTTGGAAATTGGATTTTCAAAGAAAAAAACCTATAACTGTTTAAAATTGACCAAAACACAAAATCTAAAAAACATATTTTCTAGCAATCTACTGTTCGTGTTATGCTATGATGTTATCCCTCCTCTCCATTCATTTCTTTTATCGTTATACCTCTGTAACCGCTCCCATGTGGCTATCCAATCGTTTTTCCTCGAAATCCTCTATTTTCTGGTTTCTATTTGTTTTCGTCTACTCAACAATCTGGGGATGCTCCAGTTATTTTCTCTGTAAACCCACCGAAAACAAAGATCGCGAATTGCTCAGAGAATTCATGAAGGAGTACTGTATGAAGCCGGAGGAGTATGCTTATGTGGGTCCTCAATATTTTTATGAGAATTTTGAAAACGGGAAGTTTAAATTCCACTGGCCATCATTCCTGGGAATTGGTATTCTGGCTTCTCAAATGAGTTCAACATTCGTACTTGTTGTATTTTTTGGAGTTAAAACTTATCAAACTCTTGTTGATAAGACCGGAAATAATTGTTTCGCTTCGAGAGAACTGCAAAAACAACTTTTCAAAACTCTGATTATCCAGACGATAATTCCATCGATTTTCATGTATTTCCCGGTGTCTTGTATGTTTTTATTCCCGATTTTTGGGTTAAAAGTTGAAGCGATGGCCAATTTAATTCCGATTTCTGTTTCTGTTTATCCATGTTTGGAACCTCTTGTTGCGCTGATTTTTATCAGAGATTTGAGAAATCGAATTGTGGGTGAGTTTAGATTTTTTAAAGTTTTCAGATTGAAATGTATTTTTAAAGTTAAAGTTCAATTTTCATTTTATTAGTATGTGCTACCAATACGATTTCGGTAACTTTACCGGTATTTTACCGGTAAAACCACCGATAAAGTTCCCGGTAAATTTACCAAAAAGTTTCGGTAATTTTCCAAAAAAATTTTCTGATTTTTTTCAAAATTTGTAACCGGACGTATTAAAGGTGGGGGGACAGGAGATTTTTCGTAGTTTTTTTGTAGCTAGAGTATGCATTCTACCGTGACGGTGTACAACGCTTAATATCACTCTGCGTACAGCTGTCGTCCTCGCCTTTATGCCCGCGTGGCTCAGTCGGTAGCGGCGCCGCACCCTCAATCATCGCCCCAACAAGTTCAACTCCTCGAGGGGGATATTTAAACGAAATTTCGAGAACATTATTTTTTTCATGTCCCCCCACCTTTAAATCCTTTTGTATGGATCATTCGTATGGATCACAGGGACAGTTTAGAACGGACCGTTTCGTAACTACGGCGTTATAGAACCGCGACGGTTCCGCACCGTGATGTTCCAGAACCGTTTTTTTTCAGAATTTCCTTGCTTTTTCTACTGCGAAAAAAATCGGAGAACCCGAATTGGCACTTTTACCACCAGCCAGACAAGTACTATATATCAAATGACAGAGCTCCAGAGACGAGGGGTCTCCTAATTTATGACCTTTTTTTCGAAATTTCTTGTAATTCTCAATTTTTGTCCTTCTGACATCATTTAACTTCCTTATCAAATAATCAGTCTAATCTTTTTGTCACTAATACGAGATGTCTGTACATAGATCAAACGAATTACCGCTTCTGCGATCAAAGAAAAAAGAAATAAAGCGATCTTTGAGATTTTCTCTGCGTCTTTCCCAAAGGTTTCAAAACAAAAATTTCAATTTGATAACCCACTGATAAGGGTCCTGATGTGTGTTTTGTTCTTTATACACTCCTCCCCTTTGGGACAGTGAGCATGTATAAAAACAGAGGGGTCATGTTTTGAAAATTTCGAAATTGAAAAAAAAAATGTTTCTCATTCTCTTGATAACGACTATTTTGGCTGTGGCTCTGGTGCACCAGTGGAGAGCAAGGAGGCAGTTACCGAGAGGTGAGAATGTTGGCTCTAAAATATCAATTACGACAGCAAAAAGATTTTGGCGCCCATAGGAATCGAACTTCTGGGTATTCTCTCCAACTCCCTCTCTCTTACCACCTGCGCCATGCGCGCGCGGCGCACGCAGGGCCGCCGAACGCCAGGGGATGGCGCAGGCGGGAACAAGGAGGAACTTGGAGCGAGGACCCAATCTCTAGACCACATTTTAAGGGTCCAATTGGATTTTTTATTTTTTCAAAAGGGTTTTTAACTTCACGGAACCTTTCAAAAATATTGAAAAAGGGTCTTTGTTCTCAAAACGTCACAAAAGATTAAGAAAAAAATCCAGGTCCATTTCCCCTCCCAATCATTGGAAATCTCCACCAACTTCTTTTCTACTGTTGGAAAAACGGAGGAATCATTGAAGGATACGCGGAAATTGAGAAATCGTTCGGAAAAGTGTACACTCTCTGGATTGGTCCCCTACCTACAGTATTCATTTCGGACTATGACGTGGCAGTGGAGACGCATATCAAAAGAGCAAATGTATTCGGAAAACGATATGCTCCGGGAATTATGAATTACATTCGATTCGATAAAGGAGTCGTCGCGTCCAACGGGGATTTCTGGCAAGATCATCGGAGATTCGCGCTGACGACGTTGAGAAATTTCGGATTTGGAAGGAATATTATGGAGGAGAGAATCATGGATGAGTATAGATATAGGTGAGGATCTTTGGAATTTCAGAGATTTCAAAAATTCAACATTTGTTATCCTCGAAAAATCGAAAATTTTGAAAAGTTCTCAATTTCTAAATCTGTTAACACTCCAACACACTTAAAATGCGCCAAGGCACAGAAAATGAGTCAAAGATCGAAAATCACGTCAAGGAACAAAGAATGCATTAGGGATCGAAACGTGCGCCGCATTTTCCGTTCCTTGACGCATTTCTAGAGTCTTGGTGAACTTTCCGTGGATTAACGCAATTTTCGAACATTGACGCATTTCTAGTGCTTTGACGCATTTCCTATTCCTTGATTCATTTCTAGTGACTTGATGCATTTCCAGTTACATGGCGCAGTTTTTGATCCTTGACACATTTTCTGTGCCTTGACGCTATGTTCGATCCATGACGCATTTTCCGTGCCTTGACACCGATATTTCTCAAATTTCGAAAAAGACTAAACTAAATTTCAGTTTTTTTCAGATTCGAAGAATTCTCATCAACTGGAAATAACAACAGATCCGGCAGTTTCACTACTTGCGCTCGCTCGTTTTTTGATTTACTAACTGGCAGTGTTATCAACAAAATTCTTATCAATGAGCGATTTGGGAGGGTTGGTTTTGAAACTTTTTTCGCTTGTTTTTGACAAACTTTAGACAGACAAAAGTTAAAGTTTTGAACTTTTAAGTCGCTTATTTTTGAAATTTTCAAATTTTGAAAAAATATTGAAAACAAGTTTGAAACCAGGAAATGAAAAGCTGTAAAAATCTGATATTGAAAAATACTGATTTTTTTAAAGGTGGGGGGACATGAAAAAAATAATGTTCTCGAAATTCCGTTCAAAGATGCCCCTCGAGGAGTTGAACTTGTGAGGGCGATGATTGAGGGTGCGGCGCCGCAACCGACTGAGCCACGCGGGCAAAGAGAAAGCGGACGCCCGATTGCATACATAAAGGCGAGGGCGACAGCTGTACGCAGAGTGACATTAAGCGTTGTACACTGTGACGGTAGAATGCATACTCTAGCTACAAAAAAAACTACGAAAAATCTCCTGTCCCCCCACCTTTAAATTAAAAAATGACAATTTCAAAAATAATTTTTTCAGGACGATCAAGACTTCCAAAAACTGAAAACAAGTTTGTCAAAGGGACTAGAACAAACAGGATTTCTGGATATTTTTTGTCCAGTGGACATTCTGATGTCCAAATGGCTCGCATGGAAACAGGGACCAATATTTGAATCATTCGATTGGATTTTGGAATTAACGAAAAGACATATAGCCAGAAGAGTCTCACAAATTGAAAGTGGTGAACACATTTTACATGATGAGCCTGATGATTTTTTGGATGCCTATTTGATGAAAAAGGAGAAGGATGAGAGGGAAGGATTGGAGACACTTTTACGTAAGTTGCAGAGATTGGAAAATTTAAAAATCTGAAATTTTGATTTTTGAGAGTCATTTCAAGTTAAAATTCATAAAAATCGGATAAAAATGAGTAAAGTTATGTGATTTGAAAAAAAAAAATTCGAAAAATTTTGAAAATTTTAAGTTTTCAAAACCTTATAACGTTGCTAAATTCGCCATCAATTTTTATTAATTTTATCTTGAATTGACCACCAAAATTTCAGATTTCTAACTTTTAAAATTTCCAGCCTAGAAAACTTGGCTGTTGATATGTACGACCTCTGGTTGGCCGGACAAGAAACAACATCAACTACTCTGACATGGGCGTGTGTTTGTCTTCTGAATAAGCCAGAAGTGATTCAGAAGGCTCGAGAAGAATTGATTCATGTAACCGGAGGAAATCGATCACTTTCATTGATAGATAAAAAAGTGACACCGTATTTGGCAGCGGTTATTAGTGTAAGTAAAAAGGGGCGGAGTCTAAAATTTTGAAAATTTCGAAAATTTCCAAAGTTAGTTATGTTTGGGACCAATTTGAAGCTCTGAACGAGTCAAATTCAAAAATTTAGACATTATTGAATCACAGAATTTCGAAAAAAATGTAGTTTGAAGTTTTTTTATAAATGAACATTTGTTCTGAAACTAGCCAATATACGGACTTTAGATTTTTTTTTCTGAATTTCTGAATTTCTGAATTTCTGAATTTCTGAATTTCTGAATTTCTGAATTTCTGAATTTCTGAATTTCTGAATTTCTGAATTTCTGAATTTCTGAATTTCTGAATTTCTGAATTTCTGAATTTCTGAATTTCTGAATTTCTGAATTTCTGAATTTCTGAATTTCTGAATTTCTGAATTTCTGAATTTCTGAATTTCTGAATTTCTGAATTTCTGAATTTCTGAATTTCTGAATTTTTGAATTTTTGAATTTTTGAATTTTTGAATTTTTGAATTTTTGAATTTTTGAATTTTTGAATTTTTGAATTTTTGAATTTTTGAATTTTTGAATTTTTGAATTTTTGAATTTTTGAATTTTTGAATTTTTGAATTTTTGAATTTTTGAATTTCTGAATTTTTGAATTTTTGAATTCTTGAATTTTTGAATTTTTGAATTTTTGAATTTTTGCATTTTTGAATTTTTGAATTTTAGAATTTTTGCATTTTTGAATTTTTGAATTTTTGAATTTTTGAATTTTTGAATTTTTGAATTTTTGAATTTTTGAATTTTTGAATTTTTGAATTTTTGAATTTTTGAATTTTTGAATTTTTGAATTTTTGAATTTTTGAATTTTTGAATTTTTGAATTTTTGAATTTTTGAATTTTTGAATTTTTGAATTTTTGAATTTTTGAATTTTTGAATTTTTGAATTTTTGAATTTTTTGAATTTTTTGAATTTTTTGAATTTTTTGAATTTTTTGAATTTTTGAATTTTTTGAATTTTTGAATTTTTGAATTTTTGAATTTCCAAATTTTCAATTTCCAGGAAGTCCAACGAATTTCTTCAATTGTAAATGTGAATTTGTTCCGAATAATTGAACAAGATACAGTAATCGATGGACAACCACTTCGTGCCGGAACCGCAATCACCGCCCATATCGGAATGATTCATGTGGATGAGGATTTGTTCAAAAATCATTTGGAATTTGATCCAGAAAGATTTATAAGAGAAGAGGGATTGGACAAGAAATTGATTCCATTCGGAATTGGAAAACGGGCGTGTCTTGGGGAATCCCTCGCCAAGGCTGAGTTGTATTTGGTAAGCCTGGGTGTCTGGATGTCTGCAATTTTTTTCTCGAAAATTGAAATTTTTTATTTTCTGGGTTTTTTTGAAACACAGTAATCCAAATTTTTTATTTCAAAATTTAAAAAATTCAAATTTTCAGGTTCTCGGAAATCTTCTCATAGACTATAATCTGGAACCAGTCGGAAATGTCCCCTCAATGAAAAGCATCACTCCATTTGGATTTTTGAAACGACCTGAACAATTTGATGTCAAATTTGTGGCCGTTAAATAATTCTATTTTTTGTATATTTTCTGTATAAATGTATTTTTTTAAACAAAAAATTCAACATTGTTTATTTAATTCAAAAAAATGATTCCCTCTGTGTAGACGACATTTGAACCCTTGCAGTTCTCGAGCATGTTATGAAATCTGAAAATTCAAATTAAATAGGTCAAACTACAGTAACCCACCAATTATCCGATGTCGAAAGTCTTTGATACAATACATGGCAACTAGGGGTTCTAGGCAAGGATATATAGATACAGTAATCGGAATAAAAATTGAAATTTCCGATATTTTCAGACCAATCATTGGAAATAGAAACATACATGAAACTGGAAAATACATGAAAATCGATGGAATTATTGTTTGAATAATTAGAGTTTTGAAAAGTTGTTTTTGCAGTTCTTTGGTCCCAAAACTGGTTAACCCGATTTTTTGAAGGGTTCGAAAAGTGTGAAATCCGAAAAATGACATTCCAAAAAATGTGGAACACATTAGACAAGACATTATAAATATACATAGGAAAGAGGGAATGTGAAGTTTGCGAATTCCATAATCAAAATAATAATATTTGGCGCCAATATATCCGAATTGATCAGAAGCTAAACAGTATTCCTCCAAAAATGTTGGAATAAATTCCAGGTTTTTGAAATCCGATGGTCCATTGATAAAATAGGTTAGGAGTGCCCAAATTGTGAAAAATGAGAAACTATAGAAAATGAAAAATGGAGCATTTTTTCGAGAGAATCTTGTACTGTTTAATGGAGAGATGACGGATGTGTAGCGGTAGAAAAATTGAAGCGATAGTAGAGATAAAAGAAGGGCGTAGGAGGAACAGTAGAGAGCTGAAATTTTGGAAATTACAGAGATTTTGGAAATTACAGGAACGTTAAACATTTTATAACTTTCCAAATGTTGATTATCTACTTTTTCTTTTTTTTAAACTTTCTTATTTTATCATTTTCAATGTTTCCGATTTTCAGAACTTTTTGAATTTCGAAACTTGGAAAAGTCTGATTTTTCTGAAATTCGGCATTTCAGAACTTTCAGGATTAAAAACAATTTTCACTTTTCGGATTTTTTGAATTTCTTTATTTCTGAAATTTTGAAGTTTCGATTGTCATAATTTTTGAGTTTTCAAATTTTTGAATTTGCGGATCTTTGGTAATCTGAATTTTTTAAGTTTTGATTATTTGAATTTTTGAAATTCTCGAATTTTTGAATTTTCGAAATTTTTGATATTCGAATTTTTGCAATTTTTTTGAATTTCGGAATTTTGAGAATTTCGAATTTTTTTGGAATTTCAGAAATTCAGAAATTCAGTATTTCGAGAAATCTGAAATCGAAAAATTCAGAAATTCGGAAATTCAGACATTCAGAAGTTCAGAGTTTTCGAGTTTTCAAATTTTCGATTTTTCAAGTTTGGAAATTTGGAAATATGGAAAGTCTGAAATTTGGAAATTTACATTTTTCGCATATTTTCAAAATTTTTTAAATTTCGATTTCATCAATAATGATAACTCACTGATCAAAATCACTCCGATTTCTTTCGAAACCCCGGAATCTTTCAAAATTGTAAAAATGGCAAAACTGGTTTCAGACAAATGAATATTCTGGAAAAAATTTCAACAAAAAATTATCCCAAAAAAGGGATTTACCGGTTTACACCAAAAATTCAAACCCGAATAAAAAATTCCAGTTGCCGAAAACGAAATCATCAAATATTTATAGTTTCCAAATGTGGACTTTGGCTTCTCCAAAATCAAAAATATTAGAATAAAATGAGCCGAAATAGAGAGGAAAAATCCAATAAATTCCACCCAAAAAGTGATTTCTAGCCATTTTGTAGAGGGACACATTTTTGAAATGTTAGAATTTTTTGAAGATCTAGCTCAAAATTCTGAGAATTTGTGATGTTTCGTTTCTAGTTTTACGTGATAAAAATTGGTAAAAATTAGTTTTCCCACGTCTAGAAACTCAGTCATTTGGATCATAAAGCTTCCGTGTGCTCTTTGGTTTCTAGTATATTCACGTATCTTGAAAAAGGACCAAACTACAAAAATCAGCAAAAAAAAATCTAAAATTATCAAAAACCATTACACCTTTTCATTTTTGTCTTTTTTCAGCGAAAATCAGGGCTGGGCGAGCAATTGGCTTTTGTGGGAAACAAATTGCAAAACACACGCATTTTGCCAAAAAAGGGCAGAGCCTCGGCACACGCAAAGTATAGTAGTGGATGAACCCGTGAAGTGTCAGAGAATGACTACCCACGGCGCGCAGTTGAAAAAATAAAACAAAACTTGAGTTCCCACCGTTTCGTGTCGAGACCCATCGGCGTAATTACGTGCGCCTTTAATCGCAATTTTCTCACGCGAGAGAAAAATTTGAAAATTTTCGAGGTTTTTGTCCCTTCCTTATAAAGAAACACTAATACTTTTTTTCAGACTTCCGCCGGTAAACCAAAAAAAACAGAAGTGAACTTTAACACCTTTAAAGGTGGGGGGACATGAAAAAAATAATGTTCTCGAAATTTCGTTTAAATATGCCCCTCGAAGAGTTGAACTTGTCGAGACTAGTATTGACGGTGCGGCGCCGCTACCGACTGAGCCACGCGGGCAAAGAGGCAGCCGGCGCCCGATTGCATTCATAAAGGTGAGGACGACCGCTGTACGCAGAGTGACATTAAGCGTTGTACACCGTCACGATAGAATGCATACCCTAGCTACAAAAATCCTACGAAAAATCTCCTGTCCCCCCCTCCTTTAATGTTTTTATGATTAGAGTCTTTATAATGATTATGTTGTTGTATTTTTCCAGACGAAATAAAATAATCCCTGTTACAAACTGTTTTTCTTCGTTCAAAAAAGTTTCAATTCAATTTAAGAAAAATATGTTCGACTACCTTTCAATTTTGAGGGGGCAAAAAAAAAACGCCCCGCCTCTACACCAATGGCAACACCGTTTCACAGCTTCAGGCCTATTTTTCTCTGACAATGATGCTTTATAGTAAATTCTGATATTATATTTGTAAATAACGTGTTCTCAGCTTTCCGATGATATAGATCATGAGTCATAACTCCACAATGCCGATTTCTAATAAGTTGACAGTTAGAAAGCACTTTGAGCACAGCTAACTTTCAACGTATCTCATTGTTTGCACTCCCTATTTTTGTATGAATAATTTCTTGTATGCTTACAGTTTGGTTCGAAGTTCTCTTATATGTTCTTCTTGTTTGTTAATCCTAGCACATCTCAATGCGCCTATAAATAAACTCCCTAGAACTAAATTATATTTTTTTGCAATACGTTTTGATAATTTTTTTTATCGAGAAAATTTCGTTGTTTTTCTCTAATTCACCTTTTTTTCATATACATATCAAACATGAGAATGTATTATTCATTTCCTTTTCCCCTTCAATTCTCTTTTTTTTCAACTTTAATTTTTCTCAAAACTCGGCAGTGTGAATGTAATTTTTCAGAAGACTCCCGGTTGAAATGTCAACAAAAAATCACGAGAAAATGTCAACAATACTGGAAGAAAAAGAATACGTGAAACTTTTCGAAACGAGGTTTGCGTTTTTCACTAATTCTAAAAAAAGTTTAACTGAAGATATGATGAAATGGCTAAGAAATAGGGACTTGGGACTCATGGGACTTGGGACTCATTACTGATTCCTCTCTCAAATTCTCTGCTCACATCAACAAAATCACATCTCTAGCTCTTCTCCGTTCCAAACAACTCTTAAAGTCATTTAGATCTAAGTCTCCAGAATTCTACATTCATCTTTTCAAATGTTATGTTCTCCCGATTCTGGAATATAAGAAGTAGTGAATTTCAAAATTTTCAATTCTCGGAGGAAAAATCAAAAATGAATCAAATTTCTGTAATTTATCACAGAAAAATTTCAACTTCTGATAAATAGCATAATCGCTGGGTTTTTTATCAGAAATATTTTATTTCAACGTAACCACGGGAAATATGGTATTAATTACATTATTTTTGCTGATTTTCAGTTTTTTAATTTTTATGGTTTTTAGTTGGCTTTCAGAAAAGGAACACTTCAATTTTTGCAAAAATTTACGTGGTTCACAGAAAAATAACGTTTCAATTTCTGGGATTTTTCCCAGAATTCGAACGGTTCGAGTTCTGGGATTTTGGGGATATTCACGTGATTCACAGAATTCGAACGGTTCGAGTTCTGGGATTCCAAAAAAAGAGAAACGAATGTGGAAAAAGGGGGCATAAAAATTATAATGATGGGAGATAAAAACAAAAGAAACATGAAGAAGTGTGCTAGTTTTCCATTATCATGTCATCCGTAACAACTGGATTCGGTGGCATTCTTCCAGCATTGAATCCTTGAGATTTCAAATATTGCAGAATCGTCGTGTGTTCAGTGTCAAAATCAATGTTTCCGTGAGATGGCGTGGTAGATGATGATTTTTCTTTGATAAGTTGCAACGTTCTTAGATAAGCTGCAAAACCAAAGATAATTCAAGTATTCAACTTTACGTACATTTCTTTCCATAGCTGGAAACTGAATCTTCAAAATTGTCCTTGTTGTTTTGCGAGAACATTGATCCTCCATGTTTGAAGAGACTCAATATGAACTCACAACTTTCCAATTCTTTTTTTTCAGGAAGCTTTTGTCAATAATAACAGCCATCCGTGATTTATTCAATGCCCTCGGCAATGTATTCATAGGAGAAACCGTAGAAAAGTATTACTTTATCTTTTATCTTGCTTTTGAACAGCATGTCTATATTATATTAGAAAAAATCTGTAGAACAGAGGAATTCTAGAACAACAGAAACCAATCAACAAAAAATCCAATCAGCTCTTGGCACGTATCTCGATACGTGTAATCTAATATCTATGTCGCGTGTGAATATATATCTATGTTGCGTGTGAATTTATACAAGTAAAAACTGGATCATTCAGGATACATATGATCCATCAACATTCCAACCTGACATTCGCCGTCCATGTATTGAAGGTGTTCAGGAGAAATGCTTGGCTCTCTTCAAACATGGAGGATCAATGTTCTCGCAAAACAACAAGGACAATTTTGAAGATTCAGTTTCCAGCTATGGAAAGAAATGTACGTAAAGTTGAATACTTGAATTATCTTTGGTTTTGCAGCTTATCTAAGAACGTTGCAACTTATCAAAGAAAAATCATCATCTACCACGCCATCTCACGGAAACATTGATTTTGACACTGAACACACGACGATTCTGCAATATTTGAAATCTCAAGGATTCAATGCTGGAAGAATGCCACCGAATCCAGTTGTTACGGATGACATGATAATGGAAAACTAGCACACTTCTTCATGTTTCTTTTGTTTTTATCTCCCATCATTATAATTTTTATGCCCCCTTTTTCCACATTCGTTTCTCTTTTTTTGGAATCCCAGAACTCGAACCGTTCGAATTCTGTGAATCACGTGAATATCCCCAAAATCCCAGAACTCGAACCGTTCGAATTCTGGGAAAGATCCCAGAAATCGAAACGTTATATTTCTGTGAACCATTTGTATTTTTAATAAATGATTATAATACGTATAAAATAGAAAGTATGAAAAGTTGAAAACAGAAAAAACATTCTCTCTAAGTGTATTTTCCAGCGTTGTAATATCCAGTACAGTTCCTATTCTGATCGTCTCTCTATCCTCAATATGTTCTCCATTCGTCATCGTAGGCTAAAAGCTCAACTAATTCTTCTCTATAAATTTTTAAATGGCTCCGCCTACTTTCCTAACCTAAATGCGCATGTCAAATACTCCTCCTCCCCTCGTCGCCCTATGAACTTAATTATTGTTCAGCCCTACTCCTCTGACTATTTTTCTTCAATTGTTCCCCTGTGGAACGCCAACACTTCCCAAGTTACCCGATTTCTCCTACCTTCCGAGTTTGAATCCTTAATTTCTTCCAGTATTACCCGTTATTGATATATTTGCTCCCCTATTTTTCTTTTTCTACCGGTTACATCTTTCCTGTGTCAAATATCTAAATTATCCCGTTTCCCCGCCC
The DNA here is from genome assembly GCF_000004555.2 of Caenorhabditis briggsae. NCBI lineage: Eukaryota > Metazoa > Nematoda > Chromadorea > Rhabditida > Rhabditidae > Caenorhabditis > Caenorhabditis briggsae. The sequence goes on along the minus strand of NC_013488.2, from coordinate 17,244,304 downwards.
CTACTCAGATCGGCCTCGTGAGGGGCATTTTTTCTGAGTCTTTCATGTCCTGCACCTAATGTTTTATTACACCTGATCAATAAATTAAATTAAATTAAATGCGGACTGATTGGTACCGACAAGAAATTGTTTTCTGCAAACGAACTCACTTTCGAACAAAAACGTAATCTTGCTGATTTTGAGAAGACTGACAAGTTTACGCTAATCGAAATTTATTATTCCCTAATCGAAATTTATTTGGAGAAAAATTCCTTTTTTTCCAGAAAACTTTATGCTATTGTGACACGAAAACTATTGAACTTCCTCATTGACAATGAGGACTCGCTTGCCACTCCTGAACATTTCTTCAAAGATGCATGTGAAAAATTGAAGTTCAACAAAGAAGATGCGGAATTTCTGGAAGCAGGGTACACATTTCTAACTGATTATGCGAAAAAAAAGTTTAGCAACAGATACAATGATATGGCTAAGAAATGCGGACAAATCGGTATCGATGAAGAAGTGATTCCGGCAAACAAACTCACTGTTGAACAAGGACTCCATCTTGACGAATTTTGCAAGTGTTGCATTGAGAGATAACTGGTTTTTTAGATTATCTAAAACTTTTGTTCAGGAAAACTTCTTTTTGACGGATTCATCTTAACCTCAATAGGCGGGGCAAAATTTTTGGTCATTTCCTAGTAAGCGTGTGTGATAGAAAATTCCTTTTGAGATATCTCCGAACAATAAAAGGATCAATATTTGTACCACAGGTTTTACCGTACACCTATATCATGTTCACTTTTTTCAAACCTAAAGTATAGTATATCAGAATGCTTCATGCTGACATGCCACAAAAACTATTAAACTTCCTTATTTACAATGAGGAACCGTTTTCAAAGTCTGAAGGTCTCTTCGAAGCTGCATGTGAAAAATTGGAGACCATTGAGAAATGTGCGAAGTTTCTGGAAATAATGTACGAATTTCTCCCTAATAGCGTAATGATCGTGTGACTTCAGATACAATGAAATGGGTAAGAAACGCGGACTGGTCGAGAGGGGGAAAGTGATTCCTGCCAGGGTTGCAATCTGACGGGCTGGCCGGCGGGCCGGCCCGAGGGAAAAAAACCAGGGCCCGGCCCGGTCATTTCAGCAATGTGGCTCCAACTGAAAAGTCCTCAAGTGCGAAAAAATACGTTGGAGCGAAGAATAGTCGAAAGTCTTTGGTTTCCACCAACCAAAAAGGTGCTTCAGCCACTTCGGTATGTTCACTGATTTTTTTTTAAATGTCACAATTACATATTTTCAGACTCCCGTCGCCAAACGCGACACTGGTAAATCAAAAAACCATTCATCTTCTTCGATGTCAGATCCGGATTTTAAATGATACGATTATGCTGTTGTATTCTGCTAGAGTAAATAAAACAATCATTGTTACCTAATTCATTTCTTAAAACAATATCCATTTCAGTAAAGAAACCTGGTGGTTTGGCAAAAAACAATAAAATAAGCCAACTGAAATTTTCCAGGCGTTCTTTCTGACCTTCTTTGCACTATCTCCTTTATCTTTAAGAACCTTGCCCTTTTCAATTTCTTTACAAATTTTTGCGCCCAAAAATCAAACAACATCTGTTCAACGTATCAATTATCACTTGTTTTTGTTAGAATTACAATTTTTATCTTTCAACTTTTGGCTGAAAAACACGCCCCTTCAAATGTATAAAATCTCTGAAAATTTTTTCAGTTACAATTTTTTTTGTTCCAACCAAATTTCAGCCAACAAATCTCATTTATCACTTTCAGCCGTTCTTTCTGATTTGATAATAAAAAATAACACCCGTCGTTGGAGGTAAAAAAGCTGAGAAGCAAAACGAATTTGGCATTAAAAATGACTTCCGAAGAGCCAGAATTTTCAATGGACTATGGCTACACGGACTATATAACTATGGAACCCACTATTCATCAAATAATTATTAGTATCTCATTAGATTTGAACGTTTTCCTTCAACTTTTCACAATTATCACAAATGTATTCCATCTAATAGTTCTCTTTCAAAAAGAGCTCAGATCCGGTGCAATTTATATTTTAATGATGGGAATTTGTTTTTTTGACGTTTTAAACTTCCTTCTGGATTTTTATGACTACGGAGCCATGCAATCCTGGTGGACTATCCCCTTTAATTTTATCACTGGATGTTTGGATTTGAAATATTCTTATATCAACCCATTTTCTTATATAACCAACCAATTGATACGGATAACTCGTCCCACGGCAACATGGTTGGCGATTCTGATGGCCTTGATAAGAACGTTATCAGTAATTTTTCCGATGAGCAATTGGATTCAGAATATGACAAAATCTAGACATGTCATTTCTATGATTTTTGTGGTTTTTGGATTTTGGATGGTTTTCTATTCCTGGACTTTTGTGTTTTATAGAGTTGTTTGGTATCCAGATGTGTTGGATAAAACGTGAGTTAGTAAGGAGAGAGACGCAGAAAAGCTAGACACTCTAACTGTCTGCGCCCTCTCCTCATAGGGTAAGGGCAAGGGCAAGGTAATGCTCTCTTCAAAGTCATACAATTTTCATGAAAATTTTATAAATCAGAAAGAAAAATATGATTTCAATTTTCTGAAATTTTCATCATGCCCCAGCAATTTTGAGACGAGTTACAGATCAACTTGTAAGGGGAGAGAAGCAGCCGGCTGGTTGCTCCCTCCTCTCTAGCCGTCATAACTCTCTTTAGAATTTGAGAAACTTTATGAAAATCTCAGAATTCAAAAAACAAGATTTGATTCACATCTTCTGAAATTGTCATTCAATTCTGACAACTATGAGAGGAGTTACGAGCCAACTTGCAAAAAGGGAGACGCAAAGAAGCTAGACACTCTCGTTGTTTGCGCTCTCCCTCTCTCTCTCTCTTTACTCCTCTCTTGAAATTCGTTTTTCTAGTTGCGACGGCTACAAGGAAGAGTTCAAAACTTCCAAACTACACATTCTGGTAATCCCCACAGAATACACAAAATACCAATTCAAACAAGACAACCTGGATCCATTCATCAAATTCATTCCAACTGTTTTATATCCGATTCTCACAATTGCATTGTTATTCCAATTAAGATCAATTAAGAAAAAACGAGAGAATGTTCAGAAGAATTCATTAAGTGATCGATCGGATAAAACAACGAAATTGATATTAGCAATGACGATTTGTTTGATGTTATCTGAGGGATTATCTGGTTTAGTTGGGTTATTACTGAAAATTCAGGCGGAGAAGTTTTCCGATCCAGAGGCAGTGGTTACGGTAGCAGATGAGGAATGGATGTGAGTTTTTGTTATGTTGACTGTGTAGCTGAGCAGGTGCCACGTAGCTAACAAACTAAACTTAAGCTTATAAGCAAACAAGTTAAATGTAAGCTTAACAATAAGATAAGCTTCCTTGAGCTACACAGTCGTATTTCCCCTTTCCTGTCCCTTTAAAATTTTTCAAAAAATTTCCAGAGCTCTTCTGGAAACCCTCTCCTACATCTGTAAGAACCTTGTCACTTTCAACGCTTCCACCCATCCATTTTTCTGTTTCATCATGTCCTCACAGTATCGGGATACTGTAAAAGCAATGTTTTGTAAACCCAAAAAGAAGAATTCTCAGGTAAAAACCCATTTAAAGTCAATTTTAAAGGAATTTCCAGACTATAAAAGTCAGCTCAGCCAGTACTGCTAATCGAAGTAAGACGAGGAGTTATTAGCTGGTTTTTGGGATCTAACATCAATTTTCGCTTTTCAGTACATGGTAATTATTTTTTGTTATTGTCAGAATAACAGCAATTGGTATTCTAACTTGATGTCTGGAAAATCACGTGACTCGGAAAGTTATGTGTCATTTAATAATCTGAAAAATCATAATCTGGAAATCATTATTCTGAAAACTCCCAGTCTGAAAATCTCCATTATTTATAAAAAATGGTTTCCGAGGAACCAGGATTTTTCGATGGTGAAACTGACTATGGCTATGATGAGTATTATAATATGGAAACAGATATTCACAAGGATATTTATAGAATTTCCCAGAAAATCAATATTTTTCTTCAATTTCTAACAATTTCCACTAATATCTTCCATCTAATTGTTCTCCTTCAAAAAGAGCTTCGTTCCGGAGCAATATATATTTTGATGACTGGAATTTGCTTCTGTGACGTCATCAATTTCCTTCTAGACTTTTATAATGTTGGAATCGAGAGAGTTTGGTGGTCCAACCCTTTTTCATTTATCGCCACCTGTTTGGATTTTAAATATATGTATGTCAGCCCATTCCATTATTCAATCCAGCAAATTATTCGAATAACTCGTCCCACAGCAACATGGTTGGCTATTCTGATGGCATTGATAAGAACGTTATCAGTAATGTTTCCAATGAGCAATTGGATTCAGAATATTACCAAATCCAGAAATGTCGTATTTATGATTTTTGGGGTTTTTGGGTTTTGGACGGTTTTCTATTCTTGGAGCTTGGTTTTACACAGAGTTGTTTGGTATCCGGATGTATTGAATAAGGAGTGAGTGGGGCAAGGACAAGGGAGGGGCAAGGGGTCATCCTTGGAATGAAGGTTTAGGGGGACCTTAAGGTCTTAACACTAGGCCAGCATGAACAAGGGCAAGGTAACGGCAAGGTAAAGGCAAGGTGAAGGCAATGTAAGGACAAGGTAAGGGCATGAGTTCCTTCTCTTGCTGGTCCTTGGCATACCTTGGCCCTTATCTCAAATTACTTCATCTTGAATTACCTCGAAGCAAAGGATGGACAAGGTGTCCTTGGCTTGAACAGTTTATGAGAGCAAGGGTCCTTAAGGTCTTAACAAGAGGTCTATAAGCGCAAGGGCAAGATAAGGACAAGGTGTCCTCTCCTTGGCACTGCAGCAAAAATAAAGAATTTTCAATGGTTTGACCAAAATTAATATATCATTCCAGATGCTACTTCTACAAAGAACACAAAAAAATCAAAAAGAACATATTGGTCATCCCCAGTGAATATGGGGAATTACAATTCAAACAAGACTCATGGGACCCATTTGTCAAGTTTATTCCAACTATTTTATATCCAATTCTAACAATTGCATTGTTATTCCAATTAAGAGCAATTAAGAAAAAACGAGAGAATGTTCAGAAGAATTCATTAAGTGATCGATCGGATAAAACAACGAAATTGATATTAGCAATGACGATTTGTTTGATGTTATCTGAGGGATTATCTGGTTTAGTTGGGTTACTAATTCAAATTAAGACTGCTAAATTGGCGGATCCTTCTGGAGACTTTACAGAAGAAGAGGTTGAATGGGTGTAAGTTTAAGCTAACAATCTAAGCTTAAGCTTAGGAGCTTGCTTGAGCTACGCCGTCGTAATTGACTTACTGTAAAATTTCCAGAGCTCTCCTCGGAACCGCCTTATTCATCTGCAAGAATCTTGTCACTTTCAACGCTTCCACCCATCCATTTTTCTGTTTCATCATGTCCTCACAGTATCGGGATACTGTAAAAGCAATGTTTTGTAGAGCTAAAAAGAAGAAATTCACAGTGAGACTTTTGAAAATTGGGTAGATTTTCGAAAAGTTAAATTTTTCAGACTATCAAAGTGAGCTCGGCTAGTGTTTCCAGTGAAAGCAACAAAACGAAGAGTTATTGATTTTTTTGAATAAACTATTTTTTTTGAAGTTTTAAGTATGAATTCACACTTTCAACCTTCCTTGAGAGAGAGAGAGAGAGAGAGAGAGAGAGAGAGAGAGAGAGAGAGAGAGAGAGAGAGAGAGAGACCCCTCTCTCTCTGCGCCTTCCTCTCCAACGGTCATACCTCTCTTCGAAAATGCTGGAACTTTCGATTCGATTGATATTCGATATAAACAGGATTCGATTGATATTTCCTGTGAGTTTCATGTAATTCTGACCGATTCGAAGGGAGTTATAGAAGTTTGAAGAGATGCAGAGAAGCTTGACGCTCTCGTTGTCTGCGCCTCTTGTTTCAAACGCTCATAACTCTCTTCAAAATAGTTCATTTCGGATGAAATTCTCGGAATTTGAAAACCAAGATTTGATTCACATCTTCTGAATTTTTAATCAATTTTTGATTAGTTTGAAGGGAGTTATAGGCGATTGTGTGCGACTAGAGACTATGGCTAGTTTTTTTTTCTGAATTTTTGCTCCAAACTTCTTTAAAAATCGATTTATGGCATTTTCAAAGATTTTTCAAAAAATGTGCGATAGATTCAAATGTGAGATTCTCCGTTTTTCCAAACTTTTTTAATGGAAAATTTGAATTTTTTTTTCAGATTCTCATAATGGAATCAGTAAACTCAATGTTCCCATTGCCACTGGTAATGGTCAAACAAATTGGTTATTTCGTATCAATTGGTTGGTGGTATGATTTCAACAACAAAAAATATAATTTTTGAAAAATATTTTTTTTCCAGTGGGATTTATCTGAGATCAGAAAATAATTTGATTTTTCCACATTTCACATCATCTGGAAAGGAAGAAATGTCAGCGAAAACTCTGTTGTTTTTGACCTATTTGAAAGAAATTGTAGGCATTCGTTTGCTAAGAGAGACGCAGAGAAGCTATACACTCTAGCTGTCTGCGCCTTCAAACCCCCGTAACTCTTATCCACATCATCCAGTTTCTCTGAAAATTTCTGATTGCACTAAGCAAAACAAGGCAGTTCTGATAATTATAATCAGCTAGAATTCTTTCAGAGAACAGCGCCTAAAATCCAATCAAATGACTCAAAAATTGCGATTTACCATATAATTGAAAATCCGCCACGATAACATGTAATTGGTCGTTTAACTTTGATGAAAAAAAATGGAAAACTATAAATCACGAGATTTCCCTTTTTGTCTAGCAGTATATAAGATTCAAAAAATCCTATTTTAGAGCCAAAACCGAAAAAACAATGTCCACCGAAGAATCGTTCGACTACGAAGTTGATATTTATCGAAAAATCTATTTTATCTCATCATATTTGAACGTTTTCCTTCAAGTTTTCACAATTATCACTAACATCTTCCATCTCATTTTTCTACTCCAAAAAGAGCTCAGATCGGGAGCAATTTATATTTTAATGATTGGAATTGGAATTGCGGATGTTATCAATTTTTTATTCGAATTTTATAACATTGGAATCGAAAGATACTGGTGGTACCCGTTCAATGAAATTACCTCGTTGTGTTTGAAAATCGATTTGGCTGAAATGAATTTATTTTTTGAATTAAACCAGACAATTATTCATATTACTCGTCCTGTTGCGGTATGGTTGGCTATTCTGATGGCATTGATAAGAACGTTATCAGTGATGTTTCCGATGAGCAATTGGATTCAGAACATGACCAAGCCGAGAAATGTGATCTTTATGATTTTTGGGGTTTTTGTGTTTTGGACGATTTTATATTCCTATTGGCTTGTGTTTTTGAGGATAGTATGGTACCCAGATGTGTTGGATAAATCGTAAGTGAATCTGGAAGATACGGTAGCTATGACAAATCAGTAATCTCATTTGGTTTAGTAAAATAATAAAGTTTCATTAAAATTGGAGCATTCTGAGAGTTATGCCCAATGGAACATAAGAGACGCAGACAACAAGTGTGTCTGGCGTCTCTGCGTCTTTATTCCGTCACTGAACTAAATTAAATTTATAATCATTAGAATCGCCCGGTTTTGTTTCCAATTAGTAGAATCTGAAAATTTCATAAAAATTAGACAGTTCTGAAAATAGTTAAGAGACGCAGACAGCTAGAGCGTCTGCACTTTCGTCTCTTTAAACAATTGTAACTCCCTTTGAAACTATCAGAATGAGTTTAAAATCCCTAGAAATGCAAACTAGGTCTTCTTTTTTTGATTTCAAAAGTTTCAGCAAAATTAAATATTTTTGAAGATAGTTATGCCCATTTGAACATAAGAGACGCAGATAACTAACTTCTCTGCGTCTCTTTGAACGTCTGTAACTCCCTTCGGAATCGTTCGAATGAAAAGAAATTTGCAGAAAATATGAATCATATTTTAAACTCTAATTTCTGAAAATTTCATCTAAATTGAATGATTTCAGAAAGAGTTATGGCTGCGTGAGTAGAGAGCGCAGACAACTAAAGTGTCTAGCTTCTCTGGGTCTCTTCAAACGGATGTAACTCCCTTTAAGTTAGTCAGAAATTAGTGAAAATTCTAGAAGACATGAATCATATCCTGAATTTTCTACAACTCTGAAGATAGTTATGGCTCCTAGAACACAAGAGGAGAAGGTACAGACAGTTAGACTGTCTAACTTCTCTGCGTCTCTCATATCGAGGAAAATAGGGCATGCTTATACTCATTCTGACCGTCTTAACTTGCTGATTCCAAACTCGCAAGAGTTTTCAAAATCTACAGTATCCTTTTTCCAGATGTTTCTACTACAACCGCGACAAACAATCCTATCAGAGATACGCTCTGGTAATGGATAAAACACGTTTTACATTTTTGTTTAGTAGTGAAAGTTTGGAACCAATCGTCAGATTCATTCCAACGATTTGCTACCCAATTCTAACGATTGCTTTGATATTCCAATTAAGATCAATTAAGAAAAAACGAGAGAATGTTCAGAAGAATTCATTAAGTGATCGATCGGATAAAACAACGAAATTGATATTAGCAATGACTGTTTGTTTCATGCTTTCTGAAGGATTGTGTGGGTTGGATGGGATAATAATACCGATTTTGAATAAAAAAATCCAGAAAAAATACTCGGAAGATTTGGCAGATTGGATGTGAGTTTTTACCAGGAATTTTTAGAAAAATCAATAATTGTCAGATCCACCGTCGGAACTCTCCAATTCGTTTTTCTAAACCTCCGAACTTTCAATGCCTCAACTCATCCATTTTTCTGTTTTTTCATGTCCTCACAGTATCGGGATACTGTAAAACGACTGTTTTGCGGGAAACAGAAAAAGATAGCTTTTACGGTAATTTTTGAATTGAACGTTTTTAAAAAGGTATTCTGAAATTTTCAGACAATCAAAGTGAGCACAGCCAATGTGTCCAGTGTTTCCAGCAAAACCAGAAGCTATTAATTTTTTATATATAGTTTTTTTGAAAAAATAAATTTTGATTTCTGGTTTTTTTATCTGGAATTTCTGGATCTGAAATGTTCAATTCTGAAATTTTGAATTTTGATGTTCTAGAACCATCCATTTGAGAACTAGTTATGTTTCCGTTCTGGAATGTGGCGTTCTGAAATGACCGGTTCTAGAACGTCCGGTTTCGAAACTTCCAGTTCTCAAATGTCGATTTTTGATGCCTGCAATAATCAGAAAACACAACCGAATTCTGATTATTTTTGTGTTCAAAACCATGATTACTGACATTGTTTGCTTGCAAATTCTGAGAACTCTAGAAATATATGTTTTTAATAACATCCCTTCCGAAAATTCGCATTTTTCGGAATCAAATTCTTTGGTTTTTTGCTCAGTTATGCGGAAAATTTCTTGTTGATTCAAACAGGAAAAATTAGTGTCCGAGCAAATTTCATTTGGAAAAATTTTTGAGATTAAATTTTTTCCTTTTGATCACATTTTTTGGACTTTCAGATTCAGATTTGATCGATTTTTTCATCATTTTCAGATTTTGATGATTTTCGGAATTTTTTAATTTCTAGAACATTTGAAATTCGCAATTTCGAACATTTCGAATTTTGCTAAATACCAATGATATTTTGAAATTCTGAATTTTCGATTTTTTGAATTTTTGACATTCTGAATTTTCGATTTTTTGAATTTTTGACATTTTGAATTTTTGAATTTTTGAATTTTTGAATTTTTGAATTTTTGAATTTTTGAATTTTTGAATTTTTGAATTTTTGAATTTTTGAATTTTCGAATTTTTGATGTTTCGAATTTTTTAAATTTTGAATTTTTGAATTTTTGAATTTTTGAATTTTTGAATTTTTGAATTTTTGAATTTTTGAATTTTTGAATTTTTGAATTTTTGAATTTTCGAATTTTTGATGTTTCGAATTTTTTAAATTTTGAATTTTTGAATTTTTGAATTTTTGAATTTTTGAATTTTTGAATTTTTGAATTTTTGAATTTTTGAATTTTTGAATTTTTGAATTTTTGAATTTTTGAATTTTTGAATTTTTGTAATTTTGATGTTTCGAATTTTTTAATTTTTGAAATTTTGAATTTTTGAATTTCTATATTTCTGAATTTTTGAATTTTGGAATTTTCGAATTTTCGAATTTTTGAATTTTGGAATTTTGGAATTTTTGAATTTTTGAATTTTGGAATTTTTGCGTTTTCTGAAATTTTTAAAAATCTTTTTTTGTGTTTTTTAAAGTGTTTTTTTTGGGAAAAAACAAGAAAAAACAACTTTTTTGGTTTTTTGGTTACAATTTTTTCCAACTTCTGACCGCAATCTTTTAATATTTGATTCAATTTTTCCCGTCTCAAATTTTTCAGAACCAAAATTTTCAGCCAAAAGTTTTTCAGCAGCTCAAAATGGCTGATTACACCTACAATTATAATTATGACACTAATTATTATGATTATTATGAAAACCAACGCGATAACTATGACAACATCATTTTTTATTCTGGAAATTTCAATTTTTTCCTGGAATTTTTCACAATTTTCGTGAATATTTTCCATCTAATTGCCTTATTTCAAAAGGAAATTCGAACGAATCCAATTTTTATTTTAATGATTGGAATTTCAATTTCCGACACCTCGAATTTCGGAATTTCGGTTTATTTGGAAGGGACCGATAGGAATTGGTATCATCGATTTTTTGAATTTTCAAATTTGGATTGTTTGAGAGAAGATTTCATAATTTTCAATTTCGGTTATGAGACTTTGAAGTGATTTTTTGGTTTTTTTTGTTTGAAAACTTTTCGAATTTTTGGGTTTTTGAAATAAAAACGATTTTCATAGGATTTAATGGTACCATGGGATGTTAAAGGTACCATTATACTTCCAAGGTGCCATTGATTTTAAATAGTCCCATACGATTTCAATGGTACTATAAGATTCCAATGGTACCGTGGGATTCTAATGGTACCCTTTTATTTTTGTGGTCCCTTATGATTTCAATGCTACCATAGGATTTTAATGGTACTTAGGATTCCGATGGTACCATAGGATCTCAATGGTACCATAAGGTTTCAATGGTCTCATGCAATTTTAATAATCCCATAAAATTTCAATGGTACCATAGGATTTTAGTGGGATCATGGGATCTTAATGGTACCGTAGAACTTCAATGGCCTTTTGGGGTTTTTACGGTCCCAAAGGAATTTAATGGGATCACATGACTTCAATGGTCCCATAGAGTTTTGATGATATCGTAGGGTTTCAATGGTCCCATGGGATTTCAATGGTACCATAGAATTTTAATGGTACCATAAGATTTCAATGATCACAAAGGATTTTTATCGACCCATGGGATTTCAGTGGTTCTTGGGGTTTCCATGGACTCACGCGATTTTTATAATCCCATCGAATTTCAACAGTACCATAGGACTTTAATGGTACCATTGGATTTCAATGGTACCATACGATTTTAATGGTACCATAGCATTAAAATAGTGTATATTTGTTAAATTTTCCAGATGCATCCAAAATTCAACCCGCTCAATTTCAGTTTGCCTCTCAATTCTGATGGCTCTTATTCGAACATTATCAATTTTATTCCCTCTGAAAAAATTTACAGACAAAATTTCCAGTCAATTTTCTTCCAATATATTGATTTTTGTTTTTTCAATTTTTTGGATTTTCTATTATTCTTGGAATTTTCTATTTTTAAGGAGTCTATGGTATCCTGATAATCTATGTGAAGATTCGGAAATTCAAGAATTGAATCGAAATTTAACAATTTTTGCATTGGCAATCCCGGAGAATATATATGTTTTGATGAATCAAAGAGAAGTTTGGGAATATTGGGTTCGAATTGTTCCTGCGACTTTTTATCCAATTTTGAGTATTCAATTATTATGGAAACTGGCAGAAATCAAACGGCTGAGAAGGAGAACTAGTGATAATTTAAGTGATAAAAAGTGAGAATTGTTTTTATGGAATTTTTGACTTTTTGAAATTTTGACTTTTTGACTTTTTGACTTTTTGACTTTTTGAATTTTTGAATTTTTGAATTTTTGACTTTTTGAAATTTTGACTTTTTGAATTTTTGAATTTTTGAATTTTTGAATTTTTGAATTTTTGAATTTTTGAATTTTTGAATTTATGAATTTTTGAATTTTTGAATTTTTGAATTTTCGAATTTTTGAATTTTCGAATTTTGGAATTTTTGAATTTTCGAATTTTTGAATTTTTGAATTTTTGAATTTTTGAATTTATGAATTTTTGAATTTTTAAATTTTTGAATTTTCGAATTTTTGAATTTTTGAATTTTTGGAATTTTTGAATTTTCGAATTTTTGAATTTTTGAATTTTTGAATTTTTGAATTTTTGAATTTTTGAATTTTTGAATTTTTGAATTTTTGAATTTTTGAATTTTTGAATTTTTGAATTTTTGAATTTAACTACTGAAAATTATTTAATCATTTCAGCAAAGAACAATCCGACAATCTGACCATACTAATTTTATTCATGACAGTTAGTTTTATGTTATCAGAAGGACTAGACGGAATTCGATCATTTTTACTTATCACTTCATATTCATGGTCCGACGAATACAGTAATATCAGGTACAGTAACCCAAATTTTCTCCAAAACTAATTGTTTTTATTCCAGAAAATTCTTATTATCATCTCAATATATTATCATAAGTCTCCGCTGCTTCAATTCAATATCTCATTTATTTGTCTGCTATTCTATGTCCTCCCAATACCGTAATACTTTCAAATATGTCTTCTTCCTCCAACGAAAAGCTGAAATCAAAATTATTCCTGTCAAAAGTGTCAATTCGAAGTCTATGGAGAGTTCTAGAAAGATTCGGAGCAGAACTTTGAATTGTGATCATTAAAAACTTTGAAAAAAATTATTTAATTTTTTAAAATAAATATAATTTTCGACATGTAGCGCGATTCCGAAAATCTAGTTTTCAGCCTTTTCAAACAAAAGCTGGCAAAGTTGAAACACATTTAACAGCTAGGAGACGCAGACAGTTAGACTGTCTAGCTTTTCTGCGTCTCTCCTTGCAAACAAACATCTCTAAATTCCTTCAAACTAGACAGAATTAAGTGAAAATTTCAAAAAATATAAACCAAATCTTGCTTATGAGATTCTGCAAGTTTCATCGTTCAAAGTTGAGAATAACGAGATTTTGGTACTGCTTAGCAGTATCAAAATGGTAAATTGCTACTGCCTAGCAGGTGCAAAACTGTTGGACAGAAAACATTTAAACAAGCTAAAATTAACCCCTTGTATAATTAGCACATTTTTAGTTTGGGCAAATATTTTTACATCAAATTAAAGCTCTGTTTCTCAGCTATCGTTTAAGGCAAAAGTCAAAAAATTAGCTAAACAATGAAAAAAGTTATAGACGGTTAAAGTTGCCGATAATGAGATTTTGGTACTGCTTAGCAGTAGTAAAACGATACATTGCTACTGCTAAGCAGTACCAAAATACACAAAGAGTAATAGAAAAAGGCTATAAGTCGCTGATTTTTCATCAACTTTTAAGCAAAATTATATTTTTGGGATCAGCATGTTGAGAGGCAAGTAGTAATATAAAATGTGAATGAAGAGAACCAAGTTTCCTGGATTTTCAGGGGGAAAAGAAACGGAGTTCGATGTGTGAAATATTCGTTTTGACTTGGCACAGGCAACGTTCAGAATTCAACATATTTTCATCGAAATTTTATAACTTTATTTTTCAGGTTTGAAGTTGAAATTAGAAAATAATTTAGAATACCAAAATTTGTATTTTCCAGTGGGCGTGGTTTAGTTAACTGGAGCTGGAACTCGGATAGTTTGGGTCGATTCTTTAGTTGGCTCTCGACTAGGTTTGACACGTTTTGTAGTAGTACGGTGGTTGAATAGATACATGGCAATCCTGGAATAAATGTATTAAGTGGTTTTTGGGAAAACAATTTCCTTGAAAATAAAATTTTTCCGGGAATTTTTTTTTTCAAAATTTAAAAAATATCATTCAATTTGAATCCCAAAACAAATTCCCAAAACAAACAATGAATTGAGGGATTTTTGAAAAAATAATTTTTGGAGAAAAAACTTTTTTTGAAATTTTTTTTGCAATTTCTGATCCCAATTTTATAGCTTAAATTTTCATTAAAGGAGGCGAGACAGCAAAAATTTCGGGGTTCAGTTCGGGGGACGAAATCGCGCCGCGCTTATGTAGACCATCGGTCGTCAGGCGCCTTCGCGCCCCCGGTCGCGGCGCTGTACCCCTGAGCTGCCTGTCATGAGTCCAACCCCTCATGGGGGTTCTCTATGCAAATTATCAGGAAAACTTTTTTTTTTTGGTGCCTGGCCTCCTTTAATTTCTTTTTAAAAAACTCACCCATCAAACACATAAACCAGCACATTTGAGCTAAATGTTAATAACATAGTACACAAATTTAAACAATAAAGATTTGCGGTTAGGTTATTTAAAATATCCAAAGCGCAAATCCAGTCTTGAACACAAGATTGCAGAAAAAATCGAATATTTGTTTTTTGACGGTTTTTACTGTCTTCGGAGGAGAGCGAATTTCGAGATTTTTTCTGGAAATTTTGTTTTTTCAAACTTTGAAAAAAAATTGGGATACTTTGAAAATTACCCAATTTTAGACCAATTTCATAAACTCAGGCAAGTATGTTTTATATAAAATTAAAGTCCTTCTTTCAGCGATCGTTTAGTGCAAAAAATAGAGAATTAGCTAAACTACGAAAAAAGTTATAGGCATTTAGAGTTGACTATCATCAGATTTTGGTACTGCTTAGCAGGTACAAAATGAAAAATTGGTACTGCTCTAGTGAACCTCTTGTATGACAGACATAGTGTTAGTTCAGGCAAACATTTTTTATATGAAATTGAAGCTCTATTTTTCAGCTATTTTCAAACGTTAAAAGATAGAAGCGTCTTTCTTCTATAACGAGATGGCAATCGGGGCAAACAATAGAAGGGTGGAAAGGGCAATAGGAGTAAACAATCTGTCCGCGTCCGGAATAATTAATTAACCTAATAGAAGAATATGACAGGCGATCTTATTGTCCTGTCACACTATCATTTGGTGTAAAAATCCAAACAAAATCTAAACTATGAAAAAAGTTATAGTCGTTTAAAGTTGAATTTAATGAAATTTCGGTGCTGCTTTTGGTACTTCTGAGCAGTAGTAAAATGAAAAATTGCTACTGCTAAGCTGTACCAAAACCTCATTATGGTCAATTTTTAACGTCTATAACTTTTCTCATAGTTTAGGTAATGTTTTGATTTCAGCACTAAATGATAGCTGAAAAATAGAGCTTCAACTAAATATATGTTTTTTTCGAAAATTTCAAAAATTACCCAATTCCAGACTAGCTTTAAAAAAATGAGAAAATTCATGGTATTTGTCAAAATTGCCAATGAAAAAACAACTGGAATAAACACAAAAATAAATATATTATTACATGGAGTTTGATAAAAATCCAAATGATAAAATCCAACCGGTACACGACAGTCATCCGGTAAACCGTAAAGTGTGGAAGTCCAAATCGAAAGAACCCACGTGGCAATTAGACAAGCTACAGTAACATGATTACTGTATTTAGGCACATGGGTTGGGGAAAACCAAATCACCAAAAATCGATTAATTGTTATCAGAAATTGGGTCATTGGCCCTTGAAGATAAATTCCATAACCAACTGCTTGATTTATATATTTACTCAGATCATAGGATCCAATTTGGGTGTACCTTTAAATTTCTTGGGTTTCTGTAGCATTTAAAAAAGGACTGTATTTGCTTACAACAAATTCGTTGGTCCTAAATATGTCAAAAATACAAACAAAATAAGAAAATTGGATACAGTTTTAGAGGTGCATAAAATATAGAAACTGGTTTTTTCAAATTCCAAAAATTTGGAAAACATGAAAATATTGAAAATCAATCCAATTAGGGAGGCTATAATTAAATGACAGCCGACAAGACGGGTTGGAATTTCAGCAGCGATTAAATTCTTTTTTCTAGGGGCCATTTTTTCTGAAAATCTGAAAATTGAGAAACTGATAGTGATTGAGTTCCCTGAAAATATAATATAGTTTTTCAAGTTTTGGGTACCTTTCGGGTGCAAAAACTACTGAAAAAAAAGTTTCCGTGTCCAGACTAACTAGAAAACTTGATTATAGCATGGTAATTATAGCACAGGTGTCAATAAATTGTATAGTTTTTGGCTCTTTGGTAAATATAGAGTGGGAAATGTTAGAAAATTTGAAAAAATTGGTTCAGAATCTCTCTCTCTTTCTCTCTCTCTCTCTCTCTCTCTCTCTCTCTCTATCGTTTCAGCGGCTCAAAAGTTTCAGCGGCTTTCTGAGAGACTATGAGAAAAGTTATAGACGTTAAAAATATAATAATGAGATTTTGGTACTGCTCAGCAGTACCAAAAGCAGCACCAAAATTTCATTAAATTCAACTTTAAACGACTATAACTTTTTTCATAGTTTAGATTTTGTTTGGATTTTTACACCAAATGATAGTGTGACAGGACAATAAGATCGCCTGTCATATTCTTCTATTAAGTTAATTAATAATAAGGTTAATTTAAAAAAATTGCGTCTACAGCAATCCAATCTTCGAAAAAAACTTACATTGTAAGAAAACCAACATTTTCCAATATTTGGGTCATCACTAAATGTGGCATATCCATAACTGTGGGTTTCTCATTTTTCGAGGAGAAATTTGAAGGAGATCGTTCAGAGGCTTTTATGGAAAACGTGGATGGAAGCAAAGGAATAGGTGGAACATTGAGCAATAAATGTCAGTCGTATTTTTTCAGATTTTTGAAATTTTGGAAAATTAATTTTTCGAATTAACAAAAAATTGGAGCAACTTTTAAATTACGTGGAAAGTGTGGAAACACAGAAAAATGGGAAATTTGGTAGATTTAAATTGTAAAATTCAAAATATTCTTTCCTTTTTTTCAAATTATTTGAAATCAATTCAATTATGGAATCAATTGAAGATTGCCCAAAAGCGAAGGATCATTATATTTGTGAGTTTCAAAAAAAAAATTGCCAAAAATTAAATGAATTCTTTTTTTTTTCGTTTCTAAACATGGATCATGCGAATTTGAAAATTTCTATCAACTTTTTGAAGAAGAAAATAATTTTCCATCAATCGAAATCTTGTCCCTTGGAGGAGTTAAATGGTTAGTATTTTCTGAACTTTTTTATGAATTAAAAAAGATGTTTTTATTTGAAATTTATAAAAACTTGTGTTATTTTGAGATTTTTGCATTCTGAGCACTCTTATTTGAATTACAAGAATTCGAAATTATTTCAATTTTGAAACTAAAAATTTATTTGAATCCTTTTTTGATAAATTAAAATCAACTTTTAGAAAACTCCAAAAAAAAAACTAGAATTCCAAATTTTTCCAGGAATATGACTCTTGAATACGAAAATCTCAATATCTCTCCAAAAATCGAAATTACGGAGAACGATGAGCAATTGAGTTTTCGACTCAATTGTTCCGTTTTGGTTGAAAATTCGAAATTTCCGAAAAAGGAAACACTTGCTAGCAGTTGGGGAAAAATTCTTTTGAAATATGGACACAGGATTACTGGAAAATCAATGAATATTTATGAATTATTTGATCCTGACAATGGATGGATTAATTCTAAAAATTCGCTGAAAATTTTATACGGAATTCAAATTGATGCGATTCAGAAAAATGGAATTTGGAGATTCCACTTTTCGGATTCATTTTTTAATGGGAAAGAAAAGGAACATGGGATTCGGGTTGAGTATGAAGAGGATTTCATAATTGTCGAGGAAGAGGTGGGACAATATTTTTTAGAATTTTGAAAAACTGCAAACAAAATTTTCAGATTCTCAAATTCCATTCCAAAATTTTCTCCGACGAAAATTCTGGATTTTTGGGAGAATTCAAAGATTTCAAACTTCTAGAAGAGTGTATGCAATGTGCACATGGAGTTCGAATTGACGGTTGATAAACGCAAAACAATTAATTTTCAAAAAATTCATTTTTCAGATTCCAAAATATCAGAAATCCTTCCAATTGCCTATAACCTGAAACTATTCAATGTGATTCGATATTGTGAACAGAAATTGATTCAACAATTCCCACGTGGTCAACAAATTCCAATTGAAATGGTTTTAAAATATCGAATGAGACGCTATTTGGGATATTTACTCGAAAATGAAAAATCGAAAAAAGTAATTTGGGAATTTTTGAAAAAAATGAATTTGGATGAATTGGATGGAGAGACGATGAAGTATTTTGTGGCGAAATATTTGTATGAACTCTTTTGATTTTTTTTCTCCTTTTTTGGATTTAAAGGAGGCCAGACATCAAAAATTTCAAAATTTTCATTTTTTCTTAAAATATGTGAATCTAAAGTGCAAGTATATATACCTACTCGAAAATCTGAAAAAAATCATCTCATCGGCTAAAAAATGCACTTCTGTTTGACCACTGCGTCTTGCTGTCGCCGCGTTGCTTCATAACACGAAACCACACACAACTCACAACGTGCGCGCGCGGTGTAAGTGGTTGTGCGCGAAACTGTCGTTCATGAAGTCAAGAGTTCGATTCCTTCTCGTGGTTTTCTCTTTTTTTTTGCTTTGTTAACATCATTTTTCAAAATAGAAATGGGGAAACAGATACTATCTTGCATGTTTCATAATTTTTGATTCTACGATCCAGGGAATTGGCGTTGTTATTCTGAAACTTTCTACCTACACAGTGTCGAATACATCTAAGTTTACGACACTTGTTTTCTGTTTTTTTTTCGTATTTTCGCCTGTTCAAAAATGCTCTTTGTTACTTGTTGTGCGTGTGGAGACAAAATTCTGAAAAAAGAAGCAACCAAAGTTCCATCAAATGATAAACAGAGAGAGAGAAATGGTCGGAGATTCTGGGCGGAGCTTTTCGAAAAAACTGTCAGGCATTTCGTTGTCCATACATCTGCTTGGCTCATGTTTCAAATGGAAAGGGCAGGTTCAAACTTCCGAATACAGTGAGTAACTAAATCGCTTCCAAAATCACTGAGAATACAATTCACAGGTGTCCTGGAATAATCCGCAAGAGGAAGCGCTCGATCACTGGGTATGGAAGAGCCCAATTGTTGGATTAGAGGAGACGCAGAGTGTTCCTTCAGAGCCTAGTTCCGAGGTATCTGCATGAGAAGAAGATTTGAAAAATACAGATTTATATTTACAAAAAGAAATTAAAAGAAAATACAATAGATATTTATGAGAAATTCCTAACAATTAAGAAGAGAACAACAAAAAAAATTACAGTATGCCCCGCCGGACGGGTGGTTCTCTGAAGACGACGGCAGCAGTAGAAGTGGAGGAGAAGTATCTGAAAATCCCAGTCATAAAACGTACTGTATCTCTTCTACTGAAGCAGTTTTATCACTTCTCAAAGTATGCAGAAAATGTGGAAGTAAGGCAGACATGAATATTGATCATCGCGGTTTCAACATGAATGTGAGAAAGCTAAAAATAACGAAAATCCTATTAAAAAACTTCTGAAGGTACGATGTCAATGTTGTGATTGCGGGAGGAAATGGAAATGGAACAATTCTAAATTTTGCCAATCCGATTCAAGAGAAGGAAGACAACAACTACGGGAAATTCATTTAGACCTGGCTTCCGGAATTTTCCTATCTGGGTGTGATTTTGAGGTTAGCCGGAATGTAGGCGGCATGTATTTGTATTCAAGCTTCTTATATACCAATTAGGGTGAACGCTGAATAAGGAAAGATAACTAGCAGTGTATTCCAGAAGGTGAAACAGTTGTTCTACATCATCGACGCTCCTTGTTTCACAGCGAGAACTTATGATCGAATCAAAGGAAATTATGTTTATCCCGCGGTGACGATCTGGTACCAAAACACAAAGGAGTGGGTGTGGGAGTTTATGAGAAAAGCCTATGAAGAAGTAATTCGAATTCATTTTTTTCTAGGAAACAAAGTGAGCATTATTTCAGGATGGTGCTTTGAACATGGTTGGAGATGGTTCATTCGACAGTAGGGGAAGATCAGCACTGTATCTAAGATACGTGTTAATGGATTCTAAATACCATCTAGCCCTAGACTTTGAGATTGTCCGACAGAAAACAGGGGGTACTGAAACTTGAAGCCATATTAAATTTTAGAATTGCTTATTCAGAGAAGAGATACGATATGGAAAAGGAAGGGTTTGAGAAGAGTTTTTCCAGACTCGTTGAGGAAGCATCAAAGTACTTGGAGCCTGGAGCTGTGAAAAGTTTCACTTCAGACCGCTCAAAAAGTATTGCTACATCAATGAGGCTAAACTTCCCTCAAATCGAACACAACTTCGATTCGTGGCACTACATCAGGAATATCACTCTTGATATCATGAAGGTGTTTTTATAATAATTCGAAGAATATTAGGAGTATTGAGTTTTTTTAAAGAAAAAGAATCAAATGCAGTTTCAACCATTAACAGACTGGGTCCGATCTTTTTTGAACCACTTGTACTACAGTATCGCGGAAAATCAAGGAAACGGTGTTATGGCGAAAGAGAGACTTCTCTCTTTTTTCTATCACGTCACCAATAAGCACCAAAATTTCGAGGCAAGCTTTGAAACTTTAACGTAGAACTTATTTTCGTTTCAGACCGGCAAGTGGTTTCAGTTGACGAATTTCACAGCTTGTGAACACCCAGAAATCGATGAGTTCGACGAAAAGTCAGCTGCGTTTCTGGACTCAAATTCGAAAAAAGATGTGAAAGCGTTGAATTGCCTACTGAATATTCTAAAGAAAGGAAATAGATTGGCTGATATTGGAAAAGTATCACCTTTCTTCTCAACCAGCCATGTAGAGTCACTAAATTCTCGTGCCGTTTCGTATGCTTCGAAAGATAGATTTTAGTACGTGAAACAGAACAATATAAACGAAAAATATCATGATTTAGTTCGTCAGATGGTTTTACAATTCGAACTATGCTGACGATGATTGATGTCAACGAACGACGTAGAGATGAACTAGAAGGGAGAAGAGTGGTCATTAGGGAGAAGAAGTACTATAATAAAACGTCTAAAAGATATTCTACAAAATACGTTAAAAAAAATCCTACCGACTATAGATGGAAAATCGGGATCAAGAAAACAACTCATAGACTGAGAAATGAAGGTTTCAGTAGCACAGAAAGTGTTTGCAAATTGATAGAATTTTAGAACGAAATGCTCGCCTCCGTCGAGATGATAGTGACAGTGATCAATCTGATAGTGAAAGTGATGTTGAGGATTTTACTAGTCATACTGTAAGTACGACGGACGAAGATGAATCAGATGTAAAATAAGAAAAAAAGTTCAGAAAATAAACTTTCACTTTCAGGCAGATTCTGTATGGGACCAACTCATTCCTGTGACTGATGATGACAAAATGAGCGACTCTTCATATGAATACGAGTCAGATTTAGATACTAGAGCCTCAGATGTGATATTTTTTCTAATGACGGGTTCTAAATTATACGTTTTCAGATCGATTCAGTTTGGGACCATCTAGTTCTAATGGATGATGAGGGAGAAAATCTCGATGATTTAGAGGAGAGTGAAGATGATGAAAGCTACGAGTTGAGAAGAGATCTACGACAATAAATTTCAAAGACTCACTAATTCTCCTCTGCTGCCTGACTTCTTCTTTTTCCTTTTCTGTCTTCTTCTTCCTTTTCTTGTTCTTCCTGTTCTTCTTGCTCTTCTTGTTCTTCTTGTTTTTCTTGTTCTTTTTCTTCATCGTCATCATCGCTTTCGTCGATTTGTTTTGTCTGATAAAAAATTGAACATTATTAAAAAATTATTAAGCCATTTACAACCAAAGCAGAGACAGTCGGCTCGAAGCGAGAAAAATTGCGGTCCGGGAATAAATTGCGTACGAATCGAGCAATGCAATTCGGAACCAATAGAGAATTTGAAATCTTTGTTTTTGGGCAGAATGTAGCGGCAAAAAAGCAATAAGCGAAACTTTGCTTTCTTCTAAAACAAAAAGGTTTATGAAGTTCTTTTCCAATTGTATAAACTTATTCGAAAATTCCGAAAAAGGTTTTTGTCCGCAGCCCTTCGAACGAAAGAGACATCCTAACGCGAAATTCGAAATATTCTAAAAGAAAATTTTTTCTGCGACTAGACTACACTTTTAAACCTGTTCAGATAACAAATCAAAAAACTCCGGCAGGTCGGTGAGACAAGATTTTGCTTGAAATTTGCTTGAAAACTTTTGCCTGATTTTCTTGCTCACAATTTTTCCAAAATGTGTCAATTTTTTGATATCTAGTAAGCTGTTACAACAGCCACCAGAACGGCTTTCACATTTTTTACAGGTACACGTTCCATGAGTATTATTGAACAGCGCTGATGTCAGAGTTATCAATTCGTTTTTCTTCTTTTCAGAAGTTATTTTTTGCTTTTGGAGCGCATTCTCTTGGGTTGGCTCATAAAGATAGGGAGAAATTCGTTGCATTTCTGAGATTAGAAAAATGTTAGGGTATTTTAACACAGAAACGAAGAGCGACGGAATTTCTATCAAGAAAAGAACAATTTTTCACAGGCCTTATGAAAATGCATGAACGGTGGTGAAATAATTAGTCAATTGTACAAAATGATTGCGAAATCGTTCTATTTTTTACGGGATTTACGATGAATTTAAAAAAACTGGGTTTTAAACAGTTAAAATTGCTAAAAATTAAAAAAAAAGCCGCAAAATAAAAATAATGAAAAAACATGAAAAGTAGTTTGCGCGTACGATTGCGCGCTTTAGGTGCTAACACCGCGACGGCAAAATACACATTCCCTGAAATTTTCCCCGAAATTTTTGCTGTCTAGAGTGCCGAGTCGACTCGAAAATCGATGATTTTTGTTTACATTAAAATTGAACTCATTGTTCATTATTTTGTGTGGAAGGAAATATTTCTAAATTAGACTAGAATTTTTTGTTGTCGATTTTGCGTCGACTTAAAATCGACAGAAAAATCGACAAAAGTCGACAAAAAATCGACGAAAGTCGATGAAAAATCGACTTTTCCGGACTTCAAAGTAAAATTTCACCTCGAGAAATGTTTTTTTCTAATTTTTTGAAGAAATCATTGTAACAACTTTAGTTTAGAGTAACAACTTTATTTTTATGGATAAAAAACAAATAGTGTAAAACTTAGTTTCCTGAAAAAAAGTTGGGGTACAAAATATGATGGCAAGGAAAATAGAAGAAAATTCAAAGCGACAAAATTTAAAAAAAAGGGAAGAAGAAGAACAAAGTTTATGCCAAATTTGTGAAGTAAATCAACAACAAGCCTGCCGACATTAGCTGCCGTTGCAGAGCGCTGATAGGCTCGATTCCCAGAAGCTGGAAATAATCTTGTTTGTTTCTATGATGTTTGTAGCATAGCTCACCTTCGACTTTCGCTCGAAATTCTCAACATAAAACACAAAAACGGCATAGAGAGTACTATCCATGTATTTTGCGCTCCATCCATCTACAGAAATCCAGACCTTCTGTAAGACAAAAAACTATTTATGTGATGATACGAATTGAATCAAACCTCAGCATTTTTCATCGACTTTTTACTAATTTCCACATATTCCTTTTCCTTGTCTGCTAATTTTTTTCTAAGAGAATCAGGCGTCAGAATTTGATGATCTGGATTAAGCTTTCGAACTCTCGAAAATGTTTGTTTTTGAGGAATCGGAAAGGCACAGTCGAAGAACACATAGCTCTGAAAATGATAAGCGTGGTTCATTTTTAGAACGGGATACAACTCACATAGCCAGATCATCATTCGCATCATTTTTTCAAATTATTTGATGCCGTGGCTCTTGATCTTTGTGTACTATCTAAAATTAAGAATTTAACAAAAATATATAATTTTCTGCTTACCGATCTTTCCATTTTTTCAACTTCTTTTTCGTGGTGACTGTTTAAGTGCTGATGCATCGTTGTGGTCGAAGAATGGAACTTTATGCTCCTTCCGCACAGTTTACAGGTCACAGTTTGTCCGTTTCTTTGTTTTTCGAAGAATCGCCACGCTTTAGATTGATTTTGTGACGAATACATCTGCAAAAAGCAAGAATGTCGTAAATGAAACAGAAAAAAAACAAAACACTCAAAAAAAAACAAGAAAAATACGGTTTTTCAGTGGAAAATTCGATGAAAAATGCCTGTTTTTCATGAAAAATACCCCGGTCACAGGCAGTTTCTAGGTCACCGGTCGTGTAGTCCTCTCGGACAATAAAGTCGACAAAAGTCGACAAAAGTCGATTTTCTGTCGATTTTCTGTCGATTCTTGTCGATTTTTTGAGTCGATTCAAAATCGACAAAAATCGACTTTTGTCGATTTTCACTTTCATCGACTTTTGAAAAGTCGATTTTCTGTCGACTTTTTGAATGTCGATTTTTGATCGAGTCGACGAAATCGACACCGATTTTGACGATTTTCGTCGATTTTTGTCGATTGTCAACAATCGACACAGCACACTATTGCTGTCTGGCCTCCTTTAAATAAATTTTTCCGAAAGTTCTAAAATCGGAATTTTTGAATTTCCTGATTTTTTTTTGAATTTGCTGAATTTCAGAAATTTGTAAAATTTCGAATAAATTTAAGAATTTTAAAAAAATTTTCATTCAATTCTAAAATGTCCAGAACATTTGATTTCTCGAAATTTCCATGAATTTTCTTCAAGTTTCCGTTTTTCGTAAACATGTCTGTTTATTATTTTTTGAAAAATGTAATTTTCACGTTTGTCCGAAAAACTCCCCAACAAACTGTTCCAATTTTTTGAAAGATCTTGTTCTGGATTTTCAAATAAATACGTGTTTTCAAAAATTCAATCCGAAATTCAGATGGAAGTGGGCGATCGGTTCACCTACTCGCGACCGCGCTTTTGCCGTGCCGTTTGCGGGATCTGCCATAGTTTCCTTTAGAATAATTATATTCACAGGTGATTCGCGAACAATCCGTTACGGATTCTCCGCCATTCGCGCGCGGATGAAATAGGAATCGTATACGGACCGTACGCGAATCCGTAACGGATCCGTTTCCGACTCATTCTTTGAAAACCCCCGCCGCTCCTTTTTTCAGTTTCTCTTAATTTTTGCTGAGTTTTCATGATAGTTGTAGACTTAGTATTCGGAACTTTATTAAGAAAACATATAAGAAACAGCAATCAAACGTACAACAAAGTTCGAGAAACTATGAATATCCTTTTTTTTGTTGAACGACCAGCCGGAACCAGAGCAATCTGAAAAAAAATTGGGAAATTTTCCGATTTTTAAGGAGAACTTCCACGGAAACCATTTGGAGAAAAACATTGAGAGGGGTTGTTTTTCAAAATTCGGGTTGTTTTTCAAAATTTTGAAATTGTGGAACCGTAGACGATGAAAAACCTGCTCTACTGAACTAGATTTCCTGTGTTGTCAAAAAAAATTTGGGCAATTTTTATGGTGGATTCGTCACGTGGAAAATGCAAAAAAACTCTTAAAAATCCGAAAACCAGAAATTTCAAATTTGAAATACCAAATTGTCTTTTCAATTTCTTTTTCTGGAATTTTTGCAAAATCGATGAAAAATATGGATTCCCAAAAAACCCGGGATAATTATACTTGTGAGTTTTTAAAGATAATTTCTAACAAAAATGTTGAAAATTGTTCCCAGTTACTACAACTGGGTCGTGCGAATTTGAAAATATTCAACAACTATTCAATGATAATGATTTTCCAATAATTGAAATCGGATCACTTGGAGGAGTTAATTGGTATGAAAAAAAAAGAACTAAATAAAATTTAATCAACATTTTTCAGGAATATAACTCTAAAAAAAGGAGAATTCATCAATATCTGTCCAAAAATCAAAATTTCGGAAAACGATGAGCAATTGAATTTTCGACTCAGTTATTTTCTTTCGTTTGAAAATTGGAAATTTCCGAAAAAGGAAACACTTGCTAGCAGTTGGGGAAAAATTCTTTTAAAATCTGGACGCAGGATTACTGGACAATCGATGAATATTTATGAATTATTTGATCCTGACAATGGATGGATTAATTCTGAAAATTCGTTGAAAATTTCATATGGTATTCAAATCGATGCAATTCAGAAGAATAGAATTTGGAGATTCAACTTTTCGGATTCCCATTTTAAAGGACAGGAAAAGAAACATGGGATTCGATTTGAGTATGAAGAGGATTTCATAATTGCCGAGGAAGAGGTGGGACACTTTTTTTTTGAAAAAAAAAATGCAAAAATCTTTTTTTCAGATTCTCAAACTTCATTCCAAAATTTTCTCCGACGGAAACTCTGGATTTTTGGGAGAATTCAAAGATTTCAAACTTCTAAAAGAGTGTATGCAATGTGCACATGGAGTTCGAATTGACGGTTGAAAAACTCAAAAAACAAAACTATCCCAAAAAAATTATTTTCAGATTCCAAAATTCCAGAAATCCTTCAATTCGCTCATAACTTGAAATTATTTAATGTCATTCGTTATTGTGAACCAAAACTAATTGAAAAATTGCCGCGTGGCAAACAATTTCCAATTGAAATGGTTTTAAAATATCGACTGAGACACTATTTGGGATATTTACTAGAAAAAGAAAAAACGAAAAAAGAAATTTGGGAATTTTTGAAAAAAATGAATTTGGATGAATTGGATGGAGAGACGATGAAGTATTTTGTGGCGAAATATTTGTATGAACTCTTTTGATTTTTTCCTCTTTTTTCGATTCCAATAAATTTTATCATATTTTTTGAATTGTCGAATTTTCGTATTTTTTTCAAAAAAAAAAATGATATTCCGTATTTTCACGTTCAAAAAAAAATTTGGTAGTCTGATTTACAAAAAACTTTTTAAAACATATATAAACATTTGTATTTGAATTAACGCATTTTTTGGTACATCAACTGAATTAATTCGAGTAAAAGCAATGGTTGTGAAGACCCAATTGTTCCGATACTTTTCATAAATACGAAGGATTACCTGGGAATTCGGAATTTCAAAAAACCATTCTATCAATTGACCATTTGGAATACATCCCAGAACTTCATAAATAATTCCGTGATCCATTATTTTTTGGAACGTCCCTTCC
>NC_013488.2:17201405-17216103 GCF_000004555.2 Caenorhabditis briggsae | reverse complement strand
GATCCGTTTGTCCATCATTCGCAATAGGATGGGATACGGAGTTGGCGAACGGACAGAATTCGGAGGAATACGGAATAATGTGCTGGGGTTTTCTGAAAACGGGTCGCGTGCGGTCCGTATGCGGTTCCTATTTCAACCGCGCCCGAACGCTGAGCGTCCGTAACGGATTGTTCGCGAATCACCTGTGCAAAAGACGAATAACATTTAAATATAGCCAAAAAAGTCAATAACTCCTTCAGAAACTCACTCCAAAAATGAGAAATTAGTACTGTAGTCACTTTTATAGCTCATAAATTTTTTCACAAGGCCGGGGTGGAAAAACTGACTTCAGCTTTGTAATCAGCGTGCCCAAAAGAACCAATGACAATAGTTTGAGCAAAATCAAAAATATGCGGTTTGTCTAGAATCTTCAATGGATTACTATCCTTTGAAAATTGTGGAAAAATAGATGAAAACAAAAAGTTTCGAAAATAATAGGAAAAACTGTTAGTATATGGAAAATAATAGGAAAAACTGTTAGTATATCCAAGTATATGGAACCATATAGGATCACCTAGAAGTCAGATACAATCACCGGAAAAAAACGAAGAAAAAATTCAAAAATACTGTAAACGTGCCTCTCAAAAATATATCTCAAAAATACGTCAACGCATAAAAAATGCATCAAAGCTCAAAAAAAGCGTCAAGGCACCAAAAATACGTCAGTGAACCAAAAAAGCGTCAAAGATCCAAAAATGCGTCAAGACACTGAAATTGCGTCTATGCACCAAAAATGCGTCAAGTCACCGGAAACGCATAAAAGCACAAAAAATGCGTCCAGGCAAGGAAAACTGAACCGAAACAAAAAACGCCAATGCAACAAACATGCGTCAATGCACCGAAAATGTTCCAAGGCACAAAAAGCGCGTCAATGCACCAAAAATTCGTCACGTAAAAATTCGGAAATAACCAACTCAAACTAACCTGCTTCAAACTCAGAATGTCGTCTCGAGAAACTCTAACACGCCGCATTAAAAGAACAGGTTTGTCCAGAAAGTCCAAGACTGGATTCGTCATCACAAAGTCGAAAACGCGAATATCTCGAATATTTTCATAGGTCTCGAACTTTGGAATTTCATCAAATCTCAGAGTGCGCTTCTCCTCGGACAAGTCTGCTTCACAATTTGGTTGACGTACGCCCAGTTCCTCAGTTTTCACGTAGCGTAGAATTTGAAAAACTTGGGGCGATTTCAAAAACCACGTTTGGTTTGGAGTGGCACTGATCTGGACTTTAGAATTGTCTCGAGTCTATCTATCGTTTCGGATACAGATTTCATATGTCCATGGTTGGCTTCATCTGCAGTCACTATTATAGTTTCCCCAGATTTTTTCCGTCGAGGACACAGACAACGAGACAGCATCGATTGAGGTTCTGAAGAAAAAGAGAATATACAGTGATGAGGGATGTTTGGAATTTAGAAATTCCTAATTTTTTTACCTGGATTTTTTGGCTCTTTTCTAGTTTAGAGGTCCCAAAACAATTTACAGGTCCGAAAAAAAATTAGAGGCCCCAAAATAAAATAGAGGTCCCAAAAAAAATTAGAGGTCCCAAAAAAGTTTAGAGGTCCAAAATTTGAAAACGCACAGATATTGGAATAATGTACTAGTATTTGAAATGTGTGAGTAGTTTCAGTTTTGGGCCTTATAGGATGATATGACTGCTCCTAACAATTTAACTTCCAATTCTCTTGCATCTTGCTGATGAACCACAATTTACATATGAGGAAAATGTCGGCAATACAGTAATGACTCCGTAATTATGCTGTCTCTCAGGCTTAGATAATTGTCAGAAAATATGCATTCCTAAGCCTATTAGAAGTATAAAATATATCATCAACAATTATTTTGCTATAAGACCTCAAAACCTTAAATTCTTACACAATTCACATTCTAGTACATTATTCCAGCATCTGTGCATTTTTAAGTTTTGGACCTCTATTTTTTCTTGTGACCTCTAAACTTTTTTGGGACCTCTAATTTTTTTTCGGACCTCTATTTTTTTTGGGACCTCTAAACTAGAAAAGAGCCGATTTTTTTCGGAACCAAATTCCGATCAGACTACCATATCAACTTTGAGCTCAATCATCTCGATTCCTGTGAAAGATATCAAAAAATTGCCAACTGATAAACTGTTCGTCATAGTATCACCAATACTTTTTCAGTTGATACATTTTCAATATCAATCACAGGAAACGAGATAATTGAGCTCAAATTTGACGGCTTCGGTGGGCTTTTATTAGATGAAGTTTACTTGAAAAAAAAGTCGGAATTTTTCGAAAATCAAATAATTACAAAACTTAAAAAAAACATTTCAAAATTATCAAAAATTACAAAATCGAAATATTCCGAAATTCATAAATTCGAAAATTTCAAATCGTAATGTTCCGAAATTCCGAAAATTTCGAATTCGGAATACGTCGAAAATTTGAAATTCAGAAAATTTAAAAAAAAATAAAATTTTCAAAATTCCTAAATTCCGAAGATTTCAAAACGTTATGTTTCGAAATTCCAAAAACTTGAAAAATCTGAATTTTTCAAAATTTTAAAGTTTCAAAAATCGGAATATTCTGAAATTTAAAAATTACGAAAATTTCAAAAATTTGAAAGATCGGATTTTCTGAAATTCCAATTATTCGAAATCGAAATTTCCGAAACTTTGAAAAAATCAGAATATTTCGAAATTTAAAAACCGGAATATCCCGAAATTACGAAATTCCGAAATTCCAAAAATTTGAAAAATCGGAATTTGCCAAAAATTCGAAAACTTGATATTTTGAAAAATGATTCCAAAATTTTCAAAATTTCAAAATTCCGAAAAATTCCAAAACAGCCATTTCCAACATCCCGATCCTTACCACTTTTCACATCTTTATGAAACTCGAATAGAACGAACGAATCTGCCTTGATTTTCAGGTAAGCCATTTTTGATTTTTGAGAATGAGCTCAAAATCGTGGAAAAATGCATCAATGAACTCTCCGCCATCCATTTTTTTCACAAACTCTACTCCATCATTATAAAGTTTGAAAATCAACCAACTGTTATCATCGGGTGCTTGTTGATAGGATGAAACAAATGAACATCGATCTGCATCATATCCGTTTTTGTCCAAAAACACTTCAACTTTCACATAGAAGTGACCGAGAGTGATTCGAAGTTCCTTCAAATCGTTTATCGGCTTGACGTCATCAATAAAATTTCGGAAGGTTTTACATGTTTTCCGGAGATTGAGACTAAAGGTTTTAAGGTAATAATTTCAGAGTTTTGAAAATTCCAAAAACTACAGTAACCCAAGCTTCCGAAACACACTCACATTGCTAGAAAACCAACATTACCCATAATTTTTGTCATTACTATATGTGGCATATCCATAATTGTGGGTTTCTCATTTTGTTCATTTTTCCTAGAAAACCAATCGAACAAAAACATTGAATTTATGAATTTGGGAGAATATAAAAATTGTTGTGGAATATTTTTTGTCGTTGCAAACTTAATCCACTGAACTAGATTAGTTTCAATGTGAGTTTTGAAAAATTGGAGCAGTTTTTATAACGTGAAACTCTAGAAATTCCAAAACATTGAAATTCCAAAATGAAATTTCCAGAAATTCCCAGACGATATTCAGAAAACCTGAAATATGCAACGTCCAAAACCGAAACAAAAATTCATTCAAAAAGACCAAAAAAGAAAAAAGAGCTCAATATTCTCCATAGAGCACGTTTGCCAAAACAATTTTCATCGATTCATTCGTCATTTCTTCCCAATTCAATGATTTGAAAAGAAAATGAGTATCGATTTCCCATTTCTCCAAATTTTTCATTAATAATTCCAATGAAACCGCCAAAAGGCGATACAAATTGAATTTGATCGCACGTATAGCATATTGAATCGGATAAATTTCATTCGAGAAATTGTCTTCTTCGAAGTCCATTACCAATTGTCTCTCACAGTATGCCAACACGTTTTTGATTGCATAACGATGAGCAATCACGATAACACTCCACAATTTACTATCTGAAAATTATCGATTCATTGATTTTTTTGGTTAAAATGAGTGATTTTCTTACTATCAAGTTTCAATTGAACACCATGAGCAATTTGGAGAAATTTTTCGAAATCTTTAATTTTAATAAAGTATAGCGGAAGTTTGAGAGTGTCCGTTTCATATGGTTCATTGTATATTTTTGACTGGGAATCGTGGAAAAGAATGATCTGAAATTTGAGAAAATTGCAAATTCTGAAAGTGAAGACTCACTTGTTTATGAGAATACAGTTTACTTTTTCCTTTTTCATATGTTATCATGTTTTTCTTCGATTCACCATCAAAAATTTTGCACTTCAAATTGAAATTCCAAATTTCTTGAATTTCATCAAAAATACCATCAAAATGAAATCCATATTCTATTGTCATTGCTCCATTTTCATCCAAAAACCCATTTTTCGAATCCAAAATTTCGGAAAATGGAATTTCTGGACCAAATACCGGGTCCTTTCTTTCCGCGAAAGCCTCGATTTTGAGTTGATTTTCAAAGTTTGGATTTTTACTTAAAATATTCAGAAATATCGGAGTTTTCGGCGGAATTTTTGCAATTTCAGGTGAGCTATCTCCAGCTAATACAGCAATTAGATGAACCGATTTCCTGTTTGAGCAATATTTAAGGCAGATCCCACTGAAAAGAAAATTTGAAGAAGTAACTTTTTTTGAAATTTTACCCTGTAACGTCGTTGACTTCGAATAGAAGTATTGCTGGAGTTTGATCAACAGTTGGAATAGTTTCTGGAACATTTGGAATTTTACAGATTCCGTTATGAGAATCTGAAAACAATTATTTTATGTCACAGTTCCCTAAGACCTAGCAAACTCACATTTGAATCGCTCGCTCATTTTTGTATGAATTTCAAAAGAACAATTTTTTGCAATCAAAATTTTACATTACACGTATTTTTCAAATTTGGAAAAAAAGGACAATGGCACGTGGGTTCAAGCCAATGGGTCAGAAATCGCGCCCCAGTAAACGTGAGATTTTAGAAAAAATTCGCTGCTGAATTATGTGGCTTAGGATCAAACTTTTAAACGTTGCACGAAAAAATCACGCGTTGCAACTCGTTGATTAGAACTAATTAGGTCAAATCCACGTCAACTTGGAAATTATTAAATTTCTTTTGGCCTAAAAGTTATTTGGGGCGCGTTTTTTGACCCGTTGGCTTGAACCCAAGTGCAATGGCCTGAAAATATAAAAACAAAAGTTTATTGATTTTGAAAGACGTGATTATGCAGAGCGTGCAATAATCGATTAAGTAGAGATTTTTTTTAATTTAAAATTCTATGAAATCTCGTTGAACTCCATTCGATTCAAAAACTATTTTTTATGTCATTCCAATCTAAAACCAAATCAAAAATTCATTTAAAAAACCAAAAAAAGAAAAAAGAGTTCAATATTCTCCATAGAGCACGTTTGCCAAAACAATTTTCATCGATTCATTTGTCATTTCTTCTCAATCCAATGATCTAAAAAGAAAATGAATATCGATTTCCCATTTCTCCAAATTTTTCATTAATAATTCCAATGAAACCGCCAAAAGGCGATACAAATTGAATTTGATCGCACGTATAGCATATTGAATCGGATAAATTTCATCCGAGAAATTGTCTTCTTCGAAGTCCATTATCAATTGTCTTTCACAGTATGCCAACACGTTTTTGATTCCATAACGATGAGCAATCACGATAACACTCCACAAATCGCTACCTGAAAATTATAGATTTATTGATTTTTTTTTTGAAAAATGAGTGATTTTCTTACTGTCACTCCACAAATCGCTACCTGAAAATTATAGATTTATTGATTTTTTTTTGAAAAATGAGTGATTTTCTGACTGTCACTCCACAAATCGCTACCTGAAAATTATAGATTTATTGATTTTTTTTTGAAAAATGAGTGATTTTCTTACTGTCACTCCACAAATCGCTACCTGAAAATTATAGATTTATTGATTTTTTTTTTGAAAAATGAGTGATTTTCTTACTGTCAAGTTTCAATTGAACACCATGAGCAATTTGAAGAAATTTCTCGAAATCTTTCATTTCAATGAAGTACAGTGGAAGTTTGAGAGTATCCGTTTCAAGTGTTTCATCATATATTTTTGAATGGGAGTCGTGGAAAAGACTGAGCTGAAATTCCAGAAAATTTCAAATATTTTGAAAATCTGAAAATTTAAAAAAAATCCCGATAGGTACGGAAATCCTGAACACCGGAAAGCTGGAAAAGATTCCTTGAATTTTTTTTTGTAAAGTGGAAAAAATGAAAAAGCTAGGATACTTTTTTGAATCTAGAAAACCAGAAAAAAAACCAAACTTTCAAATTTTTGAAAATTCATAATTTCTAAAAATTTGAAATTTTCAGATAGAAAAATTTCAGAAAAAACTCACTTGTTTATGAGAGAAAAGCTTTTTTTCCCTTTTTCATAAGTTATCATATTTCTCTTCGATTCACCATCAAAAGTTTTGGATTCCAAATTAAATTTCCAAATTTCTTGATTTTCATCTAAAATACCATCAAAATGAAATCCATATTCAATTTTCATTGCTCCATTTTCATCCAAAAACCCATTCTTCGCATTCAAAAGATCCGAAAATGGTATTTCTGGACCATCAACTAAATCACCACGCTTCGAAAAAGTTTCAATTTTGAATTTATTTTTAAGTTTCGGATTTTTGCTCAAAACATTCTAATTATTGGAGTTTTTGCTGTAATTTTCAACATTTCAGATAGCCCAATTTCAGTTAGATAAGCAACGGGATTAACGAATTTCCTTTTGCGTCCGGATGTCCAAAATGATCCATCAAATTCGGGAACTTTAAGAGAATCAACTAGACAGAGCGAGCCGGAAAAATATGAAAAATCGGAAAAAGTGGAATGTCAGGAATGTGGAGCAAAACTTTCCAGAAGAAAGCAAGCTTTGAGAATTCATTTTTTAGATTTTTAGATTTTTAGATTTTTAGATTTTTAGATTCTTATGATTCAAATGTCAACTTTTTAAATGTTTCAAATTAAAAAAAAAGTTTCAAATGTCAACATTGCGAAATTCGGCTCCCTTCTTGGAATTCGTGGCCTACGCATTATAAAAAAGAACATCCTGGTATCGAAATTCCGAAAGCCAAACCTTTTATGTCTCCAGAAGATGAGGAAAAATTCGAAATTTTGGCGAAGAGGTGTTTTCCAGAAATTGAAATTTCAACTAATCCTTTGAATTGCAATCAGTGTGAATTGAAAATTCCAAATACACCAGTATGCAAAAATGAGAATGTTTTTGAGCATCTGGAAATCAAACCGTGAGTTTTTTGAAAAATCTGAAAAAAATTTTAAAATTAAAATTTTCAGATTTAAATGCTCAAAATGTCCTTTTGGTTCTCGAAAAGAACAAAATTTACTAAGCCATATGGATCAATTAAACCATGACGGAGAGCCAATTTTTGAATTGTGAGTTTAATTCAGAAATTCAGAAATTCAGAAATTCAGAAATTCAGAAATTCAGAAATTCAGAAATTCAGAAATTCAGAAATTCAGAAATTCAGAGATTCAGAAATTCAGAAATTCAGAAATTCAGAAATTCAGAAATTCAAAATCGCTGAAATTCAAAAAATCTGGAAAAAAATTAACAATTTTCATTCCAGATCTCAACAAGACAAAGAAAACTGCAAACGGAAGATGAAGGAATGTTTTCCAGAAAACTCTTAAAAAGTCGAATTCGATAATTCTGGAGTTGGAGAAAATTAATTGGATCTTATCACTGAAATAATAATAATTTTCCTTTATATAGTTGATTTTATAAATTCTGAAATAATATTTTTTTTTGTTGATATTTTTTGGGATTATCTAGTTATTTTCTTGTTTTTTTTTGGATTTTTGAGTAAAATATATTCGGATTTTAAAAATTTCCGAAATTTCAAATTTTGAATCTTTAGATTTTGCGAAACCTTCACAAAGAAAGTTATCAAAGAATTTATTAAAAATTCAAACTTCGAAAAAAAAATCATGCGATATTATAAAATTTTGAAAGAACAACAGAAAAACTGAATCAACAATTTTTGGTAATTTTCATTGAAATACGAGGTCCTCCGTCTTCAATTTTGAAATCCAAACATTTTTTGGATTTCGGAATTTGATAACGATGATTGATAGTCCTCAACGGTCCAAATGGAACCTCAACTCCGAGAGCTTTGCCAATTGTTCGAATTTCAAATTGATCTGACAAATCGGCGATACCCAATTGACAAGTTTTGAATTTTTCAAACGAGGAGATGATCTGAAAAATTGGAATAGTTTATTATTTTATTTTTGGATTGGAAAAATTAGCAAAAGTCAGAAACTTGGAATTTTTAAATTAAGGAAATTCGTAAATTCAAAAATTCAAAATTTTTAAAATTTTAAAATTTTACCTACATCTCGAATCTCCCTAAAGTCCTCTTCCGAAAAATCTCCTGACAATTTGATTTTGAAGCTTTTCAAGTGGCTAAAATTTGATAAAATCTCTCCATTAAACCCTTTTAGACTGATAATTTCGACATTTTTTGCTTGTTTGAATTGTTCTGTATCAAAAATTCTTGGCATATTTTCATTATCAGACGACTGTATAGGCCACAAACGAATTGATTCAAGATCTCCTGGTTTTGCAATTGATAAAAGTTGAATCGCATCGTTAACAGTTCCCGAACTGATATCCACATTTTTCGATTTCAAGGAAACTTTCAAAACATCGACAAGTTTGCCTTCACCGTGAGGTCGACCGATTCTCCGGAGACTTCTTAGAATCAGAGTATTCACTTTGAATCCGCCAACGTTCGACAGCTTCTCCAGTTTTCCAAATCCAGAATGTTCAGTCGGATTTTCATTGAATTTCCATTTTACAGTGTTGAGATTATTCCATGCGATTGAGATAGATTCTAAAGTTGGGGGAAGAACATCGGCGACATCTTTCATCGCTCTGTTTACGGATCGAAGAGCAGTTCTGGAAACAAAAAACTATAGATTGGTTTGAAGGAGTTCTGTAAATATTAGTCTCTTGGGAAATTGAACTGATGGGTCCACCGTCAATAAAGGAGCAAAAAAACAGACTGACAACAAACCGAAAATGAACCAAAAACGGACCAAAAACGGACCAAAAACAAGCAGAAGAACGGACAAAAACGGACCAGAAACGAACCAGAAACTGACCAGAAAAGGACAGAAAAAAGGACCAAGAACCAAGGCTGTGAACTCGCGACCGCGGCCGGCCGTGATCGAGGCCGTGGGGTGGTTGCCGTGGAATAATCAGTCCGTTCTTTCGATAATACATTCAGCAACCCAGAAACTACCAGGGCCGCTAGGTCGCCGTATCCTACCTATCCTATAAATACCTTTTCCAAAAACCCGCGGCCGGCCGTGGCACAGCCTTGCCAAGAACTGAGAAGTAACGGACAAAATAAGGTCAAAACGGACCAGAAACGGACCAAAAAATGAAATAAAAAAGAAAAAAAACTGATCAAAAACGTCTTTTTTTGGCTTATTATCAGTTAGTCAGTCCGTTTTTAGTCAGTTATTCATCTTTTTTGATCCACTGGAAAAACGCATTAACAACAAGCCAAAAACAGGCTAAAAACGGCTCTAGCCCGTTTTCGACCTTTTCTCATTATATGTTTACTTCATTTTTGGTCTATTTTTGATTCATTTTGTGATACTTTTTGGATCCATTTTCGGTAATACATTTTAGCCAAAAAAAAACATCGCTTCCGAAATCCCGAAAATTGTTCGGCCCTTCTCCTTAAAAATGCAACTAACCTCTCCACTGGATCCAGATTTCCTGCTATCTTGAGCATCAGTGAAACCGGCATATCCATAATAGTCTTTTTGTTTGACTCTTCATCGGCAATTTTCCTCACCAGCTCAAAATATCGATTAAACCCAAAATTGTTTTCCGGTAACTCCATATCGTACTCCTGTCCTTCTGGAATAACAAAGTCGCCATTTGAATCGAAGGTTAGTTCTCTTGTAGCAACTCCACAAAATTCGTTCAATTCCACGACGTCATTGTCTGGGTTGAATTGAATGACCATGTACATTTTTAGGGGGAAAACTGAAAATTCAAAACTTGAAATATTCAAAAAACTATTAAAATTTGAAATAGACGAAAAATAGCCTCTGAAAAGGTTGAAAACTGAAAAGAATCCGAAATTCAGAAATTCAGAAATTCAAAAATCCAAAAATTCAGAAATTCAGAAATTCAGAAATTCAGAAATTCAGAAATTCAGAAATTCAGAAATTCAGAAATTCAGAAATTCAGAAATTCAGAAATTCAGAAATTCAGAAATTCAGAAATTCAGAAATTCAGAAATTCAGAAATTCAGAAATTCAGAAATTCAGAAATTCAGAAATTCAGAAATTCAGAAATTCAGAAATTCAGAAATTCAGAAATTCAGAAATTCAGAAATTCAGAAATTCAGAAATTCAGAAATTCAGAAATTCAGAAATTCAGAAATTCAGAAATTGAGAAATTGAGAAATTGAGAAATTGAGAAATTGAGAAATTCAGGAATTCAGAAATCAAGAAATTCAGAAATTCAAAAATTCAGAAATTCAGAAATTCAAAAATTCAAAAATTCAAAAATTCAGAAATTCAGAAATTCAAAAATTTTTGTTTTATATTTCCCGGGATTTCCAATTTTCAAAAAAAGGAAAAATAAGCAAACGTTGAATGCTCGCAGTTTTTTGTAAAATAATTCAACAATAGTTTAGAAATTCATCAGGTTTAGAGAAACATGATTAGAACATATAATAAAAGATCAAAGCCAGAAAAGCAATGAAACCACCGATTATATTTCCACTAGATTTCGGCAAACCAGCAACCACATTCTCCTCAATTCCACATTCATTAGTTCCTCTTCGAATTTTGAAAAATCCATTTTCTCCAAAAGTTGTACTCCAAGAATTGGCAACCAGCCAATAATCAACTTTTTTTTCTGTACCCCATCCGATAATTTTCACTGCATGTCCAGACGGTTTATCTCCATAAACATGATAATAGACTCCTGATTTGTAGTGATAAAAGTCATCGTAAACTTGATAAGCAACTTCTACAGGACCATTGTTATAGATTTCGGTTTGAATCATTTGAACTGCATTTGCAACTATAGCGTTGGAAGACGTAGTAGTAGGCAGACGGTAGGCGGATTTGGCTGAAAAAATTCATCGAATTCTGTCTATTTTGAAAAGATACAATCCTTTGGTGTTATCCCCCTTTTTCTAGTATTCATAACTATTTTCAGAATTTCCCGATTTTAATGAATCGTCTAGAGAATAGAAGATTAATATGAATGAAAAAAAAAATTCAAAAATTCAAAAATTCAAAAATTCAAAAATTAAGAAAATTCAAAACTTAAGAAAATTAAAAAAATTCAAAAATTCAAAAATTCAAAAATTCAAAAATTAAGAAAATTCAAAAATTAAGAAAACCGGAAAATTCAAAAATTCAAGAAAATCGGAAAATCTGAAAATCGGAAAAATTCAGGAACTCCGTTTTTATTTCAAATTCTGATTGTTTGATTTCTATGATTCAATTTTCTTTTCCAAAGTTTCTTCCGTACCCATAAACATTCATAACCTTTTCCATAATCCTGATTATGAATCACTAACTTTTGTTCCTCCCATTTTTCTAGTCTTATCAGTTCCCGAAAAAAGGGAAGGATGAAATGCAAGAACTGATAAGAAATAATATAAGAGGGAAGGCAGTTGAAGGAACTTCAGTGTTTCTAACATGATTCGCATTCTGAATTTCGTAAGTTTTCTGAAATTTCCATTGTTGAATTTCCCTTTCTTTAAGGTTGCCCTGGCATCCCTGTCTTATGGATTTGTGGTTCAGGAAGTCCCAAAACGTTCTGTTCTCTCTGGCCAGGCTCTCGTGGATCATGTAAATGCTGTTCAGGATTCGTGGAAAGCAGAATATTCTTCAATTTCAATGAAGGCAAAAACCATGGATGTTCGATTCGCAGAAGTTCCGGAATCCGAAAAATCCGAGAAATCAGATGATTTGGAATTTGAAACTTTGATTCAACTACCAACAGCTTTCGATTCCCGTGTTCAATGGCCCAATTGCAACTCCATCAAACTGATTCGAGACCAAACATATTGTGGATCGTGCTGGGCGTTCGCAGCAGCTGAAATCATCTCTGATCGTATATGCATTCAATCAAATGGAACTCAACAGCCAATCATTTCTCCAGAAGACATTCTGTCCTGTTGTGGATCCTCTTGTAATAACGGATGTCAAGGTGGTTATACAATTGAGGCAATGAAGTACTGGATGAATTCTGGAGTGGTGACTGGTGGAGATTATCAGGGGGCTGGATGTATCCCATACTCATTTCGTCCGTGTTCAACGTGTAAGGAGCCTAAGGATGCTCCGAGTTGTAAGACGACATGTCAGGCGTCATACAAAGGTAATACGTATAAAAGTGACAAGCATTACGGTGAGATTTTATGGTTTTCGAGCGATTGGATAGTCTTGAAGAAAGTTGTAAGAGACGCAGACAAATAGGATGTCTAGCTTCTCTGTGTCTCTTCAAACGTCCACAGCACCCTTCAAAACCCTCAGAACTCGATGAAAATTTCAGTAGATACAAATTAGATCCTGTTTTCTATTTTGTGAGAATTCCATGGGATTCCTACTGTTCTGAAGGGAGTTATGATCGCACGAAGTCGCCGACAACTAGTGTCTTCAGCATTTTTGGTCGTAACTCAATTTAAACCGGTCAGAATTGGATGAAAATTTCATCCGATTTTCATTCATATTAATCTTCTATTCTCTAGACGATTCATTAAAATCGGGAAATTCTGAAAATAGTTATGAATACTAGAAAAAGGGGGATAACACCAAAGGATTGTATCTTTTCAAAATAGACAGAATTCGATGAATTTTTTCAGCCAAATCCGCCTACCGTCTGCCTACTACTACGTCTTCCAACGCTATAGTTGCAAATGCAGTTCAAATGATTCAAACCGAAATCTATAACAATGGTCCTGTAGAAGTTGCTTATCAAGTTTACGATGACTTTTATCACTACAAATCAGGAGTCTATTATCATGTTTATGGAGATAAACCGTCTGGACATGCAGTGAAAATTATCGGATGGGGTACAGAAAAAAAAGTTGATTATTGGCTGGTTGCCAATTCTTGGAGTACAACTTTTGGAGAAAATGGATTTTTCAAAATTCGAAGAGGAACTAATGAATGTGGAATTGAGGAGAATGTGGTTGCTGGTTTGCCGAAATCTAGTGGAAATATAATCGGTGGTTTCATTGCTTTTCTGGCTTTGATCTTTTATTATATGTTCTAATCATGTTTCTCTAAACCTGATGAATTTCTAAACTATTGTTGAATTATTTTACAAAAAACTGCGAGCATTCAACGTTTGCTTATTTTTCCTTTTTTTGAAAATTGGAAATCCCGGGAAATATAAAACAAAAATTTTTGAATTTCTGAATTTCTGAATTTTTGAATTTTTGAATTTTTGAATTTCTGAATTTCTGAATTTTTGAATTTCTGAATTTCTTGATTTCTGAATTCCTGAATTTCTCAATTTCTCAATTTCTCAATTTCTCAATTTCTCAATTTCTCAATTTCTGAATTTCCGAATTTCTGAATTTCTGAATTTCTGAATTTCTGAATTTCTGAATTTCTGAATTTCTGAATTTCTGAATTTCTGAATTTCTGAATTTCTGAATTTCTGAATTTCTGAATTTCTGAATTTCTGAATTTCTGAATTTCTGAATTTCTGAATTTCTGAATTTCTGAATTTCTGAATTTCTGAATTTCTGAATTTCTGAATTTCTGAATTTCTGAATTTCTGAATTTCTGAATTTCTGAATTTCTGAATTTCTGAATTTCTGAATTTCTGAATTTCTGAATTTCTGAATTTCTTGATTGCTTGATTTCTGAATTTCTGAATTTCTGAATTTCTGAATTTCTGAATTTCTGAATTTCCGAATTTCAGAATTTCTGAATTTCAGAATTTCTGAATTTCTGAATTTCTGAATTTCTGAATTTCTGAATTTCTGAATTTCTGAATTTCTGAATTTCTGAATTTCTGAATTTCTGAATTTCAGAATTTCTGAATTTCTGAATTTCTGAATTTCTGAATTTCTGAATTTCTTGATTGCTTGATTTCTGAATTTCTGAAT
Organism: Caenorhabditis briggsae; assembly: GCF_000004555.2. Classification (NCBI taxonomy): domain Eukaryota; kingdom Metazoa; phylum Nematoda; class Chromadorea; order Rhabditida; family Rhabditidae; genus Caenorhabditis; species Caenorhabditis briggsae. The sequence continues at coordinate 17,201,854 of NC_013488.2, read as the reverse complement.
TTCTGAATTTCTGAATTTCTGAATTTCTGAATTTCCGAATTTCAGAATTTCTGAATTTCAGAATTTCTTAATTTTTGAATTTCTGAATTTCTGAATTTCTGAATTTCTGAATTTCTGAATTTCTGAATTTCTGAATTTCTGAATTTTTGAATTTCTGAATTTCTGAATTTCTGAATTTCTGAATTTCTGAATTTCTGAATTTCTGAATTTCTGAATTTCAGAATTTCTGAATTTCTGAATTTCTGAATTTCTGAATTTCTGAATTTCTTGATTGCTTGATTTCTGAATTTCTGAATTTCTGAATTTCTGAATTTCTGAATTTCTGAATTTCCGAATTTCAGAATTTCTGAATTTCAGAATTTCTTAATTTTTGAATTTCTGAATTTCTGAATTTCTGAATTTCTGAATTTCTGAATTTCTGAATTTCTGAATTTCTGAATTTCTGAATT
>NC_013488.2:17191067-17200963 GCF_000004555.2 Caenorhabditis briggsae | reverse complement strand
GGAGAAGAGTGGTCATTAGGGAGAAGAAGTACTATAATAAAACGTCTAAAAGATATTCTACAAAATACGTTAAAAAAAATCCTACCGACTATAGATGGAAAATCGGGATCAAGAAAACAACTCATAGACTGAGAAATGAAGGTTTCAGTAGCACAGAAAGTGTTTGCAAATTGATAGAATTTTAGAACGAAATGCTCGCCTCCGTCGAGATGATAGTGACAGTGATCAATCTGATAGTGAAAGTGATGTTGAGGATTTTACTAGTCATACTGTAAGTACGACGGACGAAGATGAATCAGATGTAAAATAAGAAAAAAAGTTCAGAAAATAAACTTTCACTTTCAGGCAGATTCTGTATGGGACCAACTCATTCCTGTGACTGATGATGACAAAATGAGCGACTCTTCATATGAATACGAGTCAGATTTAGATACTAGAGCCTCAGATGTGATATTTTTTCTAATGACGGGTTCTCAATTATACGTTTTCAGATCGATTCAGTTTGGGACCATCTAGTTCTAATGGATGATGAGGGAGAAAATCTCGATGATTTAGAGGAGAGTGAAGATGATGAAAGCTACGAGTTGAGAAGAGATCTACGACAATAAATTTCAAAGACTCACTAATTCTCCTCTGCTGCCTGACTTCTTCTTTTTCCTTTTCTGTCTTCTTCTTCCTTTTCTTGTTCTTCCTGTTCTTCTTGCTCTTCTTGTTCTTCTTGTTTTTCTTGTTCTTTTTCTTCATCGTCATCATCGCTTTCGTCGATTTGTTTTGTCTGATAAAAAATTGAACATTATTAAAAAATTATTAAGCCATTTACAACCAAAGCAGAGACAGTCGGCTCGAAGCGAGAAAAATTGCGGTCCGGGAATAAATTGCGTACGAATCGAGCAATGCAATTCGGAACCAATAGAGAATTTGAAATCTTTGTTTTTGGGCAGAATGTAGCGGCAAAAAAGCAATAAGCGAAACTTTGCTTTCTTCTAAAACAAAAAGGTTTATGAAGTTCTTTTCCAATTGTATAAACTTATTCGAAAATTCCGAAAAAGGTTTTTGTCCGCAGCCCTTCGAACGAAAGAGACATCCTAACGCGAAATTCGAAATATTCTAAAAGAAAATTTTTTCTGCGACTAGACTACACTTTTAAACCTGTTCAGATAACAAATCAAAAAACTCCGGCAGGTCGGTGAGACAAGATTTTGCTTGAAATTTGCTTGAAAACTTTTGCCTGATTTTCTTGCTCACAATTTTTCCAAAATGTGTCAATTTTTTGATATCTAGTAAGCTGTTACAACAGCCACCAGAACGGCTTTCACATTTTTTACAGGTACACGTTCCATGAGTATTATTGAACAGCGCTGATGTCAGAGTTATCAATTCGTTTTTCTTCTTTTCAGAAGTTATTTTTTGCTTTTGGAGCGCATTCTCTTGGGTTGGCTCATAAAGATAGGGAGAAATTCGTTGCATTTCTGAGATTAGAAAAATGTTAGGGTATTTTAACACAGAAACGAAGAGCGACGGAATTTCTATCAAGAAAAGAACAATTTTTCACAGGCCTTATGAAAATGCATGAACGGTGGTGAAATAATTAGTCAATTGTACAAAATGATTGCGAAATCGTTCTATTTTTTACGGGATTTACGATGAATTTAAAAAAACTGGGTTTTAAACAGTTAAAATTGCTAAAAATTAAAAAAAAAGCCGCAAAATAAAAATAATGAAAAAACATGAAAAGTAGTTTGCGCGTACGATTGCGCGCTTTAGGTGCTAACACCGCGACGGCAAAATACACATTCCCTGAAATTTTCCCCGAAATTTTTGCTGTCTAGAGTGCCGAGTCGACTCGAAAATCGATGATTTTTGTCGACTTTGAAAATCGACACAGTCGACATTCAAAAATTCGAAAAGGCTATTTTTCGATGAAAATCGAACTTTTCGTTGTCGATTTTGCGTCGACGGAAATCGACAAAAGTCGACAAGAATCGACTTTTGTCGATTTTGCGTCGACTTAAAATCGACAGAAAAATCGACAAAAGTCGACAAAAAATCGACGAAAGTCGATGAAAAATCGACTTTTCCGGACTTCAAAGTAAAATTTCACCTCGAGAAATGTTTTTTTCTAATTTTTTGAAGAAATCATTGTAACAACTTTAGTTTAGAGTAACAACTTTATTTTTATGGATAAAAAACAAATAGTGTAAAACTTAGTTTCCTGAAAAAAAGTTGGGGTACAAAATATGATGGCAAGGAAAATAGAAGAAAATTCAAAGCGACAAAATTTAAAAAAAAGGGAAGAAGAAGAACAAAGTTTATGCCAAATTTGTGAAGTAAATCAACAACAAGCCTGCCGACATTAGCTGCCGTTGCAGACGCGCTGATAGGCTCGATTCCCAGAAGCTGGAAATAATCTTGTTTGTTTCTATGATGTTTGTAGCATAGCTCACCTTCGACTTTCGCTCGAAATTCTCAACATAAAACACAAAAACGGCATAGAGAGTACTATCCATGTATTTTGCGCTCCATCCATCTACAGAAATCCAGACCTTCTGTAAGACAAAAAACTATTTATGTGATGATACGAATTGAATCAAACCTCAGCATTTTTCATCGACTTTTTACTAATTTCCACATATTCCTTTTCCTTGTCTGCTAATTTTTTTCTAAGAGAATCAGGCGTCAGAATTTGATGATCTGGATTAAGCTTTCGAACTCTCGAAAATGTTTGTTTTTGAGGAATCGGAAAGGCACAGTCGAAGAACACATAGCTCTGAAAATGATAAGCGTGGTTCATTTTTAGAACGGGATACAACTCACATAGCCAGATCATCATTCGCATCATTTTTTCAAATTATTTGATGCCGTGGCTCTTGATCTTTGTGTACTATCTAAAATTAAGAATTTAACAAAAATATATAATTTTCTGCTTACCGATCTTTCCATTTTTTCAACTTCTTTTTCGTGGTGACTGTTTAAGTGCTGATGCATCGTTGTGGTCGAAGAATGGAACTTTATGCTCCTTCCGCACAGTTTACAGGTCACAGTTTGTCCGTTTCTTTGTTTTTCGAAGAATCGCCACGCTTTAGATTGATTTTGTGACGAATACATCTGCAAAAAGCAAGAATGTCGTAAATGAAACAGAAAAAAAACAAAACACTCAAAAAAAAACAAGAAAAATACGGTTTTTCAGTGGAAAATTCGATGAAAAATGCCTGTTTTTCATGAAAAATACCCCGGTCACAGGCAGTTTCTAGGTCACCGGTCGTGTAGTCCTCTCGGACAATAAAGTCGACAAAAGTCGACAAAAGTCGATTTTCTGTCGATTTTCTGTCGATTCTTGTCGATTTTTTGAGTCGATTCAAAATCGACAAAAATCGACTTTTGTCGATTTTCACTTTCATCGACTTTTGAAAAGTCGATTTTCTGTCGACTTTTTGAATGTCGATTTTTGATCGAGTCGACGAAATCGACACCGATTTTGACGATTTTCGTCGATTTTTGTCGATTGTCAACAATCGACACAGCACACTATTGCTGTCTGGCCTCCTTTAAATAAATTTTTCCGAAAGTTCTAAAATCGGAATTTTTGAATTTCCTGATTTTTTTTTGAATTTGCTGAATTTCAGAAATTTGTAAAATTTCGAATAAATTTAAGAATTTTAAAAAAATTTTCATTCAATTCTAAAATGTCCAGAACATTTGATTTCTCGAAATTTCCCTGAATTTTCTTCAAGTTTCCGTTTTTCGTAAACATGTCTGTTTATTATTTTTTGAAATTTGTAATTTTCACGTTTGTCCGAAAAACTCCCCAACAAACTGTTCCAATTTTTTGAAAGATCTTGTTCTGGATTTTCAAATAAATACGTGTTTTCAAAAATTCAATCCGAAATTCAGATGGAAGTGGGCGATCGGTTCACCTACTCGCGACCGCGCTTTTGCCGTGCCGTTTGCGGGATCTGCCATAGTTTCCTTTAGAATAATTATATTCACAGGTGATTCGCGAACAATCCGTTACGGATTCTCCGCCATTCGCGCGCGGATGAAATAGGAATCGTATACGGACCGTACGCGAATCCGTAACGGATCCGTTTCCGACTCATTCTTTGAAAACCCCCGCCGCTCCTTTTTTCAGTTTCTCTTAATTTTTGCTGAGTTTTCATGATAGTTGTAGACTTAGTATTCGGAACTTTATTAAGAAAACATATAAGAAACAACAATCAAACGTACAACAAAGTTCGAGAAACTATGAATATCCTTTTTTTTGTTGAACGACCAGCCGGAACCAGAGCAATCTGAAAAAAAATTGGGAAATTTTCCGATTTTTAAGGAGAACTTCCACGGAAACCATTTGGAGAAAAACATTGAGAGGGGTTGTTTTTCAAAATTCGGGTTGTTTTTCAAAATTTTGAAATTGTGGAACCGTAGACGATGAAAAACCTGCTCTACTGAACTAGATTTCCTGTGTTGTCAAAAAAAATTTGGGCAATTTTTATGGTGGATTCGTCACGTGGAAAATGCAAAAAAACTCTTAAAAATCCGAAAACCAGAAATTTCAAATTTGAAATACCAAATTGTCTTTTCAATTTCTTTTTCTGGAATTTTTGCAAAATCGATGAAAAATATGGATTCCCAAAAAACCCGGGATAATTATACTTGTGAGTTTTTAAAGATAATTTCTAACAAAAATGTTGAAAATTGTTCCCAGTTACTACAACTGGGTCGTGCGAATTTGAAAATATTCAACAACTATTCAATGTAATGATTTTCCAATAATTGAAATCGGATCACTTGGAGGAGTTAATTGGTATGAAAAAAAAAGAACTAAATAAAATTTAATCAACATTTTTCAGGAATATAACTCTAAAAAAAGGAGAATTCATCAATATCTGTCCAAAAATCAAAATTTCGGAAAACGATGAGCAATTGAATTTTCGACTCAGTTATTTTCTTTCGTTTGAAAATTGGAAATTTCCGAAAAAGGAAACACTTGCTAGCAGTTGGGGAAAAATTCTTTTAAAATCTGGACGCAGGATTACTGGACAATCGATGAATATTTATGAATTATTTGATCCTGACAATGGATGGATTAATTCTGAAAATTCGTTGAAAATTTCATATGGTATTCAAATCGATGCAATTCAGAAGAATAGAATTTGGAGATTCAACTTTTCGGATTCCCATTTTAAAGGACAGGAAAAGAAACATGGGATTCGATTTGAGTATGAAGAGGATTTCATAATTGCCGAGGAAGAGGTGGGACACTTTTTTTTTGAAAAAAAAAATGCAAAAATCTTTTTTTCAGATTCTCAAACTTCATTCCAAAATTTTCTCCGACGGAAACTCTGGATTTTTGGGAGAATTCAAAGATTTCAAACTTCTAAAAGAGTGTATGCAATGTGCACATGGAGTTCGAATTGACGGTTGAAAAACTCAAAAAACAAAACTATCCCAAAAAAATTATTTTCAGATTCCAAAATTCCAGAAATCCTTCAATTCGCTCATAACTTGAAATTATTTAATGTCATTCGTTATTGTGAACCAAAACTAATTGAAAAATTGCCGCGTGGCAAACAATTTCCAATTGAAATGGTTTTAAAATATCGACTGAGACACTATTTGGGATATTTACTAGAAAAAGAAAAAACGAAAAAAGAAATTTGGGAATTTTTGAAAAAAATGAATTTGGATGAATTGGATGGAGAGACGATGAAGTATTTTGTGGCGAAATATTTGTATGAACTCTTTTGATTTTTTCCTCTTTTTTCGATTCCAATAAATTTTATCATATTTTTTGAATTGTCGAATTTTCGTATTTTTTTCAAAAAAAAAAATGATATTCCGTATTTTCACGTTCAAAAAAAAATTTGGTAGTCTGATTTACAAAAAACTTTTTAAAACATATATAAACATTTGTATTTGAATTAACGCATTTTTTGGTACATCAACTGAATTAATTCGAGTAAAAGCAATGGTTGTGAAGACCCAATTGTTCCGATACTTTTCATAAATACGAAGGATTACCTGGGAATTCGGAATTTCAAAAAACCATTCTATCAATTGACCATTTGGAATACATCCCAGAACTTCATAAATAATTCCGTGATCCATTATTTTTTGGAACGTCCCTTCCCAATTTTTCAAACGAGGATTGGTTATTCAGAAATTCAGAAATTCAGAAATTCAGAAATTCAGAAATTCAGAAATTCAGAAATTCAGAAATTCAGAAATTCAGAAATTCAGAAATTCAGAGAAATTCAGAAATTCAGAAATTCAGAAATTCAGAAATTCAGAAATTCAGAAATTCAGAAATTCAGAAATTCAGAAATTCAGAAATTCAGAAATTCAGAAATTCAGAAATTCAGAAATTCAGAAATTCAGAAATTCAGAAATTCAGAAATTCAGAAATTCAGAAATTCAGAAATTCAGAAATTCAGAAATTCAGAAATTCAGAAATTCAGAAATTCAGAAATTCAGAAATTCAGAAATTCAGAAATTCAGAAATTCAGAAATTCAGAAATGCGATGTTTCGACTAAATTATAATGAGCATCCAATATCATATCTTTTTCAAAAATTGTTGATTCCAAAAATGTCAATTAACTTCTCTTTCAAATTTCTCGTCGCCATCAAAAAAAATTGTCAACTGATAAGAACAAAAAATAGTACATAAGCAGGAAGAAGCGGAGAAAAAATTCATACTGATAAGAAAATTTGTTTGCGACTTTTTAGAAAATTTTCCATAACTTGACTTCCAAAAATGAAATTGGTTTTGAAACTCGTGAGTTTTTTCTTTTTTTTCTGAAATTTTCAGCTTTATTTCTTTGTGATTTTCAGATTCTCCTTCTACTCTCTCCAAATGGATTTTCGTCCCAAAATTTGACTGGTCCGGATCTTGTGGACCATATTAACAAGATTCAAAATTCTTGGAGAGCAGAATATTCTCCAATTTCTGAGTTAGAGATGAAATTCAAAGTTATGGATCTCAAATTTTCTGAAATTTCCCCAAAAGATGAACCCCTTACTGTACAAGGAGTATATGTTCCTATCTCATTTGATGCTCGGGACCACTGGCCAAACTGCAAATCGATAAAACTGATAAGAAACCAAGCATACTGTGGAGCATGCTGGGCATTTGGAGCAGCTGAAATCATCTCGGATCGTATTTGTATTCAGTCCGGTGGAGCGCATCAGCCGATAATCTCAGTTGAAGATATTTTATCGTGTTGTGGGTCGAGCTGTGGTGAAGGATGTAAAGGAGGTTATCCATTGGAGGGCCTGAAATTCTGGATGAATTCTGGAGTGGTCACTGGTGGAGATTATAATGGAACAGGGTGTCAGCCATACACTTTTCCACCTTGTTCCTCTTGTGAGGCATCGAAAAGTACGCCGAGTTGTCAGAAAAAGTGTCAAACGGGGTATTTGGAAGCGACGTATAAAAATGATAAGCGTTTCGGTGAGTGTCTATGTTTAAAGGCGCATAACGGAATCATGGGAGTTTGATGAAGTTCGAGAAATCAAAACAAAATTTAATTCAAAAACCCAGGAATTTTCATAGACTTTTGACTATTTTGAACAGAGTTATAGACGCCTAGAGAGACGCAGATAAACGAAAAACTCTAGCTGTCTGCACCCTTGACTTGTTTCATGACTCATAACTCCCTTTAGAATAGTAGGAATCACATTAAATTTTCAGAAGATGAAAAAAAAAATTAATTCATGTTTCCTGAAATTTTCGTCCAATTCAGACTATTTTGAACAGATTTAGGAGCGAAGTTGTATCAGAAGAGACGCAGGGAAGCTAGATACTTTACGCACTTCTCACTAAAACTGGCATAACTTTCTTCAGGATTGTAGGAATCACATCAAATTTTCAGAAAATGAAGAACAGGATTCAAGTTATATGTCCGAAAACTTTTATCAAGTTCTGATCATTTTGAAGGGAGGTATGAAGGAAATTGTATGAAGAAAGGCACAGAGAAGCAAGACACTCTGCACTATCCTTATTCAAACATCCATAACTCCCTTCAGAACTACAGGATTTTTATAAAGCTTTCAGAAAATAGAATAACAAGTTCACTTTATGTCTCCTGAATATTCAATCAAGTTCTGATCATTTTGAAAGGAGTTATAGCCGCCTGAAGAGACGCAGAGAGCTAGGGACTCTAATTGTCTGCACCCTCCCCCTTCCTCTTTCTCTCTGGATTCAATATTCAAACTCTCATATATCTTTTCAAAATCATCTGATTTCTATGAAACTTTCGAAACCTTCTAAATTTCGTTTCCAGGAAAATCTGCCTACCGTCTCTCCACGACAACATCCTCCAACAAAATCTCCACAGATGCGATTATAACAATTCAAACTGAGATCTATAATAATGGTCCTGTGGAGGTCTCTTACAGAGTATTCGAAGATTTTTATCAATACAAATCAGGAGTTTATCATTATGTGTCAGGGAAATTAACAGGAGCACATGCAGTGAAAATTATCGGATGGGGTACAGAAAATAAAGTGGATTACTGGTTGGTTGCCAATTCTTGGGGTACTGATTTTGGAGAAAAAGGATTTTTCAAAATTCGAAGAGGAACTAATGAATGTGGAATTGAGGAGAATGTGGTGGCTGGATTGGCAAAAAATGGAGGCACTAAATTTGGTTTTTTCATCGCATTTGTGGTTTTGTTCTTTTCATATATTTGATCTAATTTTCTGTGCTGAACTAATGAATTTCTGAGAAATTATCAATTTTTTTGAATGTCTGATTTTATAAAAATCGATATTTCGACATTTGAAAAAAAAATTTAACAAAAAATTATTTATTCCCAATGAACCCATGCATTTTCTGGGACATCAACTAGATTAATTCGAGTAAAAGACACAGTCCAAACGGTTTGATACACGCTTTGAATACAAAGAACTTCCGTGGAATTCGGAATTCCATAGAACCACTTCTCCTGTTCTTCATGTGGTATACGTCCCAGAATGTTATGAATCATGTCATCTCCCTCCGAATCTTCATATTGTAATTGCCACCTTTTAAAATAGGGATTGGTCAGGAATGCCTGCAAATTTTGAAATCGAAAAAAAATGTTTTCTTGTTTTTCTCTTGTGTTTTCTGAAAATTTGGATTGGCCTGACCGTTTTTTGAAAGAGAGGTAGACAATTATAATGATCTGGAATAATGATCTGGAATACACGAAAGTCGCGTCAAGACACCGAAAATACGTGAATGCACCGCAAATGCGTCTAACTAGGGAAGGCCCCAACTCGGGTGTGGCGATACGGGTGGTGACCTTTATCATCTGAAAGCTGACATTTTCCTGATTCCAAATCTGTTTTCAAAAAGTGCATTGTCGCGGTAGTTTTCGAGAAAATTGGGTCGAAATTTTCCAAAAATGATGTGGATTTTCAATTCCTTCCTCACGTATATAAGTTTTGAAGCGTTGAGAGAATGTGGAAGCGTGGTCGAATGGATAGTGAGGAAGAATATGAAGCGGGTACTCTCTGGTTCGACTTCCTCGAGCTGCTAAACTTTTTTTGAATTTTTTTTTCATTCTTTCCGGTGACCGTATCTGACTTGTAGAAATGGACATACGTTATCGAATCTTGTGAAACAACTTTTTTATTGATTCTCTTTGTTTTGAACTAATTCTAGCACATTAGAAATTTTTTCGAAAATTGAAAAAATGCAAAGGCGATTTTCTCAATGGCGATTTTCTCAAAAAAAAAAATTTTCAGGTAAAATGCGAACGGATCCGTTACGGACGCTCAGCTTTCGCGCGCGGTTGAAATAGGAACCGCATACGGACCGCACGCGACCCGTTTTCAGAAAACCACAGCACATTATTTCGTATTTCTACATATTCTATCCGTTTGCGAACTCCGTATCCGATCCGATTGCGAATG
>NC_013488.2:17190048-17191012 GCF_000004555.2 Caenorhabditis briggsae | reverse complement strand
CGTCGAAAATTTGAAATTCAGAAAATTTAAAAAAAAATGAAAATTTTCAAAATTCCTAAATTCCGAAGATTTCAAAACGTTATGTTTCGAAATTCCAAAAACTTGAAAAATCTGAATTTTTCAAAATTTTAAAGTTTCAAAAATCGGAATATTCTGAAATTTAAAAATTACGAAAATTTCAAAAATTTGAAAGATCGGATTTTCTGAAATTCCAATTATTCGAAATCGAAATTTCCGAAACTTTGAAAAAATCAGAATATTTCGAAATTTAAAAACCGGAATATCCCGAAATTACGAAATTCCGAAATTCCAAAAATTTGAAAAATCGGAATTTGCCAAAAATTCGAAAACTTGATATTTTGAAAAATGATTCCAAAATTTTCAAAATTTCAAAATTCCGAAAAATTCCAAAACAGCCATTTCCAACATCCCGATCCTTACCACTTTTCACATCTTTATGAAACTCGAATAGAACGAACGAATCTGCCTTGATTTTCAGGTAAGCCATTTTTGATTTTTGAGAATGAGCTCAAAATCGTGGAAAAATGCATCAATGAACTCTCCGCCATCCATTTTTTTCACAAACTCTACTCCATCATTATAAAGTTTGAAAATCAACCAACTGTTATCATCGGGTGCTTGTTGATAGGATGAAACAAATGAACATCGATCTGCATCATATCCGTTTTTGTCCAAAAACACTTCAACTTTCACATAGAAGTGACCGAGAGTGATTCGAAGTTCCTTCAAATCGTTTATCGGCTTGACGTCATCAATAAAATTTCGGAAGGTTTTACATGTTTTCCGGAGATTGAGACTAAAGGTTTTAAGGTAATAATTTCAGAGTTTTGAAAATTCCAAAAACTACAGTAACCCAAGCTTCCGAAACACACTCACATTGCTAGAAAACCAACATTACCCATAATTTTTGTCATTACTATATGTGGCATATCCATAATTGTGG
>NC_013488.2:17179953-17189048 GCF_000004555.2 Caenorhabditis briggsae | reverse complement strand
CTTTTATTCAATTTTGACATCAGATGAAAAATGGATTCAGTATGGCTGTTCTAAAAGAAAACATCAGCTCTCACATCCGCCTTACAGCCCAGATTTGGCACCATCTGACTATCATTTGTTCCGGTCCATGTAGCATCATCTGGAGGAGAAGAAGTTCAAAAACGACGAAGAAGTGAAAATTTGGGTGATCATAATATAATTAACATTTTGTCAATTGACCACTTTTTGATATCTTTAACAGAAAAAAATTATATACGGGTTTCTGCGTATTTTTCGATGCGTTTTTCTCAGTAAACCTCAAAACTGAACCCAACTCCTGTCATACTGTATACAAGAGGTGCCAAACAGGAAATCACATTGAAATATCGATTTATTGATCGAAACTTGGCCGATTTACCAAAAACCAATAATTCGTTCGACTCATTCGAATATCCAATTTGATATGATTTTTATTGAATAATAAATAAACTCTGCATTAGAATTTTTTGAATTTCCAGACTTTCGAAAAGTCTAGTCTCTACGTAGACTACAGAATTTTCACTCATCGGTAACAAGATTTTCCCAGTCAACCGGAAATATTTCTTCGAAAATAATGAGGTCATTTTTTCACTTTTTCCTGTCCTCATTTTGTTATTTTGTCTATTTTCACGTTTTATCAACTGAAAATTTATCATGGCTGTAATTGTGAATTCTACAGTAACCCTGACTTTTTTATTTGGACAGTTCAATTGTTGGCTCAATTTTTATCTACTTTTCGCGATTTTTTACAAGAGAGAAATTCCGAAAAAATCAGAATTATCATTGATATACTGTAGATTTGGAATCGATATGGTTTATACATTTTTTGGGGAGTTGAGAGTTAAAAAATTCAAAAATTCGAGAAATCCAGAAATTCAGAAACTCAAGATTTCAGAAATTCCGAAAATCTGAAAATTTTGAATGTTTGAATTCCAGAACTTCTGGATTTCTGAATTTCCGAATTTCTGAATTTCCGAATTTCTGAATTTCTGAATTTCTGAATTTCTGAATTTCTGAATTTCTGAATTTCTGAATTTCTGAATATCTGAATTTCTGAATTTCGGAATTTCTGAATTTCTGAATTTCTGAATTTCTGAATTTCTGAATTTACGAATTATGAGTAACTGATACTCGGAATTTCAGGATTTTCAAATTTCTCAACTTTTGAATATTTTATCTTTAAATTTCTAAAAATTTTCAGTTTCCCTGAGCATGCTCTATTTCTTGGTCCATCAATTTTTTCCGGATTTTGCCATTAAAAATCTCATATTTTTTATAATCTGGCCAGCACTAATTCTGGGAACGATTAGAGCTAATTTAGTTCTTCTAATTACTTTCGACAGATGTTTGGCAGCAAATTTCCCAATTTTTCATCATAATTATCGCTCAAAAATTCCTATCATTCTAATTATCTCAATTTTTCTAATTTACACAATTTTCGAACATTTCGTTCTATTTGGATTTTGTGATTTCACTTTGAATGTTCCAATTAATTGTGATACTTTAATTTGTTCAGTTAACTTGTGTTATTATAATTATTGGCTGCTCTATGAGCAATTAGTTTATGTTTTAATTGGATTTTTCACAATTTCTTTGGGTTTTTGACTTTTTGTTTGGAATAATTTTATGGAAACTGCAACGACAAATCATGTGATTTCAAAAGTGAGTTTTCGAAAAATTCAATATTTTGAAAATTCGAAAAACGGTTTTTTCTTTTTCAGGCAACCAGAATCGCTCTTCTGGATTCAATTATAATATGCTTTTTCGATATCATTCCAACGATTTTATTGGCTCATTTCCCAGCTCTCAGCTTCCCAAATGTTGGTCCATTAAGTGCAGTTTCAAAAAATTCGGGATTTTTAATCGAAGGAATTATTATTTGCTTTTTCTTATTTCGAAAACCAAAAACTACAAGTGTACAAGCCTGGTCGTCCTCTCGGATTTCAAGAAGTTATTGATTTTTTTTTTCTTTCATATTTAATTATTTTAGTGCTATTTTTTCTAATTTTTTACATTGAATTCGCAATTTGTATATTTTTCATAAAACATCATTTTTGAAATTATTTTTCAAATAATAATTTCAAATGAATCCTGTTCAATTTTTATTTTGAAAAAAAGTTACTCATTTAACATTTTTTGCTCATTAGAGTGTGAAAAAAAGTCATGGGATTTTTTTGGGTACACTGTGAGCAAAGTACACATTTTATCAAAATTTTGTTATCTGGATGAGTAAGAAAAAGGGCAAAAAAGAAGTAGAAAGTTGAAATTTATAAGTATGGAAAACACAAAAAAACAAAATTTAAATTCTGGAAAATAGCGAAATTTGAAATTTTCAGGGCTTTTTTCAGAATTTTCAAGGAATTTTTGCTTAAAAACGGCATATGTGAACAAAAGTGAAGCTTTATTTTTCTTAGTGTACTCTGAAATTTTCAGACAAACTGAAAAAATTCTGGAACATTCTTTCCGACTTTCAATTTTCACTATTTTTCACCAGGGTACTGTATTTTTTTTTCAAATTTGAAATATTTGTTTATTTTTCACAAGTCAACAAATCACACATTTTTTATTCTCTTGACTCCTTTTCGCCTCTGAAATTTTCAGTTTTATCAAAAGATATTAGGTTGGCAGGAAAGTAACTGTCCATTTTTGAATTAGTAAATAAAACAAAAACAAGATTAATCCAAGATTGACAGTATGTACCGTCGTGATCCACAACATGTTTTCAACATTTAGGTAACTCGTGGATACCATCCCTCCAAAAGCCGGCTGGGCGCGAATCAAAGTATTACTGTAGCACATTTTTTTTCTCATCGATAATGTTAAAGTCCTTACGCTCCAGATGAAGTCGTATATCTTCGAATAACCAATAATCAGATAAAACAAAATCAGAACTTTCACCGGGGTAAAGGAGAACCGTCCATCCAAAGCGGTTCAGGTACGGCGTGACTTTCCGTGAACATGCGGTTTTTTTCATTTTTTAACGACAGGCAAGTCAGACCTGAGCCGCTTCAGCGAGACGGTTCTCCCTCACCTAGTTATAGTCCTGACTTGACTCTATCAAATTATAGGTTATTCGGAGATATACGAAGTCATCTATAGGGTGATGAATTTTGCACCATTTATGAGAAAAAACTAAAAAAAAAAGAATTCTTCGATCCGCGGCTAGCTCGCTTATGGAGGAAGGGTATCCACAAGATACCTGAATGTTGCCAACATGCTATGGACCACGACGGTGCATACTGCTAATCTTGGATTAACCTGGTTTTTTAATTATTCACAATTAAAACAAGGGACAGTTACTTCAATAAAACTGAAAATTAAAAAAAAAGTTTCTAGAAAAGAACCCAAGAAAATAATAAGTTTGTTGATTTTTGAAGCATAAAACGTATGAAACGCTACAAAAAATTTTCTAGTTTCCTGGAAATAATCCCAAATTTTTTTTGGAAAATGTTCAAAAATTTTTTGAATCTAATGAAATTTTGAAACATCCGTGTACTGGTTTCGGAAATTGAAAGATTCATTTATAATGGAAAACGAATACATTGTTTATTTAAATAGATAAAGAATATGAAAATGATCTTCAGAATTCAAATCCTGTGTCTCCCTGGATCTGGACTCACTCTCGTTGTTGCTTCAGGTTTTATTAATTCTTTAACGAGTTTCATTCCTTTGAATGAAGCAAATAGAGTGATAACATTTTGTCTGTTACAAGTCAGGTAAGATATCTGAATGATAACTGGAATAGAAAATACATCCCATATACGAGTGGAAATAATCATAGTTTTGAAGTTGTCAAAATGAATAAATAAAAAATAAGGTGTGTATATCTTTAATAAATGCGAGGGTATTGGACTTTTGGATTCTTGCAATCTTACCATTTTTACAACCAAAACAGTAATTGTTTGCGAGAAAATGTAAATTTGAGGTTTCGATTCCTGAACTGATCTCAGATGGGACTTCTTTTGAACACTTATCAATATAGGGATGTACAGAAGAGCAGAAATAAAGAAAGATATATTAAGTGTAGCGAAACATATCTTAATGAAGAGAAAGAATTAATTTCCATGAGAACACAAAACCCCACCACATCAAAATCAATAGCTAGCCATACGAGTTCAGTGCCTTTTTCATCCTTTTGTAGTAGCTTTTTCGAATTAAAAAAAAATAAAATTCTACTGATAACGTCTTTAGAAATGAACAAGTAGTAGACATATCGAATGAAATAGTGCATGTTCTTGCTAGATAAAACTATGTATTTTTGAGAGGATGGGTAGAAATAGAGAAGGAATTTTTGAACGGCCATGATTGTTAAGAAAAATTGGAAAACGTGAGTAAAGACTAACATAGCAAGCACGCATAAACAAAGGGCAGCTAATGGAATCCCGTACCTGCAAAAAATCGATAATCACTCTTCCACTGGAAGATCAAAAAGCATTTCAACTTACATCAGGTACGTGGAAATAGGTTTTCTGAAAAAAAAAACTATATTTTTTAGCTAGAATAATGAGAAAACAGTTACTAACTTTTGTTTTCCAAAATCTTCAATTTTCTCAAATAAGAAGAACATGAAGAACCATAGGAAACAGTATATTGCCTGTGTCTTTTTCATCATTCCATAAAAATGATCAATTAGTGGAAATAGCAACGTCTGAATTTCAAAAATTTTCAGAAAACTTTAACCTTTTAAATATATTATACATTTTTATCTCGTTCTCGATTCACTCTATTGACGTACACATAGAATGGGAACATTAATTGAAGAACAAACAAAGAGCGAAACAGAAATTTCATCAAGTAGTTTTCTTTGGAACCTTCTATTTCAGCATTTTCGAAAATATTCGGTATGAAACAAGAATACAAATCCGGTGTTCAAAAAGAATGCAGACTTATATAAGAATAAGGAAAAACGTTTTTTTTTAATGTTTCCTCGAAGTATTCTAGAAATAGCTCTTATTTTCGAGAAACTATCAGGTGAAAACTTTTTCCAGGAAAAAAAAACCAAATACTCATTAACTATTCGGTAGTTTATAGCTATAACATCTGCATGTTTAGTCTAATACTGATGAACTTTCCAGAAAAAAAACTCAGTGACAGGTGAAGAAGGCTTCCTTAGAATTCACGAATTCTTTCTCAGTTCCAGCACCCAGTTATTTCCGATGAGTGCTGTTACAAATAATTCTTCCGTATTTGAAATTCTCTTGAAAGATGTTATGGATGCACCGTTTACCAATGGAACTGTTTATGTTCGTCTATTACTTCTTATGCTATAAACTACAGAATGGCAAATAAGTATGTGATTTTTCCAGGAAAAAATTGGCACATGACATTCGAATTCAAGCAATTTTTTGAGAATATAAAACTAGATCAACAAATACTCAAGTAGCTGAAAAATCTTAAGGAAGAGGAAGTGAGGAACTTTTTTTGAAGTTCAAAGAAATCAAAAAAACATTTCCACCTGCTACTGACAGATTCTGAAAACTTGTGCAAGGGATATTTTAGGAAAAATTTCTCATAATGTTTGCATTTTCTATTAATCGGCGTATTTCCCGTAAACACTCTAATAGAACGCCACCCGAATCTCATTTTCTGTGAGATATATCAAAAAGTGGTAAACTAATGAAATATTGCTGATAATGTGATAAACATTTTACTAGTGAACAACTTTTTGATATCCTTCAAAATCAGTGAGATATATAGGCTCAAAGTGGACGGTCTGGGTGGCGATCTATTAGAGTGTTTACGGTATATTTTTGTTTCACGATTTCAGTGTTTTTGATGAACGCCACTTGAAACACATTATTCAAATGGGAAGTCTTCGGAAATGATGAAATGGATGTAATCTCTGAAGAACCCTTCGTCCAATTTTTGATTTACACTTTTATTTTTCTTCAAGTACTACTCCCATTTTATATGTATGTCAACCGAGTGAATCGAGAACGGGATAAAAATGTATCTATGGAAAAGTATGAAATTTTCTGAAAATTCAAAGATGTTTCAGACCCTGGTATTCCAAGGTTTCACGGTAATCGTAAGAGATGGTTTCTAAAAGAATAAGCTTCATGGGGACATCTAGCTAACGATAAAAATCTGAAAATTGCATCAAGGTTAAGAGAAAAGGTTATGAACAATTAGTTGGGTTTTGAGGGTGACAAGATGATTAGAATATGATAAGAGTACCTTAAGAGAGATAAGGGAAATAAAAAATAGACAAAATATTTTATTTGGATATATAAAATTATCCTCGCAGGTCCAGTATTCAAATCCTGTATCTTCTTGGATCTGGACTCACTCTAGTAGTCACTTCAGGTTTTAACAATTCTCTTATGAGTTTCCTCCCTTTAAATGAAGCAAATAGAGTGATAACATTATGTCTGTTACAAGTCAAATAAGATATTTGAATGATAACTGGAACGGAAAAAATATCCCTTGCCCGAATTTCAACACACATCATTATAAAACTATAATGAAATAAAATAAATAGAGATACAGTTAAATGAACCTTGAAAAAAATGAGATGATATTCAACTTTCGATTTTTCCAGCTCACCATTTTTACAACCACCACAGTCGCCGTTTGCCAGAAAATGTAAATTTGAGGTTTCGATTCTTGAACTGATCTCAAATGGGACATTTTTCGAACACTTATCATTATAGGAATGTACAATAGAGCAGATGCAAAGAAAATTAGGTCCGTTGAAGCGAAGCATATCTTAATTCAGAGAAATAAAATCATTTAAACGAAAAACCCGAAACCTCACCAGAGCGAAAATTTCGACGCCATCCAAACTATACTCGTCTACTTTAAGTGTTGTAACTGTATGGTAATAATATGTACCGGAACTGATAAGTTCCTTAGAAATTAATATAAAGTAGACATAATTAGTGAAAAGTTCCATATTTGCTTTGGATAGAATTATGTATTTTTGGGAGGATGGAAAGAAATATAGCAGGAATTTTTGAATTGCCATAATTGTTAAGAAAAATTGGAAAACTTGAGTGAAGACTAGAAGAACAAATGGAAACAAAGAAAGGGCAAAAATGTATAAAAGCTGGATTCTGAAAAAAAAACATGTTGGATTTTCAGAATTATACAAAAAAAAAACTAACAACATCGAGCGACCGTAAATAAAATCCGCAAGCACGATGAAGAATACTGTAAAGATGGTGAGATAATATATTGCATATGTCATTTTTAACATTTTATAAAACCTATGGACGATTGGGAATACCAGGCTCTGAAAGTGGGAATTTTCAGTAATTTGCAAACTTTTGAAAATGTACATTTTTATCTCGTTCTCGATTCACTCTATTGACATACACATAAAATGGAAACATTACTTGAAGCAAAATAAAAATACAAGCCAGAATATAATAATTCCTCCAACCGGTTCCATCAATAAAGTCGATTATATGCGAGTTAGATCGAAGAAAGGGGTTAAAAGTGGCATTCATCGAAAACACAAAAAAATGGAAGTGTGGAAAAATGAATGAGAAGTGTTTTTTTTTTCGAAGTTTAAAGAAACCAAGGAAAAACATTTTCACCTGCGATTGATATATTTTTGAAACTGGTGACGGCGCACTAATGAGATTTATTTCTGGAAAGTTCGATAGCGATTTCAAAGCACACAACTGAACACACTTCAAGACACTGAAATTGCGTCAAGGCACGGAAAACGCGTCGAAGCACTGAAAACACGCCAAGGCATTAAAAATGCGTCAAGACACCGAAAATTCTCCACGGCACCGAAAACACGCCAAAGCACTGAAAACACTCCAAAACGGGCAAGGACACTGACGCTTTTCCGTGCCTTGACCCATTTTCAGCATCCTGATTACTATTTGGTTTCCTGACGCCTTTTCCGTGCTTTAGCGTATTCACAGTGTCTTATACGTTTTTTAGTACCTTGCCACATTTTCAGCTCTTTGACGCATTTTCAGCGTCTTGACGTCTTTTCTGTGCCTTGACGCATTTCCAATACCTTGACGCTTTTTTGGTTCGAGCAGAATTTAAGATTTTGACGACTTCAGCGCTGGTGTAGGTGTGGACGGTGTGGACCAGAAGGACCAAGACGAGAAGAGAGGATTTCATTTGACTGATGGATTTTCAAAATGAAGAGTTTTGACTTTTTTCAGGTTTATAATGTGGAATAATCAAGATAAGATAAGATCAGTGGGGAAAACAACAATTTTCAAAAAAAAATCGTGTCGAAATTCAATAAAAACTAATAAAAATGTTTTCATTCCACTTCTTTTCAATCACAAATCAAATTGATAATAGATATCAGTAAAAGATCACTAATCATCATTTTCCTCACTCGACTCTATTTTCTTCGAATCCTTTCCACCACGTCCTCTTCCTCCACACAGCCAACAACAAGAACCGATGATACAGGAAATAATAATAATCAAAGCAACCGCTCCCATTGTGACGTGAAACCAGGTCTGGAAGTTCGGAATTTCAGAATTTCAAAAATTTCATACTTGTAATCCGAGCCTTTGCCGGGCCTTCGCGGGCCCTGCCATAACTTCTTTCAGAATCAATGTTTTTAAACTTACTCAATCAGATATGATAGAGCTCCACGAGTACTATAAAACGGTACTATTTGAAATACTGTATCTTTCTCAAATAGCCGACAGAGTGAAAATTTATAAAGCAACGAAAGGAATGAATAGAACCCTCGATGATAAATACTTTTCGACAGGATGTCAGCAATGTGAGTTTAGTTACAGTAGGAATCCTACTGAGGAATTCAAAAAATTTTAGTTGAAAACTTTCAGATTTCGATACGGCTGACTATGACTATGGAAATACAACGACCGCCGGGTACAAATTTTGCTGTGAGATGCTCAATTATTGCAAGTGGTATAATCAGGTATATTTTCGGATTTTCGAATTTTTCATACTTGTAATCCGGGCCTTTGCCGGACCTTCGCGGGCCCTGCCATAATTTTTTTCAGAATCGATATTTTCAAACCAACTAAATCAGATATGATAGAGCTCCACGAGTACTACAAAACGGTACTATTTGAAATACTGTATCTTGTCTATGAACAGAGTTACGGAGCAAAAGAAACAAA
>NC_013488.2:17177728-17179306 GCF_000004555.2 Caenorhabditis briggsae | reverse complement strand
CTGATTTCAAAATTTGCCGTTCTGTAAATCAATTCCAGAAGTGGAGAAATCAAAAAAATAATAAGAAAAACTAGTTTTCGAAAACTTCGCAATTCGATTTTTTCGTAAATTCCGAAAATTCCGTAAACTGCAAAAATCGGAAAATTCAGATTTGCTAAAATTTTGAAAATCCAAAAAAAAAGGGATTAGTGGTTACTATCCGGTCAATATTATATTGTTTTACAGATTTCTAAATATTAGGAAAAAATTTGAATAACGTTCAAAATTTCAAGAATTGTTGTAAATTGTTTCAGTTGATCAGACGGCAAAAAATAGCAGTGAAAGGTTGATCCAATTTCCTCAATTTTTCCTACTTCATTCCCTTCCCGTTTGTAAAATTGTTCACATAACCCGTCAGAAGTGGTTCTTGATCCTCGAGGACATTGACTTCCAGGTGGTCCATGGATCTCCTGTTCGCCTCTGAAAAAATATTTTCAACGATTTCCAAAAAAAAATTGTTTCAATCTACTAACGTTTTGTAAAACACATAACTATGCACTTCTTTTCCAGTCTCCATGCATTTCGTCTCCACATGAGCCATCACTTGCTTGTCAGCTCCTCCAAAAAGTTTCGAAAATGATTGCTGATCCATCGTTTCAGTATTCACATTTAAATGTATTTCCACTAGAATTCTCGAACCATAATTATCGTAAATTGTTTTAGAATCTGAGCATCCTCCCGACTTTCCCAACTTAACATAAAGGATATTCTCCAGTTCTGACTGGTACTCCAATTGGATCATATTGGCGATATGAGCATTCTTGGCGATCGAGGATCTCGCCGAATGGAAGAGTTCGAGGATTTCGACTCTGGTGGAACTGGAGCTGTAGACGGTGTGGACCAGAAGGACCAAGACGAGAAGAGCGGTTTTCATTTGGTTGATTGATTTCCAAAATGAAGAGTTCTGAAAATTCTGCGTGGCTATTATAATGACAAGATTAAGATAAGATAAGATCTAGTCAAGAAAAGTGTTGTCAAAAAAAAAAACGAATTTTTGAATTTTCAAAGATTATTTTCGAAAAAATTTCTGAGCTTTCAGCAACCCAGCAACTTAAAAATTCAAAAATTCAGAAAATCAAAAAAAAATCAGATCTCAGAAATTCAATAAAAATTGACCTAATCGTATCTACACACCAGGGGCACTTTTTACGCTGAGCTTTTTTAGGAAATTGTTTCACACTGTTTTTTCCGTGACATTTCGAAGAAATAAGAGCCAATAAAAATGAGAAACGTGGATTTACAGTATTCGCATGATGCGAATTATAGTGAATTTATTCTTCTCAAAAGATAGACAGAAAGTGCCCCAATAGTCGAATCAGTATTAAATACAAAAAAAATAGCAACTTAAAGGGGGACTCCGACCAGAAATTTTTATTGCATTAAAATGTGTTAAAATTTATCTATTTTTCAAATATTATTGCGAAAAAATTCAAAAAAATCCGAAATTCCCAAAAAACGTCGTTGAAAAGGAAGAAAATTCAAAAAAAGGTGCCGCCGGGGGACGAGGATTTTCAGTGAGAAACCTAGGCCACGGCACCT
>NC_013488.2:17137781-17177633 GCF_000004555.2 Caenorhabditis briggsae | reverse complement strand
GACAGTCTTTTTTGAAGTCGCCGACAGTGGTTTTTTACGTTTTTTACCTGCCGGACATGAAATTGAAAAAAATCCGGAAAATTTGCCACGTTGGAAATGCGCCCGCTGCCGTGGCCTAGGTTTCTCACTGAAAATCCTCGTCCCCCGGCGACACCTTTTTTTGAATTTTCTTCCTTTTCAACGCCGTTTTTTGGGAATTTCGGTTTTTTTCTTGAATCTTTTCGCAATAATATTCGGAAAATAGATAACTTTTAACACATTTTAATGCAATTAAAATTTTTGGTCGGAGTCCCCCTTTAAATCGGGATATACTAAAAACAAGGCCCCTAAAAGTAAAATCAGCCGTTAAAAATTATTTTCAGTTTGTAAAATGTAGGCGTAGTCTTTAAAAAACAGGCTTACGGCGCCCACACTTAAAAATCAAACTTAGAAAAAATATTCCGTAAAACCTGTATTAGAAGGAACCCTTTAATAGAAGAGTCCCTCTAATAGAAGGGCCCTCTGTGAAAAATGACCCCTCTTTAATTTGAAATCCGAAAATTGAGAAATAGAAAATTCAGAACAATTAATGAAATCCAGACGTTCAGAAATTTAGTAATTCAGAAATTGAAAATCTTAGAAGTTTAGAAAATTCAAAAATTCGAAAAATAATTCTAAAAAAATGAATTAAAATTTCAGAAACATGAAACTTGAAGTTTTCGAAAAGCTTAGAAATTTCTTATTCTGAAAAAATGTAT
Source organism: Caenorhabditis briggsae (assembly GCF_000004555.2). Classification (NCBI taxonomy): domain Eukaryota; kingdom Metazoa; phylum Nematoda; class Chromadorea; order Rhabditida; family Rhabditidae; genus Caenorhabditis; species Caenorhabditis briggsae. The sequence continues at coordinate 17,176,896 of NC_013488.2, read as the reverse complement.
GTGATAAGTGTTTGAGAAATAAAAGTTCGATGAAGAACACTGTATTCAATTCATTCTATATTGCGAGATAAGCAAAATTTTCAACGTTTTTTCAAAACAAAAAACCACTAACGTTTTGTAAAACACATAACTATGCACCTCTTTTCCAGTTTCCATGCATTTCGTCTCCACATGAGCCATCACTTGCTTGTCAGCTCCTCCGAAAAGTTTCGAAAATGATTGCTGATCCATCGTTTCAGTATTCACATTCAAATGTGCTTCCACATGAATTCTTGAATTATACTCGTCGTGAATTATTTTAGAATCTGAGCATCCTCCGGTCTTTCCCAACTTAACATAAAGAATATCCTCCAGGGCTGGGCTGTACTCCAATTGTATCATATTGGCGACTTTAGTATTTTTGGCGATCAAGGATCTCGCCGAATTGAAGAGTTTAAGGGTTTCAGCTCTGGTGGTACTGTAGCTGTAGACGGTGTGGACCAGGAGGGCCAGAATGAGAAGAGCGGATTGCATTTGGTTGATTGATTTCCAAACTAAAGTTTTGACGATTTTGAGTGGCTTTTTTGAGGACAAAATTAAGATAAGATAAGATCTAGTCCACGAAAAAATTTGTCTAAAAAAAATGAAAAAATGACATAGAAATTTTCGAATTTTTGAATTTGCCTTTACGCAGGGGGTCAAAAACCTGAGATTGCCAATATGAACCAATTGGAGTACAATCCGGAACTGGAGAAGGTTATCTATGCGCAGTTGGCACTTACCGGAGGATGTCCAAAGACGCAATATATTTCAACGGATTCTCTCGATATCTATTTTTCTGGTGAAGGCTTGTGGGGAGACAAGTCCCCCTTATAATAGAGGGTGCTTCAAGAACAGAGGTAGCCATTGTGACCACTTATTGTTCGGAGAATCAAACATTTCATAAACATCTTGTGTTCGCTAAAACGTTAGTTTATTTTCTTTGAAAAAAAAGTTAGCTTTCAATTCTATTTCAGTAACGCGCCGGATCTTTATGGACCAGCTGGAAGCAAATGCCCAAAAGGAAGAAAAGCCACGGCTAAGAAATTGTGTGCTCGTGAAAAAAAAACGAATTAAGCAAGGAGTCGATAACTTGAAAATGGAATTTTGACTTGAATAAAAATTCATTAAATGAATAATTGTGTTATTTTTTTTCAGAAATTCAGAGATTCGGAAATCTAGATTTTGAATATTTCAGCTAGATGTTGAAATAAACTTTTAAGAAAATTCTAAACTTTGGACATTCAGAATCAATTGGAAATTTCGAATTTTTTTACTTTATTTTTTTGAATTCTGGAATTTCCGAATTTTTTAAAATTTCGAATTTTGAGCTTCTGAATTTCTGAAATGTTGAATTTGAATTTTCCGAGCCTTCAATTTCCGAAATTTTAAATTTTTGAAAATTTTTAAATTTTTGAAAATTTTTGAATTTTTGAATTTCCGAATCCCATAATTTCCGAATTTAAGATTTTCAAGGTTTTGAATTCTTGAATATTTGAATATTGGAAATTTTTGAATTTTTGAATTTTTGAATTTTTGAATTTTTGAATTTTTGAATTTTTGGAATTTTTGGAATTTTTGGAATTTTTGGAATTTTTGAATTTTTGAATTTTTGAATTTTTGAATTTTTGAATTTTTGAATTTTTGAATTTTTGAATTTTTGAATTTTTGAATTTTTGAATTTTTGATTTTTTGAATTTTTGAATTTTTGAATTTTTGGAATTTTTGAATTTTTGAATTTTTGAATTTTTGAATTTTTGAATTTTTGAATTTTTGAATTTTCGAATTTTCGAATTTTCGAGTTTTCGAAATTTTGAATTACCTGAAACGCATTCAACCATTTATTTGCATAAATGACACCGCCCATCGGATCAACCAGTCCAGTCCATTTTTCATCAAATTTCAATTGAGGGTAGTGATTGGAAATCTGAAAAATAATTTTCAAAAAATTTTTGAAAATTTGAACACTTGAGCTTTTACCTCATTTCCCGGAATCACTTCATGCTCAATGTTCAAATTTTTCAAATGTACAGAAATCTCGTTTACTTGATTTCCAGTAGCCGCCCACAGTAATCCGAGTTTGCTGAAAATTTTGGCGCCAATTTGAATTTTGCAATCCTTCAACAAAAAAAAAACTAACTTCCACAATTTTCTCCCCGTTTTTTCTCCAATGCTTCGGAATTTTTGAATTTTTGAATTTTTGAATTTTTGAATTTTTGAATTTTTGATTTTTTGAATTTTTGAATTTTTGAATTTTTGATTTTTTGAATTTTTGAATTTTTGAATTTTTGATTTTTTGATTTTTTGAATTTTTGAATTTTTGAATTTTTGAATTTTTGAATTTTTGAATTTTTTTTCTAAATGATGACTCCGATCGGAGCTCTCAAAAATTCGGAATATCGGTAAATCAAAAAGATAAGAAATTCCAGAAATACAAAAGTTTTAGTTCAAACTACACTGAATTATTTGTCAAAAATACTAAGTTTCATATTATCATTTTTTCCTGCTGATAAGAGAAAATTAACTAACCAGACTCCACACAAAATCAAACAAACTAGACAGACAAATCGTTTCTACACTTTTCTCTTTTCCCGGTTTTTTTCTCTGCGTCTCTTTTTCGAATCTTGTAGTTTTTCCAATAAAATGAATCTTGTAGCTGATACCTTTTTCTTCTTATCAGTGCAAACTTTTTTCAAATAAATAGCACCAGAAATTTTGACAAGCACATTTTTTCGATTTATTTTCGGAAACTTTTCAAAAATATTTTTTAATAATTCCAGAAAAAAATGGTCACAACTTTTGATGTAGTGGTCGTTGGTGCTGGTATTTTTGGGTCCTGTACTGCATATCATTGTCAAAAACTCGGATTGCAAACGTTGCTCCTGGAACAGGTTGGATTTTCAAAAATTCTGAAACTCGGAAGTTCAAAAATCCAAAAATTCAAAAATTCGAAAATTCAAAAATCAAAAAATTCAAAAAATCGAAAAATTCCGAAATTTCGAAATTCAAAAATGACCTCAAAATTTTCCAGTTCACTCTGGGCCATTCAAATGGATATCACATGGAAAATCACGAATTATTCGTTATGCTCATGCTGCTCCAGAATACGTTCCTCTCGTCGCAGACGCCTACACTCAAATTGAAGCATTGGAGAAAAAACGGGGAGAAAAATTGTGGAAGTTAGTTTTTTTTTTGTTGAAGGATTGCAAAATTCAAATTGGCGCCAAAATTTTCAGCAAACTCGGATTACTGTGGGCGGCTACTGGAAATCAAGTAAACGAGATTTCTGTACATTTGAAAAATTTGAACATTGAGCATGAAGTGATTCCGGGAAATGAGGTAAAAGCTCAAGTGTTCAAATTTTCAAAAATTTTTAGAAAATTATTTTTCAGATTTCCAATCACTACCCTCAATTGAAATTTGATGAAAAATGGACTGGACTGGTTGATCCGATGGGCGGTGTCATTTATGCAAATAAATGGTTGAATGCGTTTCAGGTAATCCAAAATTTCGAAAACTCGAAAATTCGAAAATTCGAAAATTCAAAAATTCAAAAATTCGAAAATTCAAAGATTCGAAAATTCGAAAATTCAAAAATTCAAAAATTCAAAAATTCAAAAATTCAAAAATTCAAAAATCCAAAAATTCAAAAATTCAAAAATTCAAAAATTCAAAAAATCAAAAATTCAAAAATTCAAAAATTCAAAAATTCAAAAATTCAAAAATTCAAAAATTCAAAAAATCAAAAATTCAAAAATTCAAAAATTCAAAAATTCAAAAATTCAAAAATTCAAAAATTCAAAAATTCAAAAATTCAAAAATTCCGAAGCATTGGAGAAAAAACGGGGAGAAAAATTGTGGAAGTTAGTTTTTTTTGTTGAAGGATTGCAAAATTCAAATTGGCGCCAAAATTTTCAGCAAACTCGGATTACTGTGGGCGGCTACTGGAAATCAAGTAAACGAGATTTCTGTACATTTGAAAAATTTGAACATTGAGCATGAAGTGATTCCGGGAAATGAGGTAAAAGCTCAAGTGTTCAAATTTTCAAAATTTTTTGAAAATTATTTTTCAGATTTCCAATCACTACCCTCAATTGAAATTTGATGAAAAATGGACTGGACTGGTTGATCCGATGGGCGGTGTCATTTATGCAAATAAATGGTTGAATGCGTTTCAGGTAATCCAAAATTTCGAAAACTCGAAAATTCGAAAATTCGAAAATTCAAAGATTCGAAAATTCGAAAATTCAAAAATTCAAAAATTCAAAAATTCAAAAATTCAAAAATTCAAAAATTCAAAAATTCGAAAATTCAAAGATTCGAAAATTCGAAAATTCAAAAATTCAAAAATTCAAAAATTCAAAAATTCAAAAATTCAAAAATTCAAAAATTCAAAAATTCGAAAATTCGAAAATTCAAAGATTCGAAAATTCGAAAATTCAAAAATTCAAAAATTCAAAAATTCAAAAATTCAAAAATTCAAAAATCCAAAAATTCAAAAATTCAAAAATTCAAAAATTCAAAAAATCAAAAATTCAAAAAATCAAAAATTCAAAAATTCAAAAATTCAAAAATTCAAAAATTCAAAAATTCAAAAATTCAAAAATTCAAAAATTCAAAAATTCCGAAGCATTGGAGAAAAAACGGGGAGAAAAATTGTGGAAGTTAGTTTTTTTTGTTGAAGGATTGCAAAATTCAAATTGGCGCCAAAATTTAAAATTTTCATATTTCCTTATTTCCGATTTTTTCGCAAAAAAGTGGACAGATAGGTCACTCCGAATCCTCTGCGTCGCTTCAGAACATCACACGATTTTCATAAGTGACCTCTTTTTTGAGACTTTCCTGTTCACCGAAAAAAAGGCCAATAAATGGACAGAGAGGGTCTCTCTTGGTTCTCTGCGTCTCTCCAGAACAGCGAACTATTTTCATAAGGTGACCTCGAATAAAGTAAACATAGCTGTTGCCTCCACTCTCAACATGCTCTCTAACCTCTGTCACACTGTCTGTGTCTCTTTCTCTTGCTTCCTAGTGTCCCCTCTTTTCTGCCCAGCGTTCACTATTAATTCTTCTACACATTGACTGGTATCTGATTTTCCGCCGGTCTATTTTTTTTAATTGATTTTACTGAATATTCCTAGAAATTCGGCAATGGAGTTTTGCTGAAAAAAGGTGAGATTTTGGTTAGAGAAATAAAAGAACTCAAATAGAGTTGGATATAATTTAGGCTAAAAGATTGCGAAATCTTAAGAAAAATTCGAAAAGTTCAGAAATTCAGAATATCGTAAATTCAGAAATTCGAAAAAATTAGAAATTCAAAAAATTGGAAATTCAGTATATCGGAAATTCAGAAATTCGAAAAATATAGAAATTCAAAATATTGGAAACTCAGAAAATCAATAATTGAAAAATTCAGAAATTTCGAAAAAATGTCAAAAGAAAATCCGAGAAGTTTAATCAGAAATCTCAAAAATTGAAATATTCAAAAAAGCCGAAAATGCAATTCCGAAAGTAAATAAAAAAAACCTAAAAATCCGAACAATCCAAAAGAATCTGAAATTTTGAAAATTCTGATAATTTGGGAAATATTTCATCATTCTTTTGGCTCCTGAATTTTCTGCATTTTTGTATAGTGGTTTTTGCGCACCAAATGAGCATTGCTCACTTCATATTTGTATTTTTCTGCTTTTTTTCATTCTCATCTACCGTACTCCAAATAATGATAGGTTCACACTGGGTATCTCTCAAAAAATCGAAAAAATTGTACTTTACAAGAACGATGTCTAGAAGTACGCAATAATTTTTCCGGCGAATAGAAGTCTCATTTTGAATGGCTTTATTAATGACATCGTTTTTTAAAAGTTCAACTTTTTCGATTTTTTGAGAGATTCCCAGTGTGAACCTCTCATTATTTGGAGTATGCTAGATGAGAATGGACAAAAAAGCAGGAAAACACAAAATTGAAATGAGCAATGCTCATCTGGTGCGCAAAAACCACTATACAAAAATGCAGAACAGTTCTGAAACGTCGGGTTCTGAACTGTCTGGTTCTGAACTGTCAGGTTCTGAAACGTCGTGGTTCCGAAACGTCGGGTTCTGAAACGTTCAGGAGCCAATTCTCCACAAAACCAGTGCACCAAAACCATTAGCAAATATATAGATTGAGAACCAAACTGGCATGGATAATAGAGAACCTGGAATATTTTTAATTTTTGAAAAAAACTTCAAAACGTTTTTTCTCACATTTAAATATTTGAAAGTGCTCCCCGGCATTTGGATCCGTCGTAAAATGGCTGTAAAAATTAAAAAGGCACGAGAGTCCTATGAAAATGTTGAAAATCTGAAATTAATTATTTAATTTTCACAAATTTTTTAAAATTTAGTTACCCCTATAATAGACCATAGTTTCTGGGCCCACAATCCAAGGGTACATCGAAAAAGAGTACATCGAGGGTACATCGAGTTCTTAGGGTACATTGGTTCTGAGGGCACATGGGATCTTAGACTGAAAGGCGTTTCAGCCTAAGCCTATAATTTTGAGCAGAAATCAAAATAGTATGGATAAAAATATTGATTTACTTTTTTGTCCACCTACATGTAGCGAGCAATCCTATGTACCCTTGGAACCAATGTACCCTAAGAGCTCGATGTACCTTTTTCGATGTACCCTTGGATACTGGGCCTAGTTTCAGAAATTTTTGTGTGATTCGAGAGATAATTGCAACAGTTGTGTACAACAAAATTAAGTTGTAAACGCTAAATAAATATAGAGGGATAGCAACGTGGCCGAGATTATCAACATCTTTTGCGTAGCGATTTCTGGAAAATAAAGTAGAAAACCATTTTGAGAAAATTTTCTCAAGTGTACTCACAGATCAACAACTACAAAAACCCATTCAATTGCCCCAGAAATGGAGAAAAGAAAAACCACGCAGTAGAGATAGTCCTTTAAAATTAAAATTCAATTTCAAAAATTCAGAATTCCAAAAAAACATTCACTTCATTATCGATAATCTGAAAATAACGAATTTCAACATGTTCAGAAATTTCTGAACGTTTTCGATTTCTGAAAAATTTCTTGGAAATCTTTGCAATTTCGCTTCGCCAATTAATAAAATAACAAAAATGAAGTTTACTTCTGATATTAAGATTGTGAGAATCTTAGATTTTAGAATTCCTAAAATTAAAGCCATCACCGAAAAATGTTGAAATTTTTTTTTCAATTTAATTTTTCAATTTTTCAGTTTGGCTGGTCGATTTGTCGCAATTCCATGACCTCTCACAACTGACGAACTGCCTTCAGAGTAACCGAACTCTCGATGGAATGACATTTGTTTAAACAATATGCCCTTTTCTCTCATCACATTTTTTCTATTATTTTGTCTCTATACCTCATTCCTGAAACAATAATTTCGTGTGAATTCTTTTTGAATTTATGTCAAAGATCCTCTCTCCTCCGTCTTGCGCTCTCCACTTTTTGATTCTTACAAAAATGTTTGTTGAACACCCAACCTCCAACAGAATTCCTGATAATCCCCACGGTGGGACTCCACCCCCCTTCCTTCTTCTTGTTCTCGTTTCTTATATTGACCGATCCCTTTTATTTCACACAAATTTTATTTTATTGTTGTTGCAAATACATTGCAATTATGTAATTATGTTATTCTTGACAAGTTTTCGATTTCAGAAATCTTTAAAAAATGCTGACATTCTAGAAATCGGGAATTCCAGAAAGTTTGAAATTTTGCCAATCAAATTTCAAAAATCAGAAATTTCAAACTTTTGAAAAAATGTTAAAATAAAAAATTGGAACTTGTGTGAACAAATTCTATAATTTTTTTTCAAATTTCAGCAAATCCCCGATTCTCGCTGGTCCTCCAGGAACTCTATGCTCTGAAAACCGAACCGCCGATTCCAATCGGTTGTGTTCTCTGGAAACTTCTAGAAAATCTGGAAAATATGTTCGAAAAGGAGTAGGCCAGTGAGTAGGAAAAGCAATCGACAGGAAAATTAATAGTTGGTTCGGATGGAATTAAATTATCACGAAAGAATCGAATGAACAAAAATTTACTTGTATTTGGTTGAATGAAGTGTTTGGTTGAATCTTCAAACGAAATGCGAACATACTGGAGAGCTTATCACTTCGGTTGTTGTGGATATCGGGTAAGTATTCAAAGTTGTTTGAAAATCTGGAATTTCATTTTCAAAATCTGGAATTTCAGTCTAAAGCTGATAAGTTTTATCTAAATCTCATTAGGTTTTAGCACAGTTCCAGGAAATTTAGAAAATCGGATTTTTTAAAAACCTGAATTTCGAAAAATGTTGAAACCTTCTCTATTCCAGAAATATAAGAAAATGCTGAAATTTCTAAAAATATGAAATTCCTGAAACTTCGAAAACCTGCCACCCAAATTTCGAATTTCAGAAAATTCTCAATTCTCGCTGGTCCTCCAGGAACTCGATGCCATTCGGCCCACATTGTGTTTCCTCTTGACAATATTTGTTTCATCAATTTGCACAATGGTACCGACTCCCCCGATTTGGATGGTTGGATTGTTGAAGTTCTCGGCCATCACATCACGAATCCATTGACCCCATTGCACGCATGTGTTTGGGTCTACCTCAACATTACGTGCCATTTCCTCGACTTTCATGGAAGAGGTGACGTAGAGGAAGGAGAAAAGGAAACGCTTTTTGCGATCGCAGTGTAGACCTTCGAAAAATGTGTCTTTCAACAGGCCTACTTTGACGAAAAGGCGTGAAGCTTTGCATTTTCTTTTGTTACATTCGAACTTGAATCGAATGGGTTCACCTGAATGGATTTTAATTATTTTATCGCAATTTTCGTCTTTCGACTAACCACTCTCACTGATCTCATGAGTGATGCGTCTCGGTTCATGACAGTTCGGACAAGGACAATTTTTCCAGAAGAGACCTCTTGCGGCGAGATAATCGTCAAACTCGTCCTTGGTCATCGATGCCACTTCGGGCCATCCAGAGAATAAATTGAAGCTTCTAAGGCTTAAAAGAGCAGCCTGAGCAGACATTTTGACGAACTAGTTCAACTATTTTAGGAGAAGTAACTCGACTAAAACGTAAACAACAACAACAACTTTGAAATGAGCAATATACTGTTTTTAGCTTTTACCATTTTTACCTAAGCCTAGAAAATTGAGGACAAATTCGCAGCTCCTCCGTTAAAACTATTGCCATTTCTGAAATAGGCTTAGGCTTCCAGGAAAGAAATCTGCAAATTCAGAAGAAATTCTAAGTGAAAACGAAAAAAATAAATTGAAATGTTTGAAAAAAATGAAAAAAAACTGCTAAAAAATTTTTGATGGCATCAGAAAATCCGAGAATTATATTTTGAAAGCTATTTTTTGGAAATTTTCGGCAAAAAAAATTTTTTTCAGAAAAAAATTTTTTTTTTGATGGAAAATTTTTTGTGTCCTAACAACTTAAAAACATCATAGAAATAATCAGCAATCATTTTTATGTCGAAAAAAGTGATAAAATCGCGAAAAAAAGTGACCCCTACCAACTAGTATAGCGCCTGCCGGGGAGCTCTTTTATTATTTTAAATGTAAGAAACTTTTCAATATATTCTCTGAAATTCGGAATGTTTCAGGTACTCTATTATCTATGCCAATTTGGTTTTTCTTAATATATTTGCTAATGGTTTTGGTGCATTGGTTTTGTGGAAAATCAGGTGAGCAATTTCGGAATTTTGAAACTAAAATTTTCTCCCCAAATTTAAATATTTTCAACAATATGAAACGTGACTATTATGGAGATGAAATGTACTTGGTGATCTATGGTGGAGATGAGAGTTCAACTAAAAAAAATGGAATTTAACTAAATGTTGATATTTTAAATGAACTTTTCAGAAGTTATTTTCATTGTTCACGGAAATTCAAAATTTATAGCAATTCATTTTTTGCGTGGGCTCTAAAAACTGATTTTTAAAAAAGTTTCAAAACCAAAAAATTTTTTATATGTTTTTCTTTCGCGTGCTCTATCCTCAATTTTTCAAATAGATTGCCAAAAATCAAAATTTTCCAACCAAAACTATTTCCAAAAAAAAATGTCGGAAATATCAAAATCGATTGCAGACGAACAATCAGATATTTTAATGAAAAATGTGTTGGGAAAATCGAAAAAATGGAATAATAAAGTGAATTTTTGAAAATTTCGAACTTTTGAGAATTAATTTCAATTTCAAACATCAATTTTTGAAGGACTATCTCAGTAACATGGCATTTCTCTTCTTTATTTCTTTGGCAATTGAATGGGTTTTTGTAGTTGTTGATCTGTTAGTAAAGTTGAGAAAAATTTTCTCAAGAACTTGTTTTTTTAATATCATCCTCCAGAATTCGCCACGCAAAAGATGTTGATAATCTCTGCCACGTCGCTATCCCTCTGATGTTTTTCATGATTTACAACTGTATTTTGTGGTTCACAACTATTGCAATTACCTCTCGAATCACACAAGGATTTCTAAAAATATGGTCTATTTTAGCGGTAAATAACGTTTTTGGTTTTGCGAAAATCAACAAATTATTTTCAGATTTTCAACATTTTCATTGGATTCGGCTGTCTTTTTCATTTTTACAACCATTTTACCACGGATCCAAATGCCGGGAAGCACTTTTATTATTTTAAATGTAAGAAAATTTTCAATATATTCTCTGAAATTCGGAATGTTCCAGGTACTCTTATATCTATGCCAATTTGGTTTTCTTTTTATATATTTGCTAATGGTTTTGGTGCATTGGTTTTGTGGAAAATTAGGCAAGTAACTAACTGGAATTTTGAGAAAAAAGTTTTTTTTTCGAATACCGTAAACACTCTAATAGAACGTCACCCGATCCGTCAAATTTGAGCCCATGTATCTCATTTTCTGTGAGAGGTATCAAAAAGTGGTTAAAGGTGGGGAGACAAGAAAAAAAATAATGTTCTCGAAATTCCGTCTGAATATGCCCCTCGAGGAGTTGAGCTAGCATGGGCGAGGATTGAGAGTGCGGCGCCGCTACCGACTGAGCCACGCGGGCAAAAAGGCAGCCGGCGCCCGATTGCATACATAAAGGCGAGGACGCCGGCTGTACGCAGAGTGGCATTAAGCGTTGTACACCGTCACGGTAGAATGCACACTCTAGCTACAAAAAACTGCGAAAAATCTCCTGTCCCCCCACCTTTAACTGATAAAATGTTGTTGATATCATGGTGTGTACTGTATTTTTCTCCCCAAAGTTAAACATTTTCAGCTTGGTGATCTATGGTGGAGATGAGAGTTCAACTAAAAAAATGGAATTTAACTAATTTCTGGTTTTTCGCATAAATTTTTGAAAAGTTTTCTTGTTAACGGAAATTCAAAATTTGTAGCAATTCATTTTTTGCGTGGGCTCGGAAAAACTGAAATTCCAGATTTTGAAAATGAAATTCCAAAATTTCAAATCACGTGAAACACGTACCCGATATCAAACACAGCCGAAGTGATAAGCTCTCCATCCCTTTCGCATCTCGTCTCTACACAAGCGATTTCCATACTTTCGGAGTTCGATGCCACGTGGAGTTGAAATCCCTTCCAATTTCTGATATTCAATCCAAAAACGAAACCATCCTCATATTCCCCAGATTTGTCTGGACATCCTCCAGAAGATTCCAATTTTCCCAGAATCTTCTTTTCCCATTTTGGATTATAAGCCAATTTATTCATATTGGCTGTAGAGAACTCGTTGGCGTATCGCCTTCTGATGGCGTTGATCTCATTGGTGCATCTTGGAAGGTTACTGTAGGCGGTGGACATTAGTAGGAGGAGCAGGATGAGCGATTTCATAATTCGAATTTGGCGGGAAGTTCAAATTTTCAAAGAGAATTCTGTCAGGCTTATATAGTGGAGTTCGATCAAGATAAGAGATCGTTATTAGTGGAAAAACACTGAAAACTTGGAAGAAAAAAAAACAGGCTGAAACCTCTAAAAGTTAGAAATAACTATCTCTTGTCTTAATCTGATTTTTTGAGCTTATTTTTTTGGTGTTTTTTCACTGATAACGATCTCTTATCTTGTTCAAACCCCACTATATAAGCTTGACAGAATCCCCTTCAAAATTTGAGTTCCCCGCCAAATTCAAATGATGAAATTGCTCATCCTGCTCCTCCTACTGGTGTCCATCGCCTACAGTAACCGCCAGAGTTGCGCCGATGAGATCAACGCCCTCAGAAGCAGATACGCCAACGAGTTATCCATAGCAAATATGAATAAATTGATTTACAATCCGAAATTGGAAACGAAGATTCTTGAAAAGTTGGAATCTTCTGGAGGATGTCCAGACAAGTCTGTGGAATATGGGGATGGATATATTTTTGGATTTAATGTCAAAAATTCGAAGGCACTTATATTCCACGTAGCATCGAATGCTGGTAGTATGGAAGTCGCTTGTGTTCATACGAAATGCGAACACACTGGAGAGTCCATCACTACGACTGTTTTGGATTTTGGGTGAGTGTTTAACGCAGTTAAAAAATCTTGAATTTCATTTAAAACATCTCAATTTTTAGTCTTAAACTGATCAAACTTTTGAAAAATGTCACAATTGTCCACCAGATCAAATTTCAGAAAATCCCCAATTCTCGCTGGTCCTCCAGGAATTCGATGCTCCGAAAATCGAACCGCCGATTCTAATGGATTGTGTTCCCCGGAAAATTCTGGAAAATCTGGAAAATATGTTCGAAAAGGATGGGTTGCTGATTTTAGTAGGGGACTGTACCAACTTTTCCGTGCGCTTAGATTCGGATGAAGAACGTCAACCAAAAAAGGATTGAACTCAAATTTAATTGTATTTTATGAATGTGTGAAAAATGAAGTTTTTTTTGAAATTCGTCTATTTTTTAAAGTTTTTTTTTTTGCTTTGAATTTCTGAATATTTGAATTTTTTAGTTTCAAAAATTTCAATTTATTTTTACATCTATGTAGTTTGATCCCTCTTGCTTGAAAATTTGATAGAACAAATTTTCCAACTGTCTTCTTAAAGGAGGCCAGACATGAAAAATCTCAAAGTTCTAGTTTTTTGATATATGACACAGTATAGTCAGAAAATATGTATGGTCACCCAACCATAACTCCATGTTGCCGTACAAGCGAGATCGCGAACGTTCTACAAAGCGGCGGCAGACGGTAGGCGCCGTTTGGCGTAGAGGTGAACGCGCTTGTCTATCGGTCGCGCTTCGCGGGTTCGATTCCCACCTGTCCTTTTTCGTTTTTTCTTCTGTTTTCATGCGGCGACATCATGGAATGACAGAATACAAAAAGTCTGGAATTATCCCCTAACATTGAAGAAATCTAGTGTGTACTAAAAAAAATAAATGCTCGTCAAGTAGCGCGCATTGGTCGCAATCGCACGACTTTCCGTCTGATTGCATGATCTCGCCCCAAGAAAACCCCGTAGACTTTCGTGTCTGGTCTCCTTTAAAAAATCATATTTCTTTCCAAAAAAATGCACTCTTTGAATTAAAATAATCTATCTGTGTACTTGCACTTTTTGTGCGTTTAATCGATTTTTTTTTCGTGAAAAATGTCAGCAAATTTATTTATGAAATTTTCAGGTTTCGCCTTTTTTTCATATCTGAAAAAAATTTAGAACAAAAAAAATCTAGAATTATCGGATTTTTAGACTTTCCAGAAAAATTCATAAAAATTAAAACTTTTTGAATTTTTATTTGGAAATTCGGAATTTTTGCCGAATTTTCGATTTTTATGCATTACTCTGACGTCATCAATCATTTTACCTTCCTGTTTCATACCGGTATATTCTCATTGATAAATTGTTTTTATCTATCGAGGCCATCTTCTTTTTTTCCCCAGACTCAAGGTCGCCCTTTCTGGCTAAGTTTTTGCCAATTTCTTATCGTTTTTCTCTCATTTTTCGTATTTTTTTCCCAGTTTTGCTAACGGTTTTTTCTCTTTTTTTTTTGCATAATCTTTTTATTCATTCAGCCGTTTTCTAGAATTATATACTTCTGAAAAAATTGATTTTTTTTATATAATAGATTTTTTTGAAACTATCTTTTTCAAATCTTAATTATTACGAAATACCTCAATTATGACTTTCTAAGACCAATTTTTTCAGGTAATTATGGAATCTTCTTATTTCGATACTAACTATGAGGATGATGAAAATTTCAAACTGATGAAGCTACCTGATGTTGCTTTACATGATGTTATTAAATTCTGGAGCGCAGTGGATGTGTAAGTTTTTTAAAATTTATTATCAAGAATTTTTTGTCGAGTTTTCGAATTACCGTAAACACTCTAATAGAACGCCACCCGGACCGTCCACTTTGAGCCTATATATTTAACTTCTTTGGCAAGATATCGAAAAGTTGTCAACTGATAAAATGTTTATCATGTTATCAGCAACATTTTACTTGTTAACTACTTTTTGATATCTCTCACAGAAAATGAGATACACGAGCTCAAGTTTGACGTTCGGGTGGCGTTCTATTAGAGTGTTTACAGTATTTTGAAAATCTTTGGAAAACAAAAATTCTAATTTTCTCGAATTTTTATTAAAGTATTTCAAATTTGCTGCACTTTTCTGATTTTACTGTGAGTTTGAGAATGTTTTTTTTTCGATTTTCTGGGAAAATTGAATGTTTTGGGATTTTTTTTTTTGAAAAACGTATTTCTGAATTTTAACTTTCTGGGAATTTGTGAAAATATTTTGAATATTGTCATAAAAACTGATTACCAAATATTCACATTTTCAGTTCTAATTTTCTGGAAATTTGAGTTTTAAATTTAAGTTATTTTTAGAAAAAAATTTGAGTTATTTTTAGAAAAATTTTGAATTTTTGTTTTTCAGCAAATTTAAGATTTTCTGAAGGGTTTTTTTTTCAGAAATCCAGAAATTCAAAATACCAGAATTTAAGAATTCCAGAAATTTAGAATTCCAAAATTTGAAAATTCCAGAAATTCGAAAATCCAGGAATCTAGAAATCAAAAAATTCAGATATTCAGAAACCCAGAAACCCAGAAATCTAGAATTCGAGAAATCCGAAATTCCAGAGAATCGAAATTCCACAAATCCATAAATCCAGAAGTTCAGGATTCCAGATATTCAGAATTTCAGAAATCTAGGATTCCAGACACCCAGAATACCAGAAATTCAGAAGTCCAGAACTCCAGAAATCCAAAATCTCAGGAATTCAGAATTCCAGAAATTCAAAAATACAAATTTCAGATTCAATTTCTCCCATTGCTCCAAAAGAAGCTCCAAAAGGCTTCGTCGAGTGAAATCCAAAAAGTTCTCAGTGACCCTAAATTTCTCTTTGGACACAATTGGTTTCGACAATTCCCATTTCTTCCGGTCCTACGAAAAGAATTGGATGTGGAAATATCAAAAATGGGAATTTCGAAATTACGGAGAAATTCAAATTCCCACAATTTTCGAAAACAAAAATGTCATTAGTTTTTGGAACAATGTGCATTATGGGCTCAAGGATATGTTCATTCATTTGAACGAAATCTTAAATTGCTCAGTTTTATCGATTGAATCAGATGAGAGAACTCCAGATGAGGCGTTGATGATGGCTCTTGAATTTTTGAGCTGGAAAAATCAAACTTCGATTCGAAAATTGGAAATTGGAAGTTTCGAATGTGATCTTAAAGAAATTCTTGAAGCTATAGAGGTCACAGAAACCCTGAAAATCACCTCTGAATTCGAAATACATCCCGGAGATTTTGAATTTTATTCAAAATCTGCTACTATTAAAAATTCGTGGTGGATCGAGAACTTGGAACCCTTCAAAAACTGTGTGGAAATTGAATTATCGGAATCTGAAATTTCCAATCAATCAATTATCGATTTTTATGGAGAATGGACTGCTGGAAGCTATAGTAATCTTAGATGGTTATCGGTGAAGAGTGAAAACTTGAACGAGGACTTGAAATTGAATGGAGTCCCTTTTTTGAAGGATCAAAAGGATTTGAGAACCAGTATAGAAAAATTGTGAGTTTTAGAAAAATTCAAAAATTCAAAAATTCAAAAATTCAAAAATTCAAAAATTCAAAAATTCAAAAATTCAAAAATTCAAAAATTCAAAAATTCAAAAATTCGAAAACTCAAAAATTCAAAAATTCAAAAATTCAAAAATTCAAAAATTCAAAAATTCAAAAATTCAAAAATTCAAAAATTCAAAAATTCAAAAATTCAAAAATTCAAAAATTCAAAAATTCAAAAATTCAAAAATTCAAAACTTCAAAAATTCAAAAATTCAAAAATTCAAAAATTCAAAAATTCAAAAATTCAAAAATTCAAAAATTCAAAAAATCAGAAGGTGCAAAATTTTTTCGATTTTTCTGATTTTCTCTGGTTAATTTTCTTACTTAATTTTCTTAATTTTCTTGAAATTTGGGAGTTTTCCGAATTTTTCGCGCAATTGGGATTTTTCTGAAGTTTCTAAAATTCTCAGATTTTTTTACAATATTAAAAAATATCCTTTTTTTTAGAATCGGTGACAATATCCGCGCAATTTACGGTTCGGTGATGGTTTCCAAAAAAGATGGAACTCCTGCATTTCTTCGATTTTATGAAAAAGAAGGACGTTTTGAATTGCTTATTTGAACTTTTTTTTTTGATTTTTTCGATTTGAAATTTTACTTTTCTAATTTTCATTTTAATTTCGATTTTCTAGTTTGTTTATTATCAGTTAATCACTTTTTGATATCTCTTATAGGAGCCAAGGTAATGGAGCGAAAACTCATGGTTTCTAATTTTTTTCAATATCTGGAAAATTGGGAATTGAAAAAAAAGGACCTAAATAAAACTTATGGTCTGGAAAATGGTACTTTCATCACATGAATTTCGTAAAGTCCAAAGATTAACGAATTTCACATCATATATATATATATATTTCCAAAACTAGTTACATATTTCTCGAAATTCCAGAAATAGGACAGGTGAAATTTCATCGTTTCATCGGCTCAATACTTCCCATTTTTGCCTTTCCTACTCCTAAATATGAACGAAACGCTTGTTTGCTCACCTAAGTACTATTATAATTGCAATGGTATACCGATTGCATGGATGAAGTGGTTTGTGCCAATTGTTTTATGTAGAGCTTTCGAGAGTACTCTAAACTGTCCTGGAATTCTCTAGAATGTTTTGCAGTCAAAAAAAACACGGCAACCAAATTTACAGTAGGTCACAGAATTTGAGTTAATCACGAAAAAATGTTACAAAAAATTTCTGTTGCGAAGCTTTCAGCTCAATTTTTTGTGGGCAGCACATAGATAGGCCTGAAAACCGTTTTTGAGAATTCCCTGAAGTTTTAGTGAGTTTCAACATAATTTTGATTTTTTGTGAAAATTGGAAAAAAAATTCGTCTAGGCAAAAAGATTTCAAAAGTGATCAAAAATACACAAAATGATCATTGCTGAGTTGTTTCCATATTCTCCATATAGTTTAAAGGAACATTCGGGTCCACTGCATTTGATTTACAACAATTCGGTTTCAGCGATTTCCATAAAGTCATCACATTTCTCCTATTACATCCAAGATAAGTGATTTGAGTAATTGTTGGCATTAAAAACGTGTCGATAACTTTTGTAAGACCAAATGCCCATTCAAGTGACATATACTTCGAATCAACAGTTTCATTGGCTTTAGTCGTGATTACAAATATTAGAGCAATTGTTAGGAAAACCTGAAATTTTAGTACATTTCAAAACGTTTTTTTTTTTGAAAACAGATAGTTCCATACCATTTGTTTTGCTACAACAACTACCAATTGCAATGCAACATATATTTGAGGTCTATTGACTTTTGCAGATGCCAAATTTGTCAGTTTACTGATACTAATTAAAATTGGAATGTATAATAAAGCAGATGCAGTTAAAAATACCTGGATAGAACCATTATATACCTGAAAATTCATTTAACTTTTCATGTTTAAAAAATAATTGCTCACGTAGCTAATTGAATAATCCTCGTTTTTAAATACATGTACCAATTCCAAAACTGAAATGGAATAAGCAATTATTAAAATCCACTTCATAGTTCTTTTTGAAAAGTTCAAGTATTTCTCGGTACTCGGATAGAAATAAATGAAAAATCGTTGAATTGCCAATAATCCCAGTAGAAATTGGTTGACTTCTGTTACACATGCAAATGGTACAACACTGATCATGATAAGAAGAATAGTCATATTTTCATGTTTGTAGAAGTATAACAAAATTCCGAGTGGCATCAAGCACCAAAATGCCGTAGTCAGATATTTGTTAATTACGTGAAAATGGTCAATAATTTGAAAAATTGCAGTTTCCTGGTCTCGCGATTTATTCAGTTTGTACACTTTTGAATAAATCACGAAGATTGGTAAAACTGTGATACCATAGACAAATAGAAATAAGAGCATATCTTTTAAACCGTTTTTATGATCAGGATCCATAGTGCTCAATATTTTTCCACTGTCACTTAAATTCATTTCTCCTGAAACAAAAAGAGCTAAGATTGAATAGTGAATATGAAGGCGGAAATAACCAAGGTGATAAACTTCTTATCAGGTTTCTATCTGAAATCGTTGGGAAAGCAGCTGGAATTTTTCATTTCTTATCCAATTTTTTTATTCAGATATCATGGTTCTATTAGGTTGTTTGGAAAGTTCCTGTCATTTTTGATCTACTGTTTTAAACTTGGTTTTTAACGACGGGGTAAAAGTGAGGGAGCTATCGTTTCATCAGTATATTAGTGGGGTCTAATAGTGTCTAGACCAAAACGGAGATCATTCTCTTCTTTTCGCGTAGTGAGATATGCTTAAAGGGGGACTCCGACCAAAAATTTTTATTGCATTAAAATGTTTGAACAATTGTCTATTTTCCTAATATTATAGCGAAAAAATTCGAAAAAAATCCGAAATCCCCGAAAAATGCTGTTAAAAGCGAAAAATTTTCAAAAAAAAAGTTGCTAGGAGGGACGAGGATTTGAATTCCCGCGCAGTGAAAAACCTAGGCCACAGCGCCTGACAACCGTTTTTTCAAGTGGCCGACAGTGGTTTTTTACATTTTTAACCTGCCGGACATGAACACCGTAAAAATCCGGAAAAATTTCCATGTCAGAAAGGAGCTATGATGCCGTGGCCTAGGTTTCTCACTGCGCGGGAATTCAAATCCTTTTTTTTTTAACACCGTTTTTCGGGGATTTAGGATTTTTTTTTGAATTTTTTCGCAATAATATTAGGAAAATACATATTTTTGAAACATTTTAGGGCAATAAAAATTTTTGGTCGGAGTCCCCCTTTAACGTTTTCGCCTCTGACAATTTCCATTTTTGGACGACCATTTTATTTTTGTTTCCATCTGAGCGGAAAATTGCTGGAATCAAGCTCCGATTAGTGGATGTTTTTAACGAAGATGCACCCTTTCAAACTATCATTACACCCCGGCTTTATCTATTTGAAAAAGGGGAATTCTCGTTTGACGAAAACCCCCCTTCAAAAAGGAAAACAGGCTTAGGTTTGGATCCATTAAAAAACGGGATCTAAAGGGACCCGTCTCAAACTGTGCGGGATATATCAAGTACATCAGTGACAAGCTTTTCGTAAAAAAACCATGAATTGGAAACTCTCGGTAAAGTCAAAGAAAAAATGGAAAGATATGGATCACACCTTTTCGCTCAACGCAACTTCGTTTCACGTGTGGGCACCTGTCTGAATCTTCTCATCCTGCGCTGCACATATGAATGTTGGAATCAAACCATTGCTAGTGGTGATAATGCATGATTACATGATGGGTAATGCATGATTACAATAAGCGACATGCCAAGTGAGATCACAAAGGCACTCAACCACCAGACGTCCCAAAACGTGAAATTCATGTTAAAAATGGGATACTGTCGGTAATGTGGTCTACCAAGAAGTGGAGTAATGGGAGCTGCCAGGTAATGGTGTCAATTTGAAGACTGGTACCTATTCTTGTCAAGCGACATAACTCAGACTCCATGTGTATCTCTGTTGGAGAGAAAAACAAAGATTAATTTTCAACGATTAAAATCCGTAACCTCATGCGTTAAGGAAAACCCAGGCCGATCTCGCTGAATGTGGCTGGACAATTCTGCCTTATCCACCGTGTAGCCCGAACCTTGTTTTCTCAGACTACCACCTATGCAGCCATTTCTAACGCCATCTTGATTGAAAAAAATTCACCTCAAAACAGGATATCAAAAAGGGGTTGGCTTGGGTTTTGATTCGCTGTGACCGGAGTTGTGGGAGCAAGGCACCCACAATTTAGTGGGGCGTTGGCAGATAGTCATTGATAACAATGGTCATTACCTTCAATTTATACGACATCGTTTTGACCTGTTTTACTTTGAATGTATCTGGCACTAAAAATGACGGGAACTTTCCAAACAACCTAATAATAAATCATCATTCTTATCTTCCTTATATATAAAACGCTAGAGATGTCTGTCGGTCCTGGTGTCACGCTGTGGACTTTTGAAAAACTTGAAAAATGAGTATAGTTACGTGACCCTTAAAGAAAACGTGAGAAGCGAAGCGATGAACCAGTAAAAAGTGAATCGCGCCGAAGGCGCACCAGCTAGCTGGTAATAAACAAATAAAGTTGTGACTCTTTGTCTATATCTCTGTCAGTTTGTCCGCGTGCCGTCCCAGATATAGATCAGTGAGATCTATTCACGATCAGGACGGTCTTTCGAGTATGTTGTACAGAGTTAATAATTGACGACTTTATTATGACAGAGGGTTCAATGATGGAGTTCTGAGTCGGTGATCCATTGGACGATCTGTGGTTCAGAATCGGTGTCGGATCGGTCGGCAGGAGATGATGTAGCTTCAGTCGTTTTGGCTGCTCCGGTGTGGGTGATACATCATGAGTTGATCCTCATCAGAAGTTGGAACTGATCAGAGATTTATACTTCTCAGGAGATGATACTGATTGTTTGGCTCCATCCGAACATAAGAATGAAATCTAGAAGAATTTCTGAATAAAGGGGCCGACGTCAATGACTTCCATAAACTGTTCATTGCTGAGTTGTTTCGATATTCAATGTTCCTAACATTTGAGCTATTAGATAGTATTAAAGTTGACTTCGGAAAAACCAAAAAATCAATTGATTCAAGATATACACCAACTGTACTGGCATTCCAATTATTCAAAGTAATGGACACTGTTTTAATGCCAATAATCACTTAAAGGTGGGGAGACAGGAGATTTTTCGTAGGATTTTTGTAGCTAGGGTATGCATTCTACCGTGACGGTGTACAACGCTTAATGTCACTCTGCGTACAGCGGTCGTCCTCACCTTTATGAATGCAATCCGGTGCCGGCTGCCTCTTTGCCCGCGTGGCTCAGTCGATAGCGGCGCCGCACCGTCGATACTTGTCTCGACAAGTTCAACTCCTCGAGGGACATATTTAAACGGAATTTCGAGAACATTTTTTTTTCATATCCCCCACCTTTAAATTACATATCTTGTTTGTAATACAGGGCGGGGCAAAAGTCTGGTAACCAAAGTTTGACGCAAACTGGCGCGCGCGGACGTAATTTTCGTGCATTGATTTTATGCTCATATTTTTCTTCGTCTCTTCATTAGTAGATGTGCAAAGTTTCATATTCCTCAAATCTCAATTTTTACAAAGATGGCACTACTTTCTGTACGCCTTCTTTGGGTTTTTCCTGTTTTTGGCTGATCCTTGTAAGCAAGCCAGTGGGCCAGGAATACCACTTCTAGAGAAAATCATGATGCCTAACTAGTAAGTCATCGTGCTATAAAGCTCGCAAAATTGAACTAACCAAAAAGATGTAGAACCTGCTCACACGGAAAAACGTGTTCAGCAAAAAGTGCTAAAACCAAAAGTTCCAACTTCATCCCCGATAAGGCAAGGCTTGTCTCGAGTCAGACGACAATCCGATGGGAATTTTGGTGCTTGAAACTTTTAGACCATATGTTCAAGTTTATTTTCACATGTTTCTGGGTGCTCTCAAAAATTTTTATCGCGGCATGAGACAGTTTGGCCACAGACCACCCCCGTGCCGCCAAAGACGCTACCCAAAGAAGTTGAGTCCCGCGATCTGAAACAGAGGTGCCAGAAACAAACAACTATAATTTAATTTAGTTACAAATCTCTTTGATAAAGTACTATCAAAATTTGACCCGGATTGGACTATTTTCCGAAAAATTATGATTTCTTCTTTTGTTTACCAAACTTTTGCCCCACCCTGTAGAAGAAATGTGATGGTTTTGTGGAAAACATTGAAACCCAAACGTTGTAAATCGAATGCAGTGAACCCCAATATTTCTGCAAATTATATGGAAAATATGGAAACAACTCGGCAATGATCAGAGAGGTTCAGCAAACTGGTGCGCCTTCGGCGCAATTCCCTTTTTTCCTATTACTGATTCATCTCTTCGCTCCTCACTCTTTGTTAAAAATGAGTTATAATAAATGATTGAAAAGAAAACCCGTTTTCCAATGTTTATTTTTCCAGTTGCTCGATTTTATTTTCTCTGGGTTGTTTCATTTATCGAAGGATAGTGACAAGAAAAATTAATTCAAAAAATAATTTTTACAGCTGCTTTTCCAACTATTCCTGCAAACATTTGTGTACGAAACATTTCCGCATGTTTTCAAGAAAAATGAATTTTAGTGAAAACGGAAATTCCTTGCTTCATATACAGAATAATGGAAACACTTTAAAAGATATCCTCTTAATTCTTTTTATCTATAGTATAATAGTTTCACCAATTTTTGTGATTTATTTAAAAGTGTACAAATTGAATAAAACTCGAGACGAGGAAACTGCAATTTTTCAAATCATTGACCATTTTCACGTAATTAACAAATATCTGACTACGGCATTTTGGTGCTTGACGTCACTCGGAATTTTGTTGTACTTCTACGAACATGAAAATATTGCTGTTGTTCTTATCATGATCAGTGTTATACCATGTTCATGTGTAACAGA
Source organism: Caenorhabditis briggsae (assembly GCF_000004555.2). NCBI lineage: Eukaryota > Metazoa > Nematoda > Chromadorea > Rhabditida > Rhabditidae > Caenorhabditis > Caenorhabditis briggsae. The sequence continues at coordinate 17,153,900 of NC_013488.2, read as the reverse complement.
AGTCAACCAATTTCTACTGGGATTATTGGCAATTCAACGATTTTTCATTTATTTCTATCCGAGTACCGAGAAATACTTGAACTTTTCAAAAAGAACTATGAAGTGGATTTTAATAATTGCTTATTCCATTTCAGTTTTGGAATTGGTACATGTATTTAAAAACGAGGATTATTCAATTAGCTACGTGAGCAATTATTTTTTAAACATGAAAAGTTAAATGAATTTTCAGGTATATAATGGTTCTATCCAGGTATTTTTAACTGCATCTGCTTTATTATACATTCCAATTGTGATTAGTATTAGTAAAGTAGCTAATTTGGCATCTGCAAAAATCAATAAACCTCAAATATTTGTTGCTTTGCAACTAGTAATCGTTGTAGCAAAACAAATGGTACAGAGCTATCTGAATTTGAAGAAAAATTTTTTGAATTAATATTTATTTCAGGTTTTCTTAACAATGTTTCTGGTTTGTGAGTTTTTTGATGTAACTCCAGATGGCTTCATGGCTGAAGCTATTAAATCGGTTGATCCTAAATTTATACCAATGTTATTGGCATTTTTTAACTCAAAAGCTGTTGATATTCTTTTGATGCCAACAATCACTCAAATCACATATCTTTTGTGTAATAGAAGAAATTTGATAACTTTGTGGAGATCGCTGAAACCTAATTGTTGCAAATCAAATGCAGTGGACCCGAATGTTCCTTTAAACTATATGGAGAATATGGAAACAACTCAGCAATGATCATTTTGTGTATTTTTGATCACTTTTTCATTCTTGCCTAGACGAATTTTTTTTTCAATGTTCACAAGTTTCTAGCGTTTTTGTGATTGGAAAATGGAATTTCTACTTTAAAAAATCATTCTTGTAATAAACAAATGAAGTTGCGTCTCTTTCTCGGTTTGTCTATTTGTCTGTTTGTCCGCAAATTTTGAAAAGCTAGAAAATTAGATATAAATTGACGTGACCTTTTAAGAGAGAGTGGATCGCGAAGCGACGAAAAAAAAGTCAAATCGCGCCGAAGGCGCACCATTCAGCTTTTTGAAAAGCCGGAGGCGCGGCAAACAGGCTGGTAAATAAAAAACTTCCGAATATACCAACATTCTGAAAATTTTTAAATATTCCGATATTCCAAAACTCAGTACTTCACAAAATCGGAATATTCCAAGATTCCAAAGTTCCGTAATTTCGACATTCCGAAAAATTCCAAAAAAGCCATTCCAAACATCTCTGGAGATTTCCAAATTATCACTAAAAATCAGAAAAGGAGAAGTCTGAAAAGCAGAAATTTGGAAGTTTAAAAACTATTAGAATTTGAGACCGTACGAATCGGGGAGAAACCAAAAAGGGGGAGTGAAAAGAAAAGACACATTTTTCACAAGTCTTGCCAGTATTAAAGGTGAGGGGACAGGAGATTTTTCGTAGTTTTTTTGTAGCTAGAGTATGCATTCTACCGTGACGGTGTACAACGCTTAATGTCACTCTGCGTACAGCTGTCGTCCTCGCCTTTATGTATGCAATCGGGCGCTGCCTCTTTGCCCGCGTGGCTCAGTCGGTAGCGGCGCCGCACCCTCAATCCTCGCCTTCACAAGTTCAACTCCTCGAGGGACATCTTTGAACGGAATTTCGAGAACATTATTTTTTTCATGTCCCCCCACCTTTAACGGAATTTTGTGACAAAAAATGTTGACTTTTTCATAGAGAACGATGTCTTATTACCGTAAAACCTGTATTAGAAGGGCCCTTCCAATTGAAGTGCCCCCATATAGAACTCAGGAAAAATAGAAGTGCTCCCTCTATTTGAAGGGCCCCTCTATTTGAAGTGCCCCTTTGACTACCTCATTTGATTTTCGGTCGTTTTTTCTGTTGTTTTGATTGAAAAATTGTCTGATTAAAAAAAAGAATATATAGAATGGGAATATATAGAGATTCTAGCAATCAAAATGTTACCAAGAAATCTGAATTTTAATAAGAAATGCCCACTAAATTCAAAGAAACTAATTTCGTTTGAAAAAATGGCGGATTCAAAGACGAGGCCTCGTAAATCAACACGGACGGCGCCCGCGAAGGTGCCAGTTCAGGTGCCCGTTTTTTTTTTAATTCGGAAAAAATTGTGTTAAAACCCACGAAAAATACAAGTGCCCCCTCGAATTGAAGTGCCCCCCTAGGGACGAAAAATAGAAGGGACATCCCTTCTAATTGAGGTTTTACGGTATATAGTTTTGAAGTGTCGAAAATCTCATAAACCGCAATTTGTGGTTTTCAAGGCAAATTTCAAAAGTTGGATTTTTCGATTTCAATTTTTGTTTGGTCAAGGAAAGCAGTTTTTGTTCTATTGGTTCATTGTAGGATGACAAAGTTTTTTGATCATTAAACCGTCCGATCGGGATTACCAGTTTTTTTTCGGCACATTCCTTTTTCGCACACACAGAACTTCCAATTTCAAAATGTTTAGATTTTTTAGTGTTCTAACTATTTTTCTGAATTTCAGTTTTTTTTTCGTTTTTGCTATTACTGACTATGAGATCAAAGATTGTGATTGGAGAAATTTAGAATATTGTGATCGACATTTGGATCAAATAGAAAAGATAACGTAGCAATTCTTTTAAAATCATTAAAATCCCGGACTTTCAGAAACTCAGAATCTCAGAATCTCAGAATTTCAGTGCCTTAGAATTTCAGAATCTCAGAATCTCAAAATCAATGGTTTCCGTTTTTTTTCGAATCTATTAGAACTATGATTTTGGAAATATTTCTTGAGCGAAATTTGAATTTTCCAGAAAAGTTTGAATTTACGAGCGAAATTTGAGCTTTCGATTGAAATTAAAATTATTAAAGGTGGGGGGACAGGAGATTTTTCGTAGTTTTTTTGTAGCTAGAGTATGCATTCTACCGTCACGGTGTACAACGCTTAATGTCACTCTGCGTACAGCTGTCGTCCTCGTCTTTATGTATGCAATCGGGCGTGCGCTTTCTCTTTGCCCGCGTGGCTCAGTCGGTAGCGGCGCCGCACCCTCAATCATCGCCCTCACAAGTTCAACTCCTCGAGGGGCATCTTTGAACGGAATTTCGAGAACATTATTTTTTTCATGTCCCCCCACCTTTAAAGCGAAAATTGATTTTTCCAGCGAATTGTCGCTTTTTCGAGCAAAGTTTGGAATCTCTAGCCGAATCTGAATTTCGAGCAATGTTTTTCTTTTTTCCAGCCAATTCCTCTTCCGCAAACTATCATAAAATGTACATCATTTGAACAAAAGACCGAAAACAACACGGAAGTACATGCGGTTGGAGATTAGTTGCATTAATCCTTCCATTTCAGTTTCCCGCTTTGAATTTTTTGATCCGTTATAATCCTATCGGGGAAAAAACTTTCGAATTTCACGTTCTATCCAAATTTTCATAAAATTCCTTCTTCTAGGGTTCAAAATAATTGTTTTCTGACTTTTTGGCTCCGCGCCACTTCGAAACCGGTCTTTTCGAAACTACGTGACACTTCGAAACTAAATGAAACTTTGAAACCAGTCATTTCGAAACCCGAAAAAAACACGGTTTATTTTCAAAATGAAAAATGCTACCAAAAAGTTGTGAACGGACAAAATCTAGATCTCAATGAGAGTTATTCACCTACGTACTCCCCTCTCTTGAGTACTGTTCAGTAGTCTATTCTCCTCCCCCCAATTCCAAACTCTATCAAAAACTCGAATCCCCACTCCGTTTCTTCACCCGTAAAGTCTTCCAGAAATGCAATATCTCATACTCTTATTATCAAGATGGTCCCTCTCAACTTGACCTCTTCTCTATCAGACATCGTATACTTAAATCTAAACTTGTTCTTCTTTACAAAATGATTAGTGACGCCTCTTATATGCCAGAATTATCCTCTTTCTTAAGAATTTCCGACTGTCCTAGGAGACCTATGACCCTTATTCTCTCTGATAAATGTACTGATGACCTCTTCTTCACCACCGCCCCTATTTGGAATGCAATTGTAAGGAACACTCCCCAATTTTTAACTCCTGGTCAATTTTCTACTTTAATCAAATCATCCATCACCCGGTTTTAGTTGTCCGCTTACTGTTTCCTCTCTTTTAATATCTTGCCAACCTTACACGTCTACTGTTCTCTTCCCCATTCTCTATGTTCACTTTACCTAGAACTTCCGTTATAACTTTTGAGCCATATCTCTCATCTGATCAATAATAAATAAATGTGGAGAAACCGGTTTCGAAATAACTGGTTTCGAAGTGACGCGGAGCCGATTTTTGGATTCTCAAAAAATAGTGTAATCTCTTTTTTTTTATTTTTTTAGGCTTAAGGATTAGTCACAGGAATAAATATGTGTTTTTTCTTGATTAAAATTCGCATTTTTGGACACTTGAAAATTTTCCCGAATTGAAAACCAATTCGGGAAATTTCTTCAATCTTTTCATTATCTTCCTCAACAATGAAACGGCGAATTTGACGGCCTGATTTTAAAGTTTCTCGCTCAGAGGAACACAACAGACAGAAATGAAGGTGATCGTTTTGTTGGGTACCAGTTTGCTGGTTGGACTCGCCAGCGGACAACTTTCATCTAGTGGAAGTGAGTTTTTCAAAATTTATTTTAATTCAGACCCAATTCGATCGGATTTGAACCTTCTCGATTTAAAGGAGGCCAGACATGAAAAATTTCAAAGTTTAAGTTTTTTGATATATGACACAGTACAGTCAGAAAATATGTTTGGCCATCCAACCATAACTCCATTTTGCCGTACATGCGAAAACGTTTTAAAGGTGGGGGGACATGAAAAAAATAATGTTCTCGAAATTCCGTTCAAAGATGCCCCTCGAGGAGTTGAACTTGTGAAGGAGATGATTGAGGGTGCGGCGCCGCTACCGACTGAGCCACGCGGGCAAAGAGAAAGCGCACGCCCGATTGCATACATAAAGGCAAGGACGACAGCTGTACGCAGAGTGACATTAGGCGTTGTACACCGTGACGGTAGAATGCATACTCTAGCTACAAAAAAACTACGAAAAATCTCCTGTCCCCCCACCTTTAAAGGCAGTAGAAGGCAGGCGCCGCGTGGTGTAGACGTGAACGCGCATCACGCGTTCGATTCCCATCTGTCCGTTTTCGTTTTTTTTTCTGTTTTCATGCGGCGACATCATGGAATGACAGAATATCGACAAAAAGTCTGGAATTATCGCCTTACATTGAAGAAATCTAGTGTGTACTAAAAAAAAATAAATGCTCGTCAAGTAACGCGCATTAGGTCGCAATCGCACGATTTTCCGTCAGAATACATGATCTCGCTCCAAGAAAACTCCGTAGACTTTCGTCTCTGGCCTCCTTTAAAAAAATTGAAATTTCCGCCAGTCCAAGAATGAAAAGACCGCGAGACATTCAACCCTTCTTTTCGTTTTTTTATGGTTTAGTTTTCAGAAATGTTTTTCCAAATTTTCAGACCAGTCCGATACCCCACAAAATGGCACTTTGAATAGCTGTGCCAGTGTGAAGTGTCCAGTTGGAAAGGAATGTGAGGAGACTACTGTACAGTGCTCTGTGGCGCCGTGGTAACTTTTTTTTCAACATTTTTTTTAATGTTATGAAAATGCTCAATTGTTTTTTGTTCTACATTTTTTCACCTCCAAAAAAGGATTTAACTTTTTCAAAAACAAATTTCAGTTATCAAAAAGTGTTCTGTGTTCGTTTTTGGATTTTTCTCTTTTTTTTTCGAAAATTTAGATATTTCTGATACTCACATTGCATTAGAATTCAAAAATGCTTCAAAATGAGCCCATACACGATTAAGCTCCGCCCGTTTTTTCGGAAGCGTCGCGGTCGTGCGTAGCGTGTCTTGTCGAAATTTTCGAATAGACGGAGCCTAGTCCAGTTTGAGCTCATTGAAAGAGTTTTGGATTTTTTTTATTCAATGGAAATATACGAAACATCTTAATTTTCGAAACAAAAACTACATATTTTAAAAAATTTTTCAAACACACTTTTTTTGAAGTTATATTTTGTTTTTTCACATACAGTAAATCATTTTAGCCTTAAAAATGTCCTGTGTTCGTCTACCCATTGCATTTAACCCCAACTGCACTATCTATGCCTGTGAACGTGACAAATGTCCAATCGGTGAAATTCGTGAAGAATCCTATGACGCTTGTTCTAATCCTCGAAGGTGCCGCCCAAATGTTTTCTATTGCTCATTCTTCAATTTCGCATTACACCGTGCATCTATTGTGTGGCATCTAATTCACGTCTTTTCTACAGTAACCTGTAAAAATGTGGAATGTCCTGATGGCGAGAATTGTAATGAGATATTTCTGAACTGCGAGAATCGGCAAAATTGGTACAGGAATTTTTTTTTGAATAACTTTTTTCTGTTAAAGCACTCCTTAAATGTTCTGTTTCCAAAAAATTAGTGGTTGCGGTACAGCAAGCTGTCCAAATGGGGAGAAATGTGTAGAGCAAAATCTGGATTGCTTGATAGAATAGTGTTAGGTCAAAAGGTAAATAGCTGAAAATCCCCCTGAAAAATTCCAAATTTCAGTCCAAAAGCTGTCTCATGCGTCCGAAAGGGCGTGTGGGGATGTGATGTCATGCGATGTGAATCAAATGAGACTTGTGAGGAGACGGAATTGCCGTGTTTGAAGGCTCCATGGTAAAGATTTTCAAAGTTTATTTTAGACAATAAAAAATTTCAGCGGAATTCGAATAGCTTGTGTCAGTATTCATACCAATGGTACGAGTGGTCCAACAACCTATGGTACGAGTGATTCATTCACGTCACCAGATTATCCGCCAAACGTGTGTCCACAGAATCAGACTAGAACCAATTGTATAAACAAGTGCAATGAGGAAAAGTGTCCAGGAAATGGTTTTGTGAGTTAAATGGGATAATTAAGACTGAAAACAAAGGCTTTGAGAAGTCCTGAAGTGTTCTAAACTTTCAGAAGAATCATTGTTAATTTAAAATGACTCAAACGGGACTGAACACTCTTCCCTGTGTTTGATCATTATGTTCTATCGATCTTAACAGTCCCATCTGTTCCAATGGTTCAGACTTTCTATATACAGTATCGGTCAATAAGATATACGAAAACGCATTTCTAAGTTGATTTTTGAGCTTTTCAGCAGTCCCATAAGGCTTCAGACGGTCCACACAATTCAAACTACCCAAAAACCATAATCATCTGTTGGTCTCAACAACACTGAAGTCCTAACGGTGTGAAACATCCAAAAACCCTGAAATACTTCAGAAGACTTCAGCGGCCTACCAATCGAACCTAATACTTTGCAGAACTATCCATGTACTAAATACTGTGGTTTCGGATGTACGTGCGCTGCGGGATTTGTTAGATCCAGCGACGACAGGTGCTACAAATTGGAAGACTGTCCAACCGATGTTTACGGTAAATTTTTAATGTTAAATTTTTGATTTCCAATCTTGAATAACCGCCAGATCCCTTTAAGTTGGAATTTCAGTCCCAATGAATCCGTGCACCACCATGAGATGCGCTTCAGGAACCAAGTGTCAGAATCTAGGGATAAATTGCACAACGCTGCCATGGTAATTGGAAACACCTTTTTTCAGCAACTTTTCGTGCCAATGGTGACATTTAACTTTAGAATATGATACAATTTCTCTTTGCCACGTCGTACCATGTAATACCATTGCCCTGTACCTTATCATATTCAAGTGTTTTTTGAAATTTCCAGTGAGAACTATGGAGCATGTGTGAATACTACTGTAGTGGACAACTTGGCCGGTGGATGTGCTACCCTGATATGTGGAGCAGGAACAACTTGTCAAGAAACCTTGGTGAAATGTGCAAACGCTCCATGGTAAAACATTTTGAAATTAAAAAAAAAACTACTCTTAAAAATTTTCGCAGAGAAACTTTTTTTCAGCCCTCGCCATGCCAAGTGTGTTCCGGACTTAACCCAGAATGACACTTTGGATAGTTGTGCCAATGTGACGTGTCCAATGGGACAGATCTGCGAGGAAACTACTGTACAGTGCTCTGTGGCGCCGTGGTAATTTTTAAATTTTTTGAAATTTAACAACGTTATAAAAATGCTCATTTGTTTTCATTTTTATTTTTTCACCCCCAAAAAAGTATTTAACAAGTTCAAGAACATATTTTAGTCCCCAAAAAGTGTCCTTTATTTGTGTACCAATGGCATTTAACCCCAATCGCACTATCTATGGCTGTGAAAGCGGCCAAATGCACAATCGGCGAAATTTGTGAAGAATCCTATGAAGTTTGTTCTAATCCTCCATGGTACCACCCAAATGCTTTCCATTGCTCATTCTTCAAATTTAGCATTACACCCTGCATCTATTGTGTGCCATCTAATTCACGTAACTTTTCTACAGTAACTTATAGGAATGTGACACGTCCTGATAGCGAGATTTGTAATGAGATATTTCTGAACTGCGAGGTTTCAAACATTAGCGGATGCGGTACAGTAAGCTGTCCAAATGGGAAGAAATGTGTAGAGCAAAATCTGGATTGCTTGTTAGAACAGTGTTAGGTCAAAGTTTAGAGTATTTTGGCCTACAAAATTCCCCTGAAAAATTTAAAATTTCAGCCCGAAGGCATTCTCATGCGTCCGACAGGGCGTGTGGGGATGTGACATCAAGAGATGTAAATCAAATGAGATTTGTGAGGAGACAGAATTGCCGTGTTTGAAGGCTCCATGGTAAAGATTTTCAAAGTTTATTTTAGACAATAATAAATTCCAGCCCTATCCGGTTAGCTTGTGTCAAAATTATCCATATCAATGGAACGAGTGGTTCAACAAATTCCACGTCAACTACAAATCCATTAAGTGTGTGTCCAATGAATCAGACGATGAGCGATTGTTTGAACAAGTGCAGTGAGGAAAAGTGTCCAGGGATTGGAATTGTGAGTTAATTAGGGGTAATTACGACAAAAAGGTCAACTATGTGCAATCACACTCAAAATTAAATTCTACACACTTTCATGGTTTATCAAATTACCTAGCTACTGTAGTTTCTGAGCTTTGTGCTTTTCAAGTTGGCGCGTCTCCCTCATCCCTCAAGCTCCGGGCGGAGGACAGCGACAACTTTAAAGGCGCATATCTCAGAAACTACGGTACATAAAGTAATGTGAATTACATAAATATTCGAAATTGAATTATTCAATGATTTTAGCGGCCACAACCGGTCTTAATGACCCTTTTTGAAGGCTTGATACTTTGCTTCTAACGATCTTAACGTCCCCCTCAGCACTAATAGTCCAAACGGTCCAAAAAATTCTAGCTGCAACGAAAAAACATTTCTACATCTTAACGACACTACCCTAAAATATCCAAAAAGAACTAAACGGCTTAATGCTCCTACGAAAAGCAAACCTAACCCATTGCAGAGCATGATGTGCACCAAACACTGTGGTCAAGGATGCGCGTGCGCTGCCGGGTTCGTTAGATCCAGCAATGGAGAGTGCTATAAATCAAAAGACTGTCCACTGGAGCAAGTTTGCGGAGACAATGAAGAGTACCGATGTGAGAATTGCGCTGCAACATGCAAAAATCCCGAACCAAACTGTCCAGAACTACATAACAAGAAGTGCAATAAGAAGTGCATTTGTGCAGCCGGATTTGTGAAAAAGAATGGGAAGTGTGTTACACTAGCCAGTTGTCCGGATCATGATCATAATAGTGAGTGGGCTTTTGAGTAATTCGACACAAAAGCAGTGTTCTGATCTTCAGATATTACCTGCTTGGGGACCGAAGAATACACCGATTGCCTTCCAAAATGCCGTCAACTTTGCTCAGGATCCACCCAATGCAATAAAAACAGTCACACAGATATGTGTACCCCTGGCTGTGTCTGTAGACCAAGTTACAAATTGGACAGCAACGGAACATGTGTTCACAATAAACATTGTTTTAAGAGTGAGTTATAAACTCGAATTAAGGAGGCTCCCTCCCTCTAAACGTCGAAGTTTTTCAGCCACTGACTGTCCTGTGAACGAGGAATGGTCCAAATGTATCTCACTTGACAATGTGTGCGGAATGGCTACTATTCAGAAGGTCCCACTACGCAATCAATGTTTTTCCGGATGTGTTTGTGCAGCTGGATTCGCCAGAAATAGTAATGGAACTTGTGTTGAACAAGACAAATGCTGATTTGTTCCATTTTTTGGTTTCTATCGAAGAGAGATGAATTGTTGTGTTTTAAAGTTTTTTGGGGTTTTTTGAGAATCGGGAAAAGAATATGGAATTATTGTAAATTAGAAAAATTGAAAACTTCAAGTTTCAATTAGAAAATTACCAAAAATTGACCATTGAATTAATGTGAAATGGACTATAGCAAAATAGCAAGAAAAAACTATTCCAAGTTGAATCAATATCTCCATCCAGTAATCATTATCTTTATCCATAAAAATTTCCATTTTTTTCATCAAAGTTTGTCATCGTTTGGACCGTACTGGGTGGGTAGGATCGAATTTGGAATTTTCATAACTCAAAAGTGTCCTATCTCTCAATATCTTCCTAATCAGAGATGAGCGGAAGAGATTTAGGGAAATTTAAGGAAGACGGTTTATCTTCGAAATGAAAAATGCTACCAAAAAGCTGTCAACAGACAAAATGTAGATCTCAATGAGAGCTATCGATTAGCATAAAATTTTTTTTTGAAATTTCGTTGGATTATTTAAATAGAGTCTTTCTTCCGTCTTCTGTGTGCCAGACGGAAGACGGAATACGGAACAAACGCCATATCTCAACTCCCCATCATTATTATGAGATAACTTTTATACCAATAAATAATTTTAATTGATAATTTATTGATCAGAAGAAAATATGGCACAAAAGTTATAACGGGAGTTCTAGATAAAATCCCTAACGAGATGAACCTAGAGAATGGGGAAGAAATTGGTATACATGTAAGGTTGACAAGGTATTTAAAAAAAAAGGGGAAAAGGTGAGCTAAAACCGGGTGATGGAAGATTGGATTAAGGTAGAAAATTGATCGGGAGTTAAAAATTGGGGAGTATTCCTTACAATTGCATTCCAAATAGGGGCGGTGGTGAAGAAGAAGAAGTCATCGGTACATTTATCTGAGAGAATAGGTCTCCTAGGACAGTCGGGAATTCTTAAGAAAGAGGATAATTCTGGCATATAAGAGGCGTCACTAATCATTTTGTAAAGAAGAACAAGTTTAGATTTAAGTATACGATGTCTGATAGAGAAGAGGTCAAGAGAGGGGAGTACGTACAGTACTGGTCAAAAAGGTATTCGCAAATAGTTTTTCGAGCATAACTTTTCTGAAACTTCCCGGATCAATCTGATATTTTAAGACAAAGTTAAAAACGGTAAAAGAAACTGATTCAACAACAAGAATAGTCAAAATTTCAAAAAATTGAAAAAAAATCGAAAAATTCATGAAAATTGCAAAAAACCGGTAAATGGAACTTTGACTTCTGAGATCTAGGATAGACCGGTAAACGAAAAATAACAATAGAAAATGAATAAAATAGCTTTAGTACTTCGTTGGGAAGCCTTTGGCGTCGATTACCGCCTGACATCTTCTTGGCATCGAGTCGAGAAGGGTGTCGATGACAGACATCGGGATGGCCTGCCAGACATCTTGGAGTTGGTCGAACTTCTGGTTGGCATTCGAGGCACGGACCCCTCTAAGCTATCTCTCGACATGCTCCCAGAGGTGTTCGATCGGATTCAAGTCCGGAGATTGACTTGGCCAGTCCAGAAGATCCACGTGGCGGCGTCGGAACCACTCCTTGATGTGCTTCGAGGTGTGCTTCGGGTCGTTATCCTGTTGGAAAACGAACGCCCGGCCCACAGTAGACCGTGCCCAGGGTCTCATTGTGTTCTCCAAGATGTCTTCATACACAAAGCGATCCATGATGCCCGTAATTCTTCTCAGCGGGCCGATTGAAGTCCCAGAGAAGCAGCCCCAGACCATCACCGATCCACCTCCATGCTTGACGGTTTGGAGCTGGTAGCTGGGAGGGAACCGACATCCAACCGGACGGCGAATCCACTTGATACCGTCAGTACCGAACAGATTGACCTGGGATTCGTCGCTGAACACGTGATTAGCTCAATCNTGACGTCCCCAGTGGAGATGAGCTCTGGCCCATGCTACGCGGGCGATTCTGTTCTTCTTGCTGATCGATGGTTTCTTAGCTGGCCGTCGTCCCATATGGNAGTCCAGCATCTTGAAGACGTCTTCTGACGGTTCTCAGGGATGGTGTGACTTCATTTGGAGTCTTCACGACCATCTGAATGTCCGTAGAACTCCTCTGGGGATCCTCTCTTGAAGCTCGGACGATGTTCCGATCCATGTTCTTCGACGTGATACGCGGTCTTCCAGGCGATTTTCGCTCCACCAAGGCTCCCTAAACATTTTTTCCATAACTATACTATTTTTGAATATTACCTCATCCCGAAACTGCTTCAAGATCTTCTCGATGGCACGTTTAGTAACATTGAACTGCTGCACCAAGAGGTCCTTGGAACATCCACTTCTGAAGCCGATGACGATGGCTTTACGGATGTCCTGAGAGATGTTTTTTTTTTCCGAGGGGTCTGGCCATGTCTGTTAACAGTTTTAAATACATAGGAGCCAAAACCAACATTCTTAGAAACCATAATATTCAAAAATATAAAAATATGAAAAAAGTGAAAAAACGAAAAAATTGAAAAAAACAAAAAATTTCTGAAAATGATGCAATTTTCTTGTACGCAATTTGTCGTCACCGTGTACGACATGCACAGTAAAATTTTCAGATCGATCCCTTAAGTTTCAGCAAAGTTACTCTCCAAAAACCGTTTGCGAATACCTTTTTGGCCAGTACTGTAGGTAAATAACTCTCATTGAGATCTAGATTTTGTCCGTTCACAACTTTTTGGTAGCATTTTTCATTTTGAAAATAAACCGTCTTCCGTAAATTTCCGTAAATCTCTTCCGCTCATCTCTGTTCCTAATATATAAAACGCTAGAGGCGTCTGTCTGTCCTCTTGAGGATCTGTGGACTCTTGAAAAGATCTTTAAAAAATAGATTTACGTGACCCTTTAAGAAAAAGTGAGCCGTGAACAAGTAAAAAAACTGATCGAATCGGCGCATTATTTTTAGTACAGCACCATTCTCTGTTCTATCAGAGAATGCGTCTTAACATCACATCATAAATTTCCATAAGCCCGAAATAGAACAGGTGAAACTTCTTTGTTTGAAAAAAAACGTTCAGCAACACATCATATATTTCCGAATCCAGATAAAGGAAAAAGGACAAGTGAAATATTGCTCGGCTCAACACTTCCCACATTTTTCTTGCCTACTTCTAGATATGAACGAAACGCTTTCATGCTCACATAACTCCACTCCTAATTGCTACATTGGTGCTGATTTATTGAAATGGCTTGTGCCGTCTGTTACAGTGTACAATATTTTTGCTACGCTCACTTTTCGGCTGTATGTTCAAGTACATAAGAAAAACAAGTCTCGAGATAAGAAAACAGCCGTTTTTCAAATTATTGACCATTTTTATAAAATCAACAAAAAATACATCCAAGCTATATGGCTTTGGTATGGAATAGCTGCTGCAGTGTATTTCGTCGATTCAGTTTTTCTCTCATATCCATTTTTAATTTCGCTATTCCCTATTGTTGTCATATTTTGCGCTGTAACTGAAGTGAATCAGTTTCTTTTGGCGTTATTAGTAACTCAAAGATTCTGCCTTTATTTTTTTCCAAGTACTAAGAATCGTCTCAATTTTTCACGATGGACTATGAATCTGATTATCATATTGGCTTATGGAGCTTCATTTCTTGAATTCGCCCTAGTTGTGTATCTACATTATGTATTCCCACAATCAACATATTTATTTTTCCAAGTATTTTTGCGCTGTAACTGAATTCATCGGGTTTCAATTTTTGCTGCTATTTTTGACAGTCCTTTTTGAAATCAAACTTCCAGATCTACAACGTTTTACTCCAAGAGTTTTTGATAGCATCTGCTGCTTTATACGTTCCAATATTTATCAGTATCAGAAAATTGGGCGATTTAGTAGCTTCTCCAATTGATGAACTTCGAAGATGTGTTGCCAAAAAATAGTTGCTCAAATAAAAACTCAATTTTCTCAGTCTTCTTTTTTTCAGATTCTTGTTCCTGTTTTCATTTACATCGCCATGAAACCTTCACATCAGGATGCCGTAAGTTGTTTGTCAGAAAAGTATCAAATCAGTTCCTGTTTTAGTATATTATCCACACAAAACTTGTGGATTTGTTGCTCTCGCCAATACTCACCCAAATGACATACCTTTCTTGTAATCAAAGACATGTGATGGCTGTGGGAAAAAATCGAACCCAAATTGTGTAAATCGAATGCAGTGGATCNCAATATCCCTNTAAATCATAAATAACCTATGAAACAACTCGGTCATAATCCACTATTACAATTCTTTCCTTGATTTTTTTCTATTCGAATTTAAACATTTTACTTCAAACAGCTAAACATTCCTTAAACACATCAAACAAGTAAATGCAAAAACTTGAATTCCTTATCATATCGAATCTTACGAACAACTCTGCCATTTCGGGGAACCTGAACCGCTTTAAGCATTATCGGAAAGTATTGGAGCATTCTGGAATTCGTGTTATTGAAAATTGATCTAAAGTTGGGATTGTTCCTTTATTCAGATGTCTCCTCATACTGGCGATTCTGCTTCCTTTTATAGCATCTCCTCAGCATATCCACGATTATGCTCTAGATCTGATATGGTGATAAGGAAGTGATCACGCCAAATATGTAGCGTTGAATAGTTGGAGAATAGAGTTTATGACTATTTGTGTCATTCTAGATATGATCTAGTATTGTTGGATTTGAGGTCATGCAGTACAACCTCTGCTGCCGCGACACTCCAGCCCATTGATTGAAATGACTATATTAGAGGCTGAAATTTAATTATTATTGGATTTCGAAAGTTTATCAACGTTATTTCCGGGTTCTAAAGTGTGGTCTCAACTCTCTGCCCGTATTGAACTCGAACATCCGAATCGATTCTTCTAGAACTTTTGAAAAACCATTTGGGCTTAACCGTCTTCCATAAAGCCATCACATTCCTCCTATTACATCCAAGATATGTGATTTGAGTGATTGTTGGCATCAGCAAAGCGTCGAAAATTTTTGAACATTCAATTGCTGCAGAAATTCGAAGAAACGGTTTATCTTCATTGTCTAACACTCCATACAAGGCATAGAATAGAAAAAACTGAAATTCAAGTATAAAAAAAAGGAAATTCTGATAAATTTGTACCATTTGCTTTGCGACAACAACTACTAATTGCCAAGCAACAAATCTTTGGGGTTTTTTTGATTTTTGCAGATGCCAAATTAGTCAGTTTACTTATACTAATTACTATTGGGATGTATAATAAAGCAGAGGCAGTTAAAAATGCCTGGAGGGATAAATTATAAACCTGAAATTTAAATTTATTGCTCAGGTTAAAAAATAATTACTCACGTAACTGAGAACTGAGTAATTATCTTCCATAGCAGATATTGATAAATTTGGTTCTTTTTCTGAGCTTGTTTTCAATAGAAAAATACCTTCTGAAATTGAACATGCATAGGCAACTACCAGAATCCAGTTCACCGTTCTTCTGGAGAAATTCAAGTATTTCTCGGTGCTCGGATAGAAATAAACGAAGAATCGTTGAATTGCCAATAAACCAATCAGAAATTGATTGACTTCTGATACACATGCAAATGGTAGCGCACTGAAGATAAGGAATAAATAAAACAAGGTCAAATAATCCAAGTAGTACAACAAATATTCAAAAGCCACAAAGCACCAAAACGCCATGGTCAATTTTTTATTGATTTCATGAAAATGGTCGATAATTTGAAAAACTGCAGTTTCCTGATCACGTGATTTATTCAATTTGTATACGTTTAAATAGATCGCAAAAATCGATAAAACTATTATACCAGACACAATGAAAAATATGAGATAATACTTAAATTCGTTTTCCAGATAAGGGTTGAAATGGCGCAATAAAGTCTCGCCGTTACTAGAATTCATTTTTGGGGGAAAAAAAGAATAGAATGAGATTATGGAGGCTCTAGGGTGTAT
>NC_013488.2:17127923-17137681 GCF_000004555.2 Caenorhabditis briggsae | reverse complement strand
GGATCTGAAAATGATCTTGAACAGAAAAATAGGTGGACAAATTAAAATTGGACAGTGTGCACAGTTGGGACAGTAGTAGTAGTTTGCTCAAATCCGGATGACAACCAATCTTCCTGCATTTTAAACTTCTTGATGCTCTGTGCCTTCTTTCCTTCTACAGGTATAGAATCGGTTTGTCTCCCGATTTTGTACTTTTTTAAAGGAAAAAATGGTCAAGTATTATTTGAATTGTGCCACGAGGTACAAAATCGGGAGACAACCCGATTCTGTACCTGTAGAAGAAAAGAAGGTACAGAGCATCAAGAAGTTCAAAATGCAGGAAGATTGGTTGTCCCCCGGATTTGAGCAAACTACTACCACTGTCCCAACTGTGCACACTGTCCAATTTTAATTTGTCCACCTATTTTTCTGTTCAAGATCATTTTCAGATCCATCAAATAAACATTTTCTATAACTTTGACTAATTTCTGGAATATTCATACAAAAAATTTCTGAATTGTAAAAAGGCAAGGCGAAAATGGACGAAATCTGTGGAACAGACAAACTTTTCGAAAAACTTTTCTTTTTTCTATTAACCCTGTTCTTGTTGTACATGAAATTTGAGAAATCCGGTTTTCAGAAATGAGAAAAAAATTCTTCAAATTTCTACCGTCTTTTATGACGAAAAACACTGAAATGTGATAAAAAGAGAAAACATTTTATGAAGAAGTGTTAATTTAGATTTGAGGCGTCTATGACGGATAGAGACAAAATTGAGTAATTTGAGTCTGGGAAGATGAAAAGGATATGTTGCAACGTTGCAAAATAGTTTTTGAGAAGAAGCGAAGAGGGAACTCAAGTTTTTTAGACAGTTTGAAATCGGGAGGAGAGGAAAATATGACCGAGCAATATTCTAGAACTGGCAAGACGTAGCATTTGAAAAGGGAAATGTAGAATTCAGAAGATTTGGAGTTAAAGGATTTGAGGAGTTGTTTACAACAGAAAAGGGCAAGGGATGAGGTTGTGGCAACTGTCGGAGAATTCGGAGCTTATATTTCGGTGCCACTTTCACCAAAGTCTCCAGCGAGAACGTCTCCTCATCGGCTTTGATCCCTTTGATGAGGCACATGCTGGTTCCAAGGACTTTCTCTTGGAGCTGGTTCCACGATTCTTCTGTATCATCCTTGATGTGGAACTTGGGGACTGGAACGTACCCTTTTGATTCTTCCGGTTTGAATCCTCTTCCGGCAAAGAAGCACTTCTCCTCTTCAACTATTCCCCCTCCTCTTCAACTATCTTCTTCGTAGAGGAACTTGTTCTTTTGCTCATCAAAGTCCTCGTATCCTTTGTTTCCAGTCTTTGCAGCATCCACAATATCTTGTCCCTTCACAGTTTTTGGGTCGAAGAATGGGTTTTGGGCCGAAGAATGGCTTCTCTTCCATCCAGCGGTAATTCTTCTGGTCCGGCACCTCATCAGAGAGCTTCACGTGACAGTCTTGGCAATAAGTCTCCTGAAATAAAAAATTAGTTTTCCAGCAGTTTTACCACAATGTTTGCATTCGTGTCAAGTCACATATGTTCTTTGTTTCGAATTATCTCACAACAAACATTTTCGCAAGATGAGAAAGTTCAATTTTTCCATTTTGGGACACTTTTTACACTTTTGGAAACGGACATGTTTTGCAAAAAAACATGCTCCGCCCCCGCAACCATGCGGCGCGTTTTCTCATTTTCTCATATTTAAGTATCAGCTATCGATATATAAGGAAAATATACAAAGGTATAGCATACTGATCCAGTTTTATTACTTTTGTTAGGAGCCACTGCTGTTTTTTAGACTCACCTTCTCGAATTCACAGTTTTCGAAATCTTCAAAGTGGTACTGACATTTAGGAATACTAGAATAGCAAAAAGGAATAAAATTCAGAAAAATCAATAGGTGATATTTTTCCGACGTCCATGCAGAAGGTCGTCTGGAAGATTAGATTAGGGAAGGAATGAATACTGGTCGTAGGTACCGGACGGTATTTATACCCATGTTCTCGAAGGGGCGGAGCCAAAAACCAAGTGGGTTGGTGACATCGAGTATCACACTTTTATGAATTTAGCACCGTAATTCTTAGTTTTTATTACAGTAATCTGATCGAATGTGAAGAACTTATTCTTCCCAGAGATTACTGTATCAATCTCAAGGACATTTCTTTTGGGAAGAATTAGCTCATCACACTTGGTATTTGACCTAGATTACTGTAATGATAAACTAGATTTATGGTTCTCAAATCATCAGAGTGAGATTCTAAATGACGATTTGCTAGAAAATATTACACAAATTTTGAATCGCTTGGATTTGGATCTTTGAAACTTCAGATATAGTAATTTTTTGCATATGTTAGCTACGTATTTATGTTCAAAAGAATTGGCTTGTTTTGCTGATTCCAAATATGTAATTTTTATAGAAATTAAATTACTCTGAAATGAGATATGAAGCAAAATGTATTCCCCTTTCTGTATTTCTGGCGTGAGATACACAGACGATAAGTGCGCCCCCCCCCCCCCCCCCACCTCTATGTTTAGCTTTAGAACTTCGTTCAAACTAATCATAGTTTTATGAGAACTGGATTTTTGCAATCAGCGAATAATTGGAAATTGGATGAGTATAAATATCGTGAAAAAGTGATGCCTAGACTCTCAAATCCATCACTAAGTCGGTTCACGAACAAAATTTTTTTGAACTTTTTGAATTGTCCTTTTTAATCGATGCATAAGAAAAGCGCCAGCAATCTCCGTTGTGCGCTTTTCCTGAATTAATGGACGTGTGCACTGGATCACGGAATTTTTTAATATTCTAAAAAATTTCCAATGCTTTTCTGATTGCTCCATTTTTTGTTTTTACCAGCCTGTTTTCCGCGCCTCCGGCGCTTCAAACAGTTGGCTGATGCGCCTTCGGCGCGATTTAATCTATATCTTTTACTATTCGTCACTTCGCTCCTCTTTTTTTTTCAAATCTCAACTTGTATTCCCATTTTATGCGTACGTTAACAGAGTAAATCGAGAACAGGATAAAAATGTATATTTGAAAAAATGTGAGAATTTCAAAAATTTATAACTTTCAGACCCTGTATTTTACCGGTAAATTACCGGTAAGTTACCGGTAAATTTTCGCTAAAATTTTTATTTTCCTCGAGGACTACAGAAATGTTTTTTTCTGCTGTTTCACTAGTTTTTTGACAGTTCGCAACAGTTTTAAAATAGTCAGTTCAAAAACGTCGCGGTTCTGAAACGTCGCGCTTCAAAAATGTCGCGGTTCTGAAACGTCGCGCTTCAAAAATGTCGCGGTTCTAAAACGTCGCGGTTCTGAAACGTCGCGGCTCAAAAATGTCGCGGTTCTAAAACGTCGCGGTTCTGAAACGTCGCGGTTCAAAAATGTCGCGGTTCTAAAACATCGCAGTTCTAAAACGTCGCAGTTCTAAAATGTCGCAGTTCTTAAACGTCGTAGTTCGGTTATGTCGCAGTTCTAAAACGTCGTAGTTCTAAAATGTCGCGGTTCCAAATTTTGAAAAAAAAACAGAAAATTTTCCTAGAAATTACCGGTAGTTTTCGGTAAATTTACCGGTAAAGAACCGGTAAAATTACCGGTATATTCACCGAAACCGTACCGATAGCACACACTGCTGTAGATTTGGCTAAAATTTACATTTTTTCCCAAAATGCTTTGCTTGTTCATTCGGCCAAAAATTCGGGGGGTACAACGATTCGGGGGGTACAATGGGGTACAACTGATTTAGGGGTACAAAATTAGTGATTCGGGGGTACAAAATGCCTGGGTAAATTTTATTATTCGTTCCGTTGAGGTGAAATTTTTTATCTAAACGAAGCTGCGAACTATTTAGAGACAAAATTTCAATTCAGAAGTGCAAAAAATAAAACTTGCTAAAAAATTTTGTACCCCCGAATCATGGATTTTGTACCCCCGAATCACTAATTTTGTACCCCTAAATCAGTTGTACCCCCTTGTACCCCCGAATCGTTGTACCCCCCCCCCCATTTTTTGCCTGTTTATTCGGCGAGTTATTTATGGCGGGAAAAAAACCGTGTTTCATCAATTGGTACATCGAACAACTCTCAGAGTTATGGCAAGTAACAAAAAAGAGCATCAAAATTCATTTAACCCACAATAAATGAAATCAAACAGAATCTTCCATAAATTTAGCGATTATCAACATCATTGAGTTTCTGGACATGAGCTCGATATCCCTATAACGGATTCTCTTCATCCAGTCGTTCTGTTTCAGCATATGTGCCTGAAAATAATTTCAATGCAAAGTTCCATGTTTTTGAATTTATACCAAAAGATGATTCAAATCGTATTCAATAGCCAACTCCCAAAACATGTCATCAGAATATTCAATATAGCAGAAGCTGCGCTCATCTTCACACTCAATCATTCGCCGCTCACAATATCGACTCACATTTCGGAGTTTCAGTTTCTCAGCGATTTCGACTATTTTACAACAGTCAAAGACTAAAAACATCATAATTTTCCGGATTTCTGTTTAAAATCACCATAAAAGGACATACGGACACCATGAGCAATTTGCAATGCAATTTCAGTGTAGTCTATGTTGAAATCGCTATTTAGAGGGAGTACCCGATTTGAGAAGATCGGATCATCAACAGAAAATTTGGAAGACAAGAATTGGGAATGGAATTGGAGCAACTGAAAAATTTCAGAAAAATTAGAAAGTGCTTCTGGAACCATCTCACCGCGTTATTGCAGTACAATTCCCTTTCATAGTCGGTTCCAGATCGCATGATAACTCTCACAGAGAAATCGCGTCTGTTAAAAGGTTTATCACGAAAATTGAAGTTCCAAATTCCATTTTCCGAGTGAAAAGCCTCCAAATGAACACCGTATTCAATTTCCAATGCTCCATCCTTCAGCCATTCATATGGATTATCCAAAACGTCAGATATTTTTATACGCTTTCTGGTGAACACTTTGACATTGGCTTCTATTGTATGTTTCCCACGGCTTCTACGCTTTCCAAACCTTTTCAAAAAATTTATGAGAACATAAATTGAAATTCGAGCTTTGTCCTTGGCACAGACGCTTCTTATATATACTCGAAAATGGTCTCCTTCTTGATCTGGAACTCTTTTGAGACCCATGTACCTGGAACTCAATCAATTTTTAGGAACTAAAATCTTTTTTTCTCACCATTGTATGTGAAAAGACTCTCTAATGGTTGTACCCATGTTAATTTCAGTCGGATTATTCAGACGTTCCGGGAAGTTTTCAAAACGGCAAATTCCATTTTTTGCGTCTAGAAAAAGAATTCAGTGATTTTTGGAAAGTATAAAACTTACATTGCTTTGGATCAGCCATCTGAAAGTATCAGAAATTGGTAATTTGAATTGTAATGTTGGAATTTTTTGAACTTCTTGATGTATTCAGGACATTCAATAATTAGAATAATTAAAGTGGTGACACTTCACAATAAAATGTTTAGGAATTCTTTTCGAATAATCGACTTTGAGCTAGATCAAGAGTATCATCAAAATTATTGAATCAAAAAATTGAAACATGTTACTGTAGTTTTGTGTTTTAGTGTTAGTTCATAGCGTAAATTCTCTAATAAAAGTTCATCCTATACGCAAATTTGAGCTCGATTATCTCAGTTCTTATGAGAGATATTAAGAAGCAGTCAACTGATAAAATGTTACTGATAATATCAGAAATATTTTATCAGTGGATCATTTTTTGATATCTTTCACAGGAGCCGAGAAATTTGAGCTCAAACTTGACGATTCGGATGGCATTCGTTCGGAGTATTTACAGTAAGCTCAGCTGACCAAACTACTATTCATTTTATGGTTGTCCCAATATTTTGACTAGACATATTTTTCAATTTTTTCCTATCTGATGTTTGTGCTCAAATTCATTGCTCATATTATTACTCATCCCCGTCTGACCAGACATTAAAACTACAAAGTAGTTGTATTGTCATTTGTTTTTTTCCTCAAAATTGGTATAAAAGAATTGAAATCAGGAGAGGTGGTATTCTATTTCATTTCCTCGTAATTCTTCAAGAGATTAAAAATCGAGGATGACGACGCTCAAGTACTACCTTGGATTTGTTCTCTTCTCTTCTGGAATGTTCGCCATTCTCCTGAATATCATCATTATAATCCCCGTATTTCATTTAGCCTTTGTGAAAAAGACAAGCACAGTTTATATCATTGCGTTTTTTAATATTGTCAGTGATTTTGGCCAGCTGCTCACCACTGGTATCTTTTTCGGAGGCTCCGTCATGGCTAATGTGAGTGTTAACTTTGAACCACTTTATCTTGGTTTCTGCGAAAGAAAGCAAAAAGTGATTAACTGACAAAATGTAGGTGATATTATGATAAGCATTTTTTCAGTTGACCACATTTTGATATCAATTACAGGGACCGAGATAAAGTAGCTCAAAGTCGATGGGGCATGTGATAACATAAAATTTGTGTTCCGCTTACCGTGAACACTACTGTGCCTTCTCCCAAACCGTCCACTTTACGCCCATATATCTCTTTTCCTATGAAAAATATCAAAAAGATGTAAACTGGCAAAATGTTCATCATAATATCTTGAACAATTTGTTAGTTAACCGTTTTCTTATATCTCTAACGGGAACCAAGATAGATTGTCTTAAAAATGGACAGGAGGCATTCTACCACTGGAACTACAGTATCCCTGTACTACTCATATACATTTCAGCACTATATTCTCACCGAAGATCCTAACGATCGTTTGAGTAAAGGAAGTGTTATCATGGCTACCGTATTCATGGCAGCGTGGTACTTAGAAAGTTGGATTCAGATTGTTATGTCTGTCAATCGGTAAAAATAGACCCTTGTTCTGAATACATTTTCCAAGTATTTTCAGTTATGTGGTGATCAAAATGAACCAACACTATATTTTCACATACCGCACTACGATGATCCTCTTTATCTTCCTAGTCCCTATCCCGTGTATTTCGGCATATGTGATGGAATACGTTCTTCCGTGCTGTGTGTAAGTTTACTGTTCATAACTCGGTCCAGATTGGAAATTTTGGTTTGAATTAAAATCTAAAACGTAGAACCCAACGAGATCTACAAAATGTCACCTAATTTGACTGTGTTAAGACCTTTGTTTTGAAAATTGACGCCGTAAAAACCCCAGACGTCTAATGTACAGTGTAGTCTCTGGATCGAAACTCGTCATTCTTACCGTATTTGTTCTCTTCCTATAAGAGATATCAAAAATCTGTCGTCGACTAATAAAATACTGGTAATACTATGATGAATAATTTCAATTTTTAGGTCATGACCTAGATTTCAATGTTTAGCCAATGACTTAGATTTCAATTTTAGGCCATGACCTAGAATTCAATGTTCAGGCCATGACTTAGATTTCAATTTTAGGCCATGACCTAGATTTCAATTCTAGGCAATGACCTAGATTTCAATTTTCAGGTCATCGCCTAGATTTCAATTTTTAGACCATGACCTAGATTCCAGTTTTTTCGTCATGACCTAGATTTCAATTTTTAGGCCATGACTTAGATTTCAATTTTAGGCCATGACCTAGATTTCAATTCTAGGCAATGAACAAGATTTCAATTTTTAGGTCATCGCCTAGATTTCAATTTTTACACCATGACCTAGATTCCAGTTTTTTCGTCATGACCTAAGTTCCAATTTTCAGGCCATGACCTAGATTTCAATTTTTACAGATTCATAACTGATCACCAAGCAATGTCATATGTTCTGGCGCGAATCGAAGGCGAAATCCCCTACACCAACTACATGATAATCGCTCATGGCATCACTTCCCTAGTGGTCTCTGTTTTCTGCTACGGTTCGATATTCCAAAAAATCCGAGAGGCTAGTAGCAGTATGAGCTCAATCACCAGCAATAGCCGTCAAAAACAGGATATTAAGTTAGTTGAAAAACATTTTTATTTAAAGATTATAATCTAAAATTTCCAGATATCTAATTCAATTCCTTTTAATTTCGCTGTTCTTCGTTATGAGTTGGATGCTATTTGAGATTGTCCTAGAGTTGTCCCGAAAGACACTCCAGAATGGTCGATTTGTATTGCATTTCTGGTTGTGCTCAATTGCTCATCAAACGCGTTTATTTATTTGACAGCGAACAAAGAAGTGCAGAAATCGCTGAAATCGATGTATTATCCAACTAAAACGACGACTTCAGTTACCCCGGCAAACGCGCCACATGTGGAATTGTTCTGAAAACGAATTCTCATTTTTCATCATTTTCATTTTGTTATCTGTATAAAAAGCGATCAGAATACAAAAAAATCCTTGTTCATCAGAAAACACACATCAAGATTTTAGTTTGAGCTACATTGTACAAAATATGGAATTACTTTTTTTCGGACAATCCGAGCAGCCTTATTCAGAGAAAAGTTTTTTTCTTTTTTTTTTCAAAAATCAGAAAAGGCCCTATGATTTATTGAGTAAAAAATCGCCACGTCAATGCCACAAATTACCAAATCCCTTAAAATTTTAAAAATTCCAACTTTAAACAATTTCTGTTTCTCTGAAATGGCTGAACCATTGCAATGTAAGAATTCAACTCGTTCCGAATCCTTGATTTCCTTTTATAGACGCAAAAAATGGAAACTGTCGTTTTGAAAACTTCCCAGAATGTCTAAACAATCCGAATGAAATCGCTATGGGTGATATGGATAGAAATTGTATGTACATGAAATGGTGAGGGAAATAATACTTGTTTCGAGAATCAAAATCGAATTTCAGGTTCATGGGTCTTGAAATAGTTCCAGATCCAGAAGGAGACCGTTTTCGAGCATATATAAGGAACGAATTTAGAAATGAAAACGCTCGAATTTCATTTTTTGTTCTTTTCAAATTTTCAAAATTTGGTTGAAGATGTGCAAGTCGTGGGAAACATAAAAAAGGGACTAATGGCACAGTATACAGTGGACGTCGTCTAAAAATATCTGAAATTGTAAATCGTCCAAATGAATGGCTGAATAATGGAGCATTGGAATTAGAATATGGTCTTCATTTGGAAGCTGTTCACTCAAATGATGGAATTTGGAATTTCAATTTTTGTGATAAGCTTTTTAATGTGCGCAGAGATTTGACATTGAAAGTTTTGACGCAATCGGAAACAAGCCGCGATACGGAACTATGGTGCCATAAAGCGGTGAGAATTTTGATGGAAACTTTGATTTTGGAAAAACGATTAAAAAGGTCCCTTGACTATTCTCTTTTTTTTAAACTAAACTTAAGGTTTTCACTTCACACCTAAGTTTTCCAAAATTTTTCAGTTGCTCCAATTCCATTCTCAATATTTTTCTTCCAAATTTTCTGCTGATGATGCGATCCTTTCAAATCGGGTACTCCCTTTAAATAGTGATTTTCGAGCAGATTTGACAGGAATGGCATTACAAATTGCTCATGGTGTCCGTCCGACTCTTACAAGTGAGTGATTAACACCGAATTTTTTGAAAATTCTGAAATTTTGTCTAGTTTTTAGCTCTTGTGAAGTAGTTGAAATCGCTGAAAAACTGAAACTCCGAAATGTGAGTCGATATTGTGAGCGGCAAATGATTGAGTGTGAAGATGCATGACTACTCTTATTTTTTCAACGAATGGGATGATGACAGTTTTTTGACGACAGCTATTAAATACGATTTGAACCATCTTTTGGTATAAACTCAAAAAAATACAACTTCACATCATGCAAAACATCTTCAGGCACATAT
>NC_013488.2:17124094-17127198 GCF_000004555.2 Caenorhabditis briggsae | reverse complement strand
TGAAAATGATGCAATTTTCTTGTACGCAATTTGTCGTCACCGTGTACGACATGCACAGTAAAATTTTCAGATCGATCCCTTAAGTTTCAGCAAAGTTACTCTCAAAAAATCGTTTGCGAATACCTTTTTGGCCAGTACTGTATAGGGGTTCATGAATTTAACATTTTTGGGAAACAATTGAAATAAGTAAGCTTTCCATCTCGGGCGAATTTCACCCGCCCGACCCGTCCGGGTGTTTTTGAAACGCCCGAATTAAATGACGTTTATTTTTACAAAAAAAAAAAGAAAAAATTGTTCAATCTATCGATGAAATTATAAGAAAAACATTTAATCAGCGTGAAATGATTGAGTTGGCCCACGAAAACGGGCGTATATGGCGGGTGTAGGGCGGCCCGTTATTAGGGCGGGTGTAGGGCGGCCCGTTATTAGGGCGGGTGTAGGGCGGCCCGTTATTAGGGCGGGTGTAGGGCGGCCCGTTATTAGGGCGGGTATAGGGCGGCCCGTTATTAGGGCGGGTGTAGGGCGTTTTCGGGCGGCCCGCACGAGATGGGAAGCTTAGAAATAAGTCTCGTAACTCAAGGGCACGACCTATATTTGAACACGTATATGTACGTTATTCGGTTTGATAAATTTGATAGGCATGGTCCACCGAGCACTTTTTTTTTCAAAATTTGGCATTTTTTGAATTTAATGGAACTGGAAATTTTCATATTTTCTATTTTCCTTTTTCTTTTTTAAGATGGAGCATAGATGCAGTGAACAATAATGCTTAGCAACTTATCATCTTTTGAATAAGAAAAAAGTTTAAACATCTACCATGCAAATGAACAGAGTTATGGTTGCTCGAATGGTACCGACTCAGAACCCACGAAAAATCATAAAATACCTCTATATGTATTTTCGTGTTCCAGCAAGTTTGATGTTCTTTCCCATTTTTCTAGAGCATTGGGAGATGTTGAACCTGAAAATTAGTTTTTTATAGATATTGATGAAGAACAACTCACAATTCAATAGGGTTAAAGTTTTCCATTAAGTTCTGAAAAACTAAAGTTGGAAGTTGAGGAACATTGAATCGATTGGCAGGTAGATGCATGGTATGAAGAAGGAATGGAATGTTCGAATGGAAGATGTGTTAGAGGGGATGGCAGGAGGAGGCAGGTCATCCAGATGACCTTGAGAAACGTTGGTCTCTACCTTCTTAGCACCTCCCCTTGGCTGGGATATGAACACTGGATTGAGATGCTAGTCTATGGGAAGATTCCCATAGGGTCCAAATTTTCTCAAGGTTATCTACCAACAACTCCTCCAATCCCTCTACCAAATCTTCTATTTTATCATCCCACTAACACATGAGGAAATTTGTAAATTTTAGGTCGCGAAAAATGGTATGGAAAAATTGGTCGCGAAAAAAAAATTTCCCGAAATTTATTTTTTTTGAACATTTTCCCGAACTTTTTTTCCGACTAACACGGGAAGTATCCCAAATGTTACACTGGGATTTTGATGAAACCTATGTTAAATAGCAGTACACAGACTACCTAGTAAAACCTAGAAATTACAGCGGCCCTCGTGAAGGTCTATTCAAATGACGAGGTATTTTATGATTTTTCGTGGGTTCTGAGTCGGTACCATTCGAGCAACCATAACTCTGTTCATTTGCATGGTAGATGTTTAAACTTTTTTCTTATTCAAAAGATGATAAGTTGCTAAGCATTATTGTTCACTGCATCTATGCTCCATCTTAAAAAAGAAAAAGGAAAATAGAAAATATGAAAATTTCCAGTTCCATTAAATTCAAAAAATGCCAAATTTTGAAAAAAAAAGTGCTCGGTGGACCATGCCTATCAAATTTATCAAACCGAATAACGTACATATACGTGTTCAAATATAGGTCGTGCCCTTGAGTTACGAGACTTATTTCTAAGCTTCCCATCTCGTGCGGGCCGCCCGAAAACGCCCTACACCCGCCCTAATAACGGGCCGCCCTATACCCGCCCTAATAACGGGCCGCCCTACACCCGCCCTAATAACGGGCCGCCCTACACCCGCCCTAATAACGGGCCGCCCTACACCCGCCATATACGCCCGTTTTCGTGGGCCAACTCAATCATTTCACGCTGATTAAATGTTTTTCTTATAATTTCATCGATAGATTGAACAATTTTTTCTTTTTTTTTTTGTAAAAATAAACGTCATTTAATTCGGGCGTTTCAAAAACACCCGGACGGGTCGGGCGGGTGAAATTCGCCCGAGATGGAAAGCTTACTTATTTCAATTGTTTCCCAAAAATGTTAAATTCATGAACCCCTATACAGTACTGGCCAAAAAGGTATTCGCAAACGATTTTTTGAGAGTAACTTTGCTGAAACTTAAGGGATCGATCTGAAAATTTTACTGTGCATGTCGTACACGGTGACGACAAATTGCGTACAAGAAAATTGCATCATTTTCAGAAATTTTTTGTTTTTTTCAATTTTTTCGTTTTTTCACTTTTTTCATATTTTTATATTTTTGAATATTATGGTTTCTAAGAATGTTGGTTTTGGCTCCTATGTATTTAAAACTGTTTACAGACATGGCCAGACCCCTCGGAAAAAAAAAACATCTCTCAGGACATCCGTAAAGCCATCGTCATCGGCTTCAGAAGTGGATGTTCCAAGGACCTCTTGGTGCAGCAGTTCAATGTTACTAAACGTGCCATCGAGAAGATCTTGAAGCAGTTTCGGGATGAGGTAATATTCAAAAATAGTATAGTTATGGAAAAAATGTTTAGGGAGCCTTGGTGGAGCGAAAATCGCCTGGAAGACCGCGTATCACGTCGAAGAACATGGATCGGAACATCGTCCGAGCTTCAAGAGAGGATCCCCAGAGGAGTTCTACGGACATTCAGATGGTCGTGAAGACTCCAAATGAAGTCACACCATCCCTGAGAACCGTCAGAAGACGTCTTCAAGATGCTGGACTCCATGGACGACGGCCAGCTAAGAAATCATCGATCAGCAAGAAGAACAGAATCGCCCGCGTAGCATGGGCCAGAGCTCATCTCCACTGGGGACGTCAGGATTGGGCTAATCACGTGTTCAGCGACGAATCCAAGTTCAATC
>NC_013488.2:17121469-17122753 GCF_000004555.2 Caenorhabditis briggsae | reverse complement strand
AGCGCACGCGTTCTCCTGTTTGCTCTTATAACTCTTCTCGCATGGCTCGTGGTTTTAGAGAAATTATATTTTTGGAATCAGCGAGTACATTGAAATTGGATGAATATAAATACACCTATTACACAACATCATTTATTTGAAAGACACACATTGAATAAAATCAAAGAGAAGTTTCCATAAATTGAGATATAATCAACATCATTGTGTTTCTAGACATTTGTTGGATATCCGAATCACGAATTTTCTTCATCGAGTAGTTCTGTTTCATCATATGTGCCTGAAGATGTTTTGCATGATGTGAAGTTGTATTTTTTTGAGTTTATACCAAAAGATGGTTCAAATCGTATTTAATAGCTGTCGTCAAAAAACTGTCATCATCCCATTCGTTGAAAAAATAAGAGTAGTCATGCATCTTCACACTCAATCATTTGCCGCTCACAATATCGACTCACATTTCGGAGTTTCAGTTTTTCAGCGATTTCAACTACTTCACAAGAGCTAAAAACTAGACAAAATTTCAGAATTTTCAAAAAATTCGGTGTTAATCACTCACTTGTAAGAGTCGGACGGACACCATGAGCAATTTGTAATGCCATTCCTGTCAAATCTGCTCGAAAATCACTATTTAAAGGGAGTACCCGATTTGAAAGGATCGCATCATCAGCAGAAAATTTGGAAGAAAAATATTGAGAATGGAATTGGAGCAACTGAAAAATTTTAAAAAGCTTATCACAAAAATTGAAATTCCAAATTCCATCATTTGAGTGAACAGCTTCCAAATGAAGACCATATTCTAATTCCAATGCTCCATTATTCAGCCATTCATTTGGACGATTTACAATTTCAGATATTTTTAAACGACGTCCACTGTATACTGTGCCATTAGTCCCTTTTTTATGTTTCCCACGACTTGCACATCTTCAACCAAATTTTGAAAATTTGAAAAGAACAAAAAATGAAATTCGAGCGTTTTCATTTCTAAATTCGTTCCTTATATATGCTCGAAAACGGTCTCCTTCTGGATCTGGAACTATTTCAAGACCCATGAACCTGAAATTCGATTTTGATTCTCGAAACAAGTATTATTTCCCTCACCATTTCATGTACATACAATTTCTATCCATATCACCCATAGCGATTTCATTCGGATTGTTTAGACATTCTGGGAAGTTTTCAAAACGACAGTTTCCATTTTTTGCGTCTATAAAAGGAAATCAAGGATTCGGAACGAGTTGAATTCTTACATTGCAATGGTTCAGCCATTTCAGAGAAACAGAAATTGTT
>NC_013488.2:17107317-17121369 GCF_000004555.2 Caenorhabditis briggsae | reverse complement strand
TTCTGTGAGAGATATCAAAAAGTGGTTAACTGATAAAATGTTGCTGATATTATGATAAACATTTTGTTAGTTGACAACTTTTTGATATCTTTCAAAAGAAGTGAGATATATAGGCTCAAAGTGGACGGTTCGAAAGGCATTCTATTAGAGTGTTTACGGTATATGATTTTAAGATTCTCAGATTTCTAGATTTTTACATGTTTCAAGATTCTCAGAATTCGAAGACTTCAGGATTTTCAAATTTTAGGATTTCTGGATTTTAAGATTTTCAGGTTTTTTAGAGATTTCTGGATTTTCAGGGAAAAACATTTCTTGGAATCTGAAAATTCGGAAAGATCGAAATTTCATAAAATCTAAAAATCTGAAAACATGAAAATCTGATTCAGGAATGACTGAATCTTAGAATCCACGAATCTTGAAATCTCGGATTCTCAAATTATCCAATTTTAGATTTTCTGGATCTTCAATTCTGAAAATCTGAGAATCCAAGATTCTTGGCTTCCCAAATTCTCCACGTCTTCCTTCCCTTGCCCTTCATCCTTCATTGCTCATCCTAATCCTTGACGCACATTATAACTCCAAAACTAATCACAAATCCTTCCAAAAACATTGAGCAAAAAATCCCTCTTCCATTGCTCATCTTTTTTTTTCTATTTATTCCGAATGCTCTTCCTCTTTTGCCCTAATCTAATCCCCACACTTCTTTTTTCATCTCTTTTGGAGCCCCCTTCGGTGCTCCGGATGTGTACGTGTACATTTAGTCCTTATTTCCCATCCGCACGGATTTATATGAAATCCCTTTCATAAATCTCTGGAAGCCCCAATTTCCATTTCCCAGATTTTCGCCAAATTTTCTCATTCTTATTAGAATGAGAATTTCCACATTTGAAGCATTGAAATTTTCAATTCTTAGGTCATGACCTAGATTTCAATTCTTAGGCCATGACCTAGATTTCAATTCTTAGGCCATGACCTAGATTTCAATTTTTAGGTCATGACCTGGATTTCAATTTTCAGGTCATGAACCTGGATTTCAATTTTCAGGTCATGACCTGGATTTTAATTTTTGGGCTTTGACCTAGATTTCAATTTTTGGGTCATGACCTAGATTTTAATTCTTAGGTCATGACCTGGATTTCAATTTTTGGGTCATGACCTAGATTTCAATGTTTGATTTTGGACATGTTAAAATTCAGGCATTTTTCGCAAAAATGCTGAAAATCCGGAAATCATTGGAATTTTCGTATTCCACTTGTTTGAATTTTTTTTGTTTTCTAAATTCTCTTCACATTTTCTATCATGTTTTCATTGAAATCGTTTTTTCTTCGGCCGTAGTATCTTGTAAATCGTGCCGTGCCGCCCGGGTGGTCTCTATCTATCAAGATGATGACCATATCATCATTTTTCTTCTTCCTTTTTTTCCCGTTGTTGTTAAAAGTTTCGAAAAATCGATTTTTCCATTTTTCTGTCAATTTTGACCGATTTTGAGGCATTCTCGGGCGTCGCCGGCAACTTCTGGCCGGAGGCTGGTCGGCTTCAGGATGGAACTTGGTCAGATTCCGGCAAAGACATTGTGGGAAGCCGACCAAGATCCGACAAACTACCGGCCAACTTCCGACCTCCTAACAGCAGGGGCCGGTTCGGTTCGCGTTTATTGATGTTTTTATAGAGAAACATCGCATTATGTAGAATTTTATTTATTAAAAAAAAAGAATTATACATGAAAATGAACAAAATTAGGGGAAAAATACAGAAAAATAAGAAAATCATGATTTAGATTTTTAAATTTTGAAGATGTCGCTGTGAATCGTGACGAATACAGGAGAAGAGGCTATGTCTGAAATGTGAATAAAATTAGATATTAATTCAGAAAATAGGAATTGACCTGATTAACTTTCTTGTCTTTCTTCGAATTTTCTAGCATCCAGTTATTTCTTTGATTCCTGGAAACAAAACTTCCAAAAATACAGTTTTTTATCAACAAAAATTACCTTCTAGTTGCGATATCTCCCAAGCACTTGACATTAAAAATGTTGACTTGAACTTTATTTATCTGAAAAATTTAAATTATGACAAGAATTCAAAGAATAAATTACCTGATAAGTTTCGTACTCTTTTTTTCGAGAACATCGTCTGTTATTGTCTCCGAAGTACTTGTCTGAAAAAATGCTCCAAAAATTGAAAGGATGCAACTTTAAAGGAGGACTCCGACCAAAAATTTTTATTGCATTAAAATGTGTTAAAAGTTATCTGTTTTTCAAATATTATTGCGAAAAAATTCAAAGAAAATCCAAAACCCCCGAAAAACGGCGTTGAAAAGGAAGAAAATTCAAAAAATGGTGCCGCCGGGGGACGAGGATTTTCAGTGAGAAACCTAGGCCACGGCACCTGACAGCCTTTTTTTCAAGTCGCCGACAGTGGTTTTTTACGTTTTTTACCTGCCGGACATGAAATTGAAAAAAATCCTGAAAATTTGCCACGTAGGAAAGGCGCCCGCTGCCGTGGCCTAGGTTTCTCACTGAAAATCCTCGTCCCCCGGCGGCACCTTTTTTGAATTTTCTTCCTTTTCAACGCCGTTTTTCGGGGATTTCGGAATTTTTTTGAATTTTTTCGCAATAATATTCGGAAAATAGATAACTTTTAACATGTTTTAATGCAATACAAATTTTTGGTCGGAGTCCCCCTTTAAAACAAAGTTTTTAGGGAAACGGCAAGAAAAATAGTTTAGAAAACAAATTTAAAATGAGTGAAGCACGCGCCGCATAACACGCAGCACCTTCAAATTCCGGCCAAAATCCGATCATTGTCCGTCCCACTGCTGCGGTGGGCAGCTTCTGACCCAAAGCTGACCAAGATCCGTCCAAAAGCCGAACCCCCTCAACTTCCGGCCAGAAATTGCAAGCCGACAGCCGAGTTGTAAATCTTTTTCCTAATTTTTAGGTTAAAAAAGCGCAAAATAAGTGAAAATATACAATTTCGAGTTCGTTTTGAATTCATAATTCCTCTTTTTTTTTCATATTTTTTCTGACTAATTTTCGCGATATCTTTCGCAGTTTTTTTGAATTTTTGAGATATTTTTGATTTTCTAAAATAGGTGCGGTGAAAAATTTTATTGCTTTATTTTGTGCAGAAATTCATGTAGATTCCCATAAAAATGAAGAAAAAATTCGAAAAAAATTCCTTCATTGAGAAAAACGGCATCGAAAAGTCAAAGTGGGAACCGGTGGCCTAGCGGCCAGGTGTGAGTTTTCTAGGCCAACTGCCGGTAAAAGCGCGCGAAATTCGAATTTTTATTGATTTTCAGTGTTTTCTCTGATGGTTTTTAAAGATTTCAAAGTATTTTCGTTAATTTCCTCCCAGGTGAATGAAAAAACTTTTTCTCAATGAAGGATTTTTTTTTGAATTTTTTCGTTATTTTTATGGGGATCTACATGGAATTCTGCACAAAATACACCACCTTTAAGGTTATTTTTGAGTAATTTTTGACTTTTTTTCAAATGGTTTTGGTCAATTTAAAGAATTTTTTAACTCTTTTAGACAAATTTTTGGGTCATTTTGAACCACTTTTTGAGTATTTTTTTGCCGATTTTTCCCTTATTTTCGACTATTTTCAGCCGTTTTCACATGATTTTTTGACTTTTTTTTTTTATTTTTTCCAATTTCCCGCCTAAACCTGAAAATTGAAATTTTCGAAAATTTTCGCCTATGTTTCGACTGAAACGTCGCCTATATAAACTTACAATTTCTCTTTTATTTTTTCAGTGTTATCAGTTTTTATCAATTCGACACGTTTTCTCTTTTTCAGCGACCTCTCCGCTATCTGCGGCAGGGAGGAGCATGTGACTGTGATTGCCTAGAAAATGCAAAAAGCAGAAATTCGGCCATATATTTAAGAGCTACGTTTTCGAGCCACAATTTTCTAAAGATCGAAAAAAAAATTCAACAAAATAGTTGTTTGTTTTTTTTTTTGGATTTCTAGGCCAAGGAATCTACTAAAAATTTCAAAAAAAATCGAAAAAAATAAGATTTTCTCGCGTTCTTTGCCTTTTCTTCCTCACTCGGAGCCCATGGCCTAGAAATCCGCAAAACCTCTTCCATCTCCCCTTCCCCTCCTTCCAATCCCTTTTAGTGTCCCCCTCCCGCCGCTTCCCCCCGCCATTGCCTTTCCGTGCAAATGTCTCTGCGTCTCTATCCCTGTCTCTCGCTCTCTAGCACTCTCTCCTCCCGCCACACTCTCTGGCTCCATCGTCCTCCCGCGGGCCTGAAGCGGGCCAATATAGAGGTCTAGAGACGACGAGAGAGTATTGGAATCTAGGAGAGAGCGAGAGAAATGGAGAGACGCAGAGAAAAAGAGCGAGAAGGGACAACAAAACGGTTGACGTTTATACCTCGTGTGTCTATGTGTGTTGGGGTGGGAAAAAGATGAAAAAAGAGAAAAAGTGGGGAGTTTTTTTTTCTTTTTTTGTTATTTTTTGGGAACTTTGTTCTTGTTTATAGTCACGTTTTTTTTTGCATGATGACCCGGTTTTAATCGATATGAAATGAAATAAATTTGATTTATACGCACCGCCCGTTTTCCCTCCCCGCCGTTTTTTCATCGATTTTTCGCGGCAAATTTTGCAGTTTTTCCGCGAAAAATTGACTTGAAAACGTCAATTTTCGTGTAAAATCGTCGAACAAATTTGAAAATTTTGCTATTTTTTGCTGGAAAATGTTTGAATTTTCGGCGAGAAATCGGACATTTTCGTGTGAAAATCGTCGAGAAAACTGCCATTTTTCAACGAAAAATCATACGAAATTCCAGTTTTCCGCTCAATTTTTCACCAAAAAATCGCAAAAAACAATTCAACTTTCGATGAAAATTTTTGATTTTCTGCAAAATTTTTTTCGAAATTTCGTTTTTCGTCCGAAAACTGTTCCTTTTTCTGTTTTTAGTTGAAAAAATCAAATAAAAACTAACCGAAAATCGAGAAAACTTCAATTTTTAGCAAAAAAGAAAATTTTTCTGATTTTACATTTTTTTCGATTTTTCTGAATTTTCCCTCAAAAAAAAACTTATTTTCCGGCCAATTTTTTTTTCAAGACTATTTTCCAGTTTTAAAAACCTCAAAATCTCGATTTTTGACCTCGAGACCCCAAGGTTTTATTATTTTTCTTTTTCGCAAAATTGTCAATTTTTCCGAATTTTCCTGTGACTTTCATGATTTCCCATGTCTATTTTCGAATTCTCCTCATTTTTTTCACCTTATAAAATCCTGAAAACTCCAGAAAAACTCCCAAAAAATCGAGAAAAATCTGAAAATTCGGCGCTGAAAAAAAGTTTCTAGGACAATTTGCATGCGCGCTCCACAGTGTTTATGAAGTATTTTTGGAGTTTCAGAGGTTTCAACGCCTGTTTTCTAAGCAAAAATGTGCTAAAATTTGTTGAAAATAGCCCAAAAATGCTGAAAACCCAAGATATTGGTTAATTTGAGCAAGCGCACTCCACTGAACCCTGTTTTTTCGCGTATTTTTTTGAATAAAAAAACGACGATTTTCAGCGTTTTTGAGCGTTTTTTTGCGTATTTTCGCTCAAAATTTTCAAATTTCCGCCGAAAAATCCTCCTTATCATCTTTTCCGCTGTCTTCCCTTCCCAATTTGACCCAATTTTCGCGTCGAAAAACTTTCACTTTATCATAATTTTATTATCTCTTTTCTTCTTGTATTTCGCGTCTAAAATCAATTAAAAACAAAATTTTTTAAATAAAAAAACATTATTTGCAGAAGTCTCTTTCTCTCTTCTCTCTGCACTCTCTCTCCCTCTGGATTCTTCCAGAAGACAGAATTCAGAATGCACGGAGCCGGTCACAGTTTGACGGGCGCCCCGCATCAAATTCCGCCGCCACGTACTCAGGGAGCGGCGACGGGCGGCCAGCAGCTCTCCGCCACCGCCAATCAATTCGTCGATAAGATTGATCCGTTCCACAATAAGCGTGGCACTTCGCGACGGCTGTAAGTGGCTTTTAGAGGCTTTCTAGGGGGCTGGAAGTTGAAAAAATGGATTTTCAGGTTAAAATTGGTCTGGATCCCATGAAAATTGTGCTGGAATTCGACAAGAAAAAACTGAAATTTCGAAAAAAAATTTCAAAAAAAAATTTTTTTTTGTAGAAAATTCAAAATTTCAGCTGATTTTAAGCGATTCCGGCGTTATTTTAGCTGAAAAAACGTTTTTTTGGAGCTATCTTCACCTAAAAATCCCCATTTTCCAGACGCATCAACAACAGCAGCCGCTACAATGTCGACTCGGCACAGGAGCTCATTCAGCTTCCAATGATCAAGGGTAGGGCTTAAAAATGAATGATTTTTGAGTGAAAATGAGCCAAAAATCGAGAAAATCAACCGATTTTAAGCAAAAAATCGTGCAAGATCAGTGAAAGCACACCATGTCCGAACTATGGATTTCTAGGCCACCCAATGTCAATTTTAGCTCAAAATGGCTCAAACATCAACTAAAAATCGTTCAAAATAGCTGAAAGCACACCATGGCCGAACTTTTTGGGTTTCTAGGCCACCGAGGCAGAAATCCCGTTTTTAGCCGATTTTTTTTTGCGATTTTGGACATTTTTGGCTCTTTTTCGACAATTTCTAGCAGATTCTCGTCGATAATCGCAAAAATCATGGAAAAGTGGATTAAAATGACCCAAAAATATTGAAAATTGGCTGAAAATCATGGAAATTCACCATGGCCGAACTTGTTGGGATTTCTAGGCCACCGAGGCAAAACTCGGTTTTAGCCGATTTTCTTGCGATTTTCGATACTTTAGGCTGATTTTTATCGATTTTCAGCAGTTTTCAGCTGAAAAATGAATCAAAAATCATGAAAATTGGCTTAAAACAACCTAAAAATAGAGAAAATTGGCTAAAAACTGTCCAAAACCACTGACCGCACACCGTGGCCTAACTTTGTGGATTCCTAAGCCGTCTGGCTATTTTTGGCGGATTTTGACGATTTTAGGTCATTTTGAACCGATTTTTATGATTTTTAGGTTGATTTTCAGAGATATTTAGCCACTTCAGCCTATTTTCAAATTAAAATAAGCCAAAAACCATGAAATTTGGCTAAAAATGCCCCAAAAATATTGAAAATTGGCTAAATACTGTCCAAAACCACTGACCGCACACCGTGGCCTAACTTTGTGGATTTCTAGGTTCTCTGGGGAAAATTGAGCCGAAAATCGCCAAAATTCATGAAAATTGGCTGAAAATGACCTGAAAATCGTGAAAAAAAGTCCAAAAGCACTGAAATCACACCATGGCCTATTTTCAGTGAATTTAGCGTATTTTCAGCCGTGTTCAGCTGAAAAATAAATGTTGCGAATTTCGACATTTTTGGCTCTTTTTCGCCAATTTCTAGCAGATTTTCGTCGATTTTCAGGGGAAAATGAGCAAAAATCATGGAAAAGTGGCTTAGAATGACCCAAAAATGTTGAAAATTGGCTGAAAATCATGGAAATTCACCATGGCCGAACTTGTTGGGATTTCTAGGCCACCGAGGCGGAACTCGGTGTTAGCCGATTTTCTTGCGATTTTCGATACTTTAGGCTGATTCTTATCGATTTTTTCAATCGATTTTCAGCTAAAAAGTGCCCTAAAATTCATAAAAATCGGCGAAAAATGACCCAAAAATGATGAAAATTGGCTAAAACTTGTCCAAAATCACCGGCAGCGCACCATGGCCTAACTTTCTATAGTTCTAGGCCACCGAAGTTTTTGCCGAGATTTTAAGCTTTATTTTAGGGATTTTAGCGTACTTTCAGCAATGTTCAGCACATTTTTTACTAAAAAATAAGTTTAAAAATCATGAAATTTGGCTAAAAATGACCCGAAAATAGAGAAAAATTGCTAAAAATCGACCAAAAGCACTAAAAGCACGCCGTGGCCTAACTTGTAGGATTTCTAGGCCAACTGGTTGTTTTGAGCGAATTTGAACGATTCTAGGATGTTTAGGACCCGATTTTAGCCAATTTTAGACTCAAAAATTGGATTTTTGGTCATTTTTGACCGATTTTAAGCTATATTACGTCATTTTTAGTCAATTTTGGCCCATTTTTATCCGATTTTAGGCTGATTTTAGGCGACTTTAGGCCAGTCTATTTTCAACTAAAAATGAGCCAAAAAACTGTGGAAATTGGCTGAAAATCGTCCAAAATCACTAAGAGTACACCATGGCCTAGCTTTTGGGGTTTCTAGGCCACCATCGGATCTAGGATGTTTGAGAGCGATTTTAGCCAATGTTAAGCTCAAAAAATTGGATTTTTGGTCATTTTTCACCGATTTTAAGCTATTTTAGGTCGTTTTCAACCGATTATAGGTTATTTCGAGCCAGCTGAAGCCTACTTTCAGCGATTTTAAGCCAAAATTGTCGACATTTTTATTCCAGACACGGCCAGCAACGAGCAGCCAGCCCTGGTCATCGAAAAACTCGTCCAATGCCAGCACGTCTTTGATTTCTACGATCCGGTTGCTCAGCTTAAGTGTAAAGAAATCAAGCGAGCCGCCCTTAACGAGCTGATTGATCATATCACGTCGACGAAAGGCGCAATCGTTGAGACAATCTATCCGGCGGTGATTAAGATGGTCGCCAAGAACATTTTCCGCGTCCTGCCACCGTCTGAAAATTGTGAATTCGATCCGGAAGAGGATGAGCCCACTTTGGAGGTCTCCTGGCCTCATTTGCAGGTTTGTTTGGGCTGAAAATGACCTATTTTTCCCTATAAAATGGTCCATTCTTAGGCAAAAATTGCAAAAATCGGATAAAAATGATATATTTTGAGCAAAAAATCACCCAAAAAACGCTAAAAATCGGAATTTTTGAAGGTGACCTAGAAAACGCGAAAATTGGTTTTCTAGGCCACCACTGGAAAAATCATGAAAATCGACCAAAAAATCGCTGAAATACGTATTTTTGTCGTGGTGGCCTAGAAAACGCAAATTTTGGATTTCTAGGCCACGCGTTTTGGGCAGTTTTCGTAGCCTAGAAACCTAGAGATTTGGATTACTAGGCCACCAATCTGTGGCCTAAAAATACTCCAGAGCGATTTTCTAGGCCATCAACGAAATTTGAATTTTCTCCCAAAAAATAGATGGCCTAGAACCCAAATTGTGATTCCTAGGCCACCGAACAACTCGTGGCCTAGAAAACCGAAAATCACAAAAACTAGGCCACCAATTTTTAAAAAAAATTTCACAAATTTGAAGCAATACGTGGCCTAGAAACCCTGGAGAAAGTTAGGCCACTAATAAGAACTTTTTCCGGTGGCCTAGAAATCCAAAAAGTGCAAATCTAGGCCACGAGACAGCTCGCGGCCTAGAAGCCTGACTTCTTGGGTTTCTAGGCCACGAGAAAGGCGTGGCCTAACTTTTCATATTTTCGGATTTTCTAGGCCACCAACATCTATGGGTCTAGAAATATTCTACAAGTGTTTTCTAGGCCTATCACCGTGGTAGCCTAGAAAACTCAACTTGCGAAAGTTAGGTCATCATGTTCAAATGGCCTAGAAAACACACTATTTTAAGAATGACTCGAGATTTATGGTGGCCTAGAAAACCAATTTTGAAGTTTTCTAGGCCATCACTTCCAAAAGTTTGATTTTGACGATGATTTTCCGACGATGATTTTCAAAAATCCGCAAAAACCCATTCTCTGCAGCTGGTCTACGAACTGTTCCTCCGTTTCCTCGAATCGCCGGATTTCCAAGCTTCCATCGGAAAGAAGTACATTGATCAACGATTCGTGCTGAAACTGCTCGACTTGTTCGATTCGGAGGATCCGCGCGAGAGGGACTTCCTGAAGACGGTCCTTCATCGGATTTATGGAAAATTCTTGGGACTGCGGGCCTTTATTCGTAAACATATCAATAATATGTTTTTGAGGTGAGAAATTGGTGAAAAAATCATGAAAATTGGCTAAAAATCGTCCGAATTCACTGAAAGCCCACCATGGCCAAACATTTTGGATTTCTAGGCCACCGAGGTAAAAACCCGTTCTTAGCCGATTTGTTTGCGATTTTCGACATTTTTGGCTCTTAATAATATATTTATTTATTTGCTATCCGCTGCACGGAAAGTTCTCAAAATTTTAGATATTTGAGGGCGGAAATTTTAGTTTTTTGATGCCTGTAAAAATTTGAGATTTTAGAAGTCACGTAATTTTACGAAATTTTACGAATTTTGAAGTTTGGTCTGGAATTTCAGTTTTTACAATTAGACCTGAAAAAACGAAGCTTTTGAATAACTTTGAGATATTAGGCTGGTACAAAAGTAATGCGCGTTTTTGATTTACTTTATTACTCCCGTCCGAAATCAATGCACGTTGCGGCCGAAAATTTAGTCAAAATCGCAACGCCGGTCGCACAGCGAAAACAACAAATTGATGCATGCGCCTTTAAATACCGTACCTTTTTTTTTGGGCCTTATTTACCTGTTTTTTCTATTTTATAAGAAAAATGAATTAAAGATTTATAAGAATTACACAAAATAATAATATATTTATTTGAAATGCATGGGGGAAATCGATAGATAATTAGGCAAGAAATGGGACCTGTACAAATAAAAAAGTAAAATTACCAGACGGACCGACTAGAGTCCTGTAGGTCAAGTGGGAGGGATCAGAATATCATGAGGAATCGCTCCTACTCGCTTAACAAACGCCACCGGACTGAGCTTAGAATTTATCATCTTACATACACGGTTCCACATAGACAAGTTTCTGTGAAGGAAGCAGTCAAAGTATTGACCGTTGATTTTGAACAAATACGGGGCTCTGTTAGAATGGCTGGGAAGAATGTAGGACGACATAGAGGGAAATGGTATGAGTTTATAACAATTTTGTGATAGGTACGAAGAACTAGAAGGGTGCGGCGATGAAGGGTGGTTAGCCTAGAGAACTGGGATAGGCGATCGGTGTAGGAATTGAAGGGCATATTACATCTCTGAAAGACTTTTCTGGTGAAATAACGAAGAGGAGATTCTAGTTTATTGGCTAGTGTAGCA
The DNA here is from genome assembly GCF_000004555.2 of Caenorhabditis briggsae. Taxonomy (NCBI): domain Eukaryota; kingdom Metazoa; phylum Nematoda; class Chromadorea; order Rhabditida; family Rhabditidae; genus Caenorhabditis; species Caenorhabditis briggsae. The sequence goes on along the minus strand of NC_013488.2, from coordinate 17,110,337 downwards.
TTGGATGGATCGAAAAGTTCACAACCGTATTCGAGGACCGGTCTAATGTAGGTGTCGAAGAGACGGAAATATAAACAAGGGTTTTTCGATTGGAACGTTTTCAGTATTTGGCGGGACTTGAGTTTATCAGAGTAGGCAATAAGATTGATGTGTTTGTCGAATTGAAGTTGATGAAAATTGTCTAAAAATGACCCAAAAAATCATATAAAATAGCTGGAAATGAGCTGAAAATGAGCTCAAAGTTCTAAAAAACGGCTGAAAATGACCCAAAAAATCGAAAAAGTCGTCCAAAATCCCAAAAAATCCACCATGGCCTAATTTTTTGTGATTTCTAGGCCACAGAGGCAGAACAACTCGGTTTTAGCCCATTTTTGCCTATTTTTGGGTCATTTTCAGCCCATTTTCAGCCAAATTGCTTACCGAAAATCCCCGAATTTTCAGATTCGTCTACGAGACGGACTCGTTCAACGGCGTCGGCGAGCTTCTGGAGATACTCGGATCGATTATCAACGGATTCGCGTTGCCGCTGAAACAAGAGCACAAGGTTTTCCTGGTCAAAGTGCTCCTTCCACTTCACAAACCCAAATGTCTATCGTTGTATCATGCTCAGGTATGCGTTTTTAGAGCGAAAATCGCTCAAAAACTGGATTTCTAGCTCAAAATTGACTGAAAATGACGTTTTTTCGGCTAACAATCGATCTATTTTGACCCGAAAAACGTTAAAAATCGTCTAGCACACCATGGCCGAACTTTTTGGAATTCTAGGCCATGACTCGAAAAACCTAAAATTGACCGATTTCGACGTCAAATTGGTCAATTTTTGTCGAAAAAATCAATTTTCTCGACCAAAAAATGCCTATTTTTGACATTTCTGACGCCTTAAACACCCAAAAAATGACCCGGAAACCCTAAAAACACGATTTGCAGCTCGCCTACTGTGTCGTCCAGTTCATCGAGAAGGACTCGTCGCTCACTCCGCAGGTCTTCGATGCGCTGCTCAAGTTCTGGCCACGTACATGCAGTAGCAAGGTAGCTATTATATACCCAAAAATCGAAATTTTCGTCAATTTTTGACCAGAAAATTGAGTCTTCCCGGCAGTTTCGACCTGAAAATCACGTTTTTGGGGCTGAAATAGGCCCAAAAACCATGAAAAATGAATGAAAATGAACTAATTTGAGGTTTGGTGGCCTAGAATTCCCAGAAATGAGATTTCTAGGCCACCTATAACAAATTTGGCTCAGGTGGCCTAGAGCTTCAGATCGCAAGCTCCGCCCACTTATCATAATATTGGTGGTCTAAGTTTTCTACAAAATTCAAATTTCTAGGCCATCAAGCCAACTACTGGTGGCCTAGCTTTCTCCATTTTGGTTTTCTAGGCCATCTCGGTCTAATTCGTCCCCAGCTGGCCTAGAAACCGCATTTTTTAAAATTCTAGGCCATCCCAATTTGGTTTTTAAAAATGGCGGAGTTTAAAAAATGAAGCTCCGCCCCTTTTGGTCTTCCATTCCATCCTGGTCTTTGTCTGAAAGGGGGGGGGCGGAGCTTGCGATCAAAAGCTCCACCCCCTTCTTTCATGAGGGATAGAGACCTGGATAGAATGTAGGATCAAAAGGGGCGGAGCTTAATACTCTAAGCTCCTCCCCTTTATTGAAGTAGCAACATTACCTAGAACAGAATGGGCGGAGCTTAACAGTAGTCTAAACTCCGCCCCTTTTGCTCCTCCACCCCATCCTGGTCTTTGTCTAAAAGGGGGCGGAGCTTGTGATCAAAAGCTCCGCCCCTTTTTTTTCATGATGGATAGAGACCTGAATGGAATGTAAGATCTAAAGGGGCGAAGCCAATCAACCTAAGCTCCGCCCCTGATCTAATCTAGCTAGTGTTCTAAAGCACCACCCCCTAATTCTTCGAATTTTTGAATGGGCGGAGCTTAAAAAGGAAGCTCCGCCCCTTTTGATCCCCTACCCTCCTCCCTATTGATTACACTGATCTAATCGTGCTCCGTTTTCTGAAGGAGGTGATGTTCCTTGGCGAAGTGGAGGAGATACTCGACATCATCGAGCCGGAGCAATTCAAAAAGATCATCGATCCGTTGTTCCGTCAGCTAGCCAAATGCGTCAGCAGTCCGCATTTCCAAGTCGCCGAACGGGCTCTCTACTTTTGGAATAACGAGTATATTCTGTCGTTGATCGAGGATACCTCCAGTTTGGTGAGTTTTTGAGGGCTTTTTCGGAGGAAAAATGATTCAATTCGACCTAAGATGACATGAAAACGAGCAATTTCATGCTAAATTTGCCTTTAAATTGATATTTCTAGGCCAAAATTGACCCTGGAACGTCCCAAAACTGACAAAAATGACCTAGAAATCGAAATGGCCGAGTTTTCCGGATTTCTAGGCCATCAGAAAATTGAAAAAAATTGACCAAAAATAGCCCTAAACCTGTCAAAATGGCTCAAAAAACGAAGAATTTTCAAATGAGCATGGCCGAGTTTTGGATTTCTAGGCCATCGAGTTTTAGATGAACCCAAAATGGCCGAAAATCGACCAAAATAAGCCTAAAATCGGTCTCAGAAGGCCAAAAAGCCTAGATGGCCGAGATTTGGATTTCTAGGCCACCAAGGCGGAAACATGTGAAAACAGTCTAAAAACAGCTTTAAAAATTTTAGGTGGCCGAGTTTTGGAGTCCTAGGCCACGGATCTTGAAAGGCAAAAAACAAAAAAATTCACTAAAAATGACCCAAAATTGTCAAAATAGCTTTAAAAAAACGACGAAAATTCAGGTGGCCGAGTTTTGGATTTTCTAGGCCACGACAGAAATACATGAAATACCAGGAAAAATTGTTGAAAATGGGTCGGAAACTCCAGAAAAAAATGAGCAGAAAATCATCAAAATGACCCAAAAGTCTTGGTGGCCGAGTTTTGGACTCCTAGGCCATCTAATTTTGATGAACCCAAAAAGACCAAAAACTGACCTTTACAGTTTCGAATTTGTCAAAAATTGCCCAAAATGAGCCTAGAATC
>NC_013488.2:17075195-17106913 GCF_000004555.2 Caenorhabditis briggsae | reverse complement strand
GTTTTCGCTGTGCGACCGGCGTTGCGATTTGGACTAAATTTTCGGCCGCAACGTGCATTGATTTCGGACGGGAGTAATAAAGTAAATCAAAAACGCGCATTACTTTTGTACCAGCCTAATATCTCAAAGTTATTCAAAAGCTTCGTTTTTTCAGGTCTAATTGTAAAAACTGAAATTCCAGACCAAACTTCAAAATTCGTAAAATTTCGTAAAATTACGTGACTTCTAAAATCTCAAATTTTTACAGGCATCAAAAAACTAAAATTTCCGCCCTCAAATATCTAAAATTTTGAGAACTTTCCGTGCAGCGGATAGCAAATAAATAAATATACTATTAAGAGCCAAAACTGCCGAACATCGCAAACAAATCCCATAAGACCGGGTAGCCNCCTCGGCCCCGATTCTAGGCTCATTCCGGTCAATTTTCGGTCTCTTTGGGTTCATTAAAACTAGAAGGCCTAGAATTCCGGAAAATTCGGCCATCTAGATTTCTAGGCTCATTTAGGGTAGATTCCAAGAATTTTGAGTCTTAAGATGATAGAAAACAGCCTGAAAACTATCATGGCCGAATTTTGGGTTTCTAGGCCATCTCGACGGTTTTTGATGTCGCTGGCCTAGGAATCCAAAACTCGGCCATGACGATTTTCAGGATATTTTCTGCTCTATGAGACTGATTCTAGGCTCATTTAGATCATTTTCCAGCCTCCTTGTGTTCATTAAAACCAGATGGCCTAGAAATCCGAAAAACTCGGCCATCCAGATTTTAGACCTTCCTTGTCAGTTTTGAACACGGTTCTGGGTCATTTTTTGCAGTTTTAGGCCTGAAAACATTGATTCTGAGACTATTTTTGGCATAAATTGCTCAATTCTAGCTCGAAAAATGCCAAATTTCAACTAAAAATGTCACTAAAAGCTAATTTTTAATGTTCCAGGTGATGCCAATAATGTTCCCAGCCCTATACCGTATCTCCAAGGAGCACTGGAATCAGACGATCGTCGCTCTGGTCTACAATGTGTTGAAAACTTTCATGGAGATGAATGGAAAACTGTTCGATGAGCTAACATCAACCTATAAAGGAGAACGTGTTCGTGAGAAACAACGCGAGAAGGACAGAGATTTGTTCTGGAAGAAGCTGGAAGCGCTCGAATTGGATCCGCCTGCCGAGGGAAAAGAAGTCTCGCCATCGATGTTTCCCGAGAAGCTCAGTGATTATATGAAGAGGATGAAGGTAGGGTGGTTTTGGGGTGAAAAATGAGGCAAAACGCGGCATTTTTGGATGAAAAATGACCCAAAATCGGTCAGAAACCGGCTGAAATGACCCAAAGACTGCAAAAAAAATTCGACACAGAAACGTCCAAAATGACCCGAAAATCGTCAAAAAATCGCTCGAAAATGAGTGTGGCCGAATCTTCGATTTTGGCATTTTTGGCTGAAAAATCATCCTAAAAAAGTCCTAATTGTCCTAATTGTCCTAAAAAATCGATAATCGATTTTTTCTATTCTTTAAAAAATTTCACCTAAAATTCCCCTCTTTTTTTTTCTGAAAATTCGTGTTTTGCTCACCATGTCTTCGTGTTCTTCTTCCCCTTTCGCTATTTTTCGGAAAATTTTTTTTTGAATTTTTTGAAATCCAAAACGCAGCATTTTTGGCTGAAAAAAGACTTAAAATCGGCCAGAAACCGGTTGAAATGACCCAAAAACTGCAAAAATTCGACACAGAAACGTCATCCAAAATGACCCGAAAATCGTCAAAAAATCGCCTGATGGCCGAATTTTGGATTTCTAGGCCATCTGGGCCGGAAATTGGTGAAAAACCAGCTGAAGTGATCGAAAATCGACCAAAATCCCGCGAAAAACGACGAAAAAATTTGGGTGGCCGAGTTTTGGATTTCAAGGCCATCTAGCGAAAAATGAACAACAAAACGACCTAGAATCGCTGAGAAACCAGCTAAATTTGACACAAAAACTGCAAAAATCGATCAGAAATGTCATGGTCGAGTTTTGGGTTTCTAGGCCATCTAGGAAAAATGAGCCAAAATAGATTAAAATTTGCGAAAAACCAACTAAAATGGCTGAAAAATAGCCGGGAAAACGACGAAAATTTTGGTGGCCGAGTTTTGGGTTTCTAGGCCACCGGAGAAAATTTTGAAATTTTCACGATTTTGGAGTTTAAAACAGTCCGAAACTCCTTCAAAATTCACCCAAATTCACTAAAAACGGACGTGGCCGAGTTTTTGATATCTAGGCCATCTGGGGATACTTTTTCTCAAAAAAAAAAAAAGAAAATAGCCTGAAAATCATGATGGCCGAGTTTTCCGGATTTCTAGGCCACCAAACTAAAAACCGTCGAAATAGCCCCTTTTTCCTCGATTTTTGCCGTTTTTTTTCTATCGAAACTGACTTCCAACGCCCCCTGACATGGGAAAAATTGAGCTGGCCGAGTTTTTTTTCCGGATTTCTAGGCCACCAAAAACTAATTTTTCGTTCTTTCCAGGACAACCCAAATATGACTCCGTTGCCGATGGCGTCGGTTCTCGCCGGTGGCGGTGGCGGCGGCGGTGACAAATCGCCATCAGTGGTCAAGAAGACGTCGACAGGATCTGATACGACGGCGGCGGCGGCGGCGACACCGAAAAAGTGAGTTTGATGGCCGAAGATTTTTCTAGGCCACCAGAAAAAATAGGAATTTTTACAATATGTGATCTCGAAAACAGCTCAAAAACGCCTTAAAAACGGCCTAAATCTTCAAAATCGGCTGAAAATGGCCGTGGCCGAGTTTTGGAATTTTCTAGGCCACCGAAATTTTTTTTTTAATTTTGGCGATTTTTCGACGATTTTGATTGAAAATGGTCAAAAAATTGGCTTAAACTGGTCAAAATCGACTGGAAATGGTCGTGGCCGAATTTTGGAGTTTTCTAGGCCACCAACGAAAATCCTAGGCCATGGAAAATTTTTTTTGAAATTTTGGCTATTTTGGACTTCTAGAATCACTTAGATCGGTTTTCAATGCTTTAAAACGGCGAAATCAGCTGAAAATGGCGGTGGCCGAGGTTTGGAATTTTCTAGGCCACCAATTGTTTTTGCGATTTTTCGGCCTAAAATAGTTCTAAATTACCGGTTTTTTTTCAGATAAACTGGCTCCGCCCCTCCTTCTACAGTACTCCTCTTCCTACAGTAATCCACTTCCTACAGTATATTGCTACTTGAAATTTTCCAATGATTGCTGCTCTAATGATGATATAACCGAATCTTTTGTCTCTTTTTGTTTTTTTTTGAATTTTTATTTTTCGCGCCCAAAAAATATTATTTGTATTTTTCTTTCGCTCTCTCCACTCTCTCCGTTTCACACACTCTCACTTTTCTCTCTGTCAAAAAAATTTTTTTTTTTGAATTCCCACCCAACCCAAAAATGAATCGATAACTGTACATGATATATGAAATCTTAATATTATTTTTTTTTGTTTTTCACACACTCCTCTCCTTTTCTCTGCGTCTCTCTCTCTCTCTCTCTTTTTCATCTCTCTCTCTCTCTCGCGTCCTAAAAAATCGATGATCGATTTTTTAAATTTTTTAAAAATTTCATTTAAAATTCCCCTCTTTTTTTTCTGAAAATTCGTGTTTTGCTCACCATGTCTTCGTGTTCTTCTTCCCCTTTCGCTATTTTTTGGAAAATTTGAAAAAAAAATTTTTTTGACTTTTTTGAGAATTTTCGAAAAAAATTTTTTTGAATTTTTTGAAATTTTCGAAAAATTTTTTTTTGAATTTTTGAAAATTTTAAAAATTTCAAAAAAATTTTTTTTTTCAAAATTCTTCAATTTTCCTTTTTTCCCCCTCTTTTCCTTCCATAATATATGTGTGTGAGTTGCCCACTTTATTTTCATCACTACAGTACTCCCCCCCCCCCCCCTTAATCCCGAAAATTATTGATTTTATTGATTTTTTCCCCTATTAGCCCCGCCCCTTTCTCTTCCACCCAAACAGATCCAGATTCCTAAATTCAAAAACGTTTATGAATTTATTCATCGATTTTTTTCTCTCTAGTAGATCAAATATTCCACCACTACAGTAGACAACTACAGAAATGTATTTTGCATAAAAATCTGAAAAATAATTTTTTTTTTGGAAATTTGAATTTTCAGCACAAAACGGGTACTATGGATCGCTCCAGATCGAGTTCCAGAGAGCGAGAGAGTAAGAGACGCAGACATCGAAAGCACAAACACAAGCACAGGCGGTCCAGAAGCAGATCCAGATCGTATGAGCGGCATGAGAGAGCATCGGGAATTCATGTGAATCCGGCGTTTGGGTACGGTGGCGACGCGGGAATTTGAAAATTTGAATTTTCGAAAAATTCAAAAAAAAAATGTTTTTCGAAAAGTTTTCCAAGGCCATTTCTAGATCGAAATTGGCTGAAATCTCAAAATTTGCGTCGAAAATATCACGAAAACGTCAAGAAATGCTCAAGAAATGAGAATTTCAGTCGGTGGCCGAGTTTTTCGTATTTCTAGGCCACCAAGAGAAAAATCGGTCAAGATCGTCTCTTTCAGTGGATTTTTCCGAAAATTTCGAATTTTTTGAGTTCTGAAAAACATAAAAAACTGAAACTGAAATTTTTAAAAAATTTTGAAATTTTCAAAATAAAATTTTTTATGAAATTCCTAATTTTCAATTGATTTCTGAGACAAAAAATGTTTGAAATTTCGAATTTTTGTCAAAAAATACGTTGAAAACACCAAAAATGCTCAAAAACGATAAACTCCGTCCATGGCCGAGTTTTTCGGATTTCTAGGCCACCAAGAGAAAAATCGGTCAAGATCGTCTTTTTCAGTGGATTTTTTTTCGGAAATTTCGAGTTTTTAGAGTTCTGAAAAGGATAAAATCTGAAATTCTGAAAAAATTTCAAAAAAAATGTTTTTTTAATTTTTTGAAAAATCTTGAAATTTTCAAAAAAAAAATTTTTTTTAGAAAATCTCAAAAACGATTTCTAGGCTGAATTCCTCCAAAAATCTTGAATTTTTCATCAATTTTTCCAGAATTCCACCCCAACCCACCTCAAATTATGCGTCTCAAGCATCGCAACTCCTCCAACAAAACAACATGATGGAGGCTGAAATTTGTCGGCTAAAAAACGCACTGCTCGCCGAGCAAGGCCATCGACAAATCGAGACGCAGAGAAATTCGATGCTTCAGCAGGAGCTGAGAAATGCACAAATTCAGAGAGATCAATCGAATAAACGATACAACGAGGTGGTGTCGGAGCGACGAATGATGATTGATATGAAGACGGAAATGGCTAATGTGAGGACTAAAAATCGATAAAAAATGAGCAAAAATAGCGAAAAAAGCGAAAAAAAGAGAAAAAATGACTCAGAATTCATCAAAATTGAACAAATTCTCGTCAAAATCGACGAAAAATTTTGCTGACCGAGTTTCGGATTTCTAGGCCACCGATTTAAAAATTGTTAGAAATCACGGAGTTTCCAATTTTTAGGTGATTTTTAGTGCAAAGAAAATTGACCCAGAACTCGTCAAAATCGCTCAAAATTCACTTGGTGGCCGAGTTTTGGATGTTTTAGGCTATCAAATTCAATTTCGACAATTTGAATAAAAAACATGAAAATTGACACAAAAATAGCGAAAAAACGAGAAAAATTGACCCAGAAATCGTCAAAATCACCGAAAAATTTTACGTGGCCGAGTTTTGGAATCCTAGGCCACGGACCTTAAAACTTACAGAATTGTGAAAAACTATGAAAATTAACGAAAAATGACTAAAAACCGTCAAAAAACAACGAAAATCTCGGTGGCCTAGTTTTGGATTTCTAGGCCACCGAATGAAAAATCGGTAAAAGATAGACCAAAAATGGCCCAAAAAACGGCAAATCGGCCGAAAAATTTTAGTGGTCGAGTTTTGGAATCCTAGGCCATGGCAAAAAAACAGAGGAAAAATGAGCCAAAATGGCGAAAAAACGAGGAAAATTGACCCCCCAAATCGTCGAAATAGCTCGAAAAATGTTGCTGGCCGAGTTTTGGATTTCTAGGCCACCAAATTGAAAATTTCAAAAATTCAGAATTTTCAACTTTTCCAGAGAATCAATCAGCTGGAAATCTCGGGACGTCATCTTCGCGACCAAGTGACAGCGGCGAACGAAGCGACGGAAGCGAAAAATGAGGTGAAAAATGACCCTGGCCTAGTTTTTTCTTGGGTTTTCTAGGCCACCAGAGAAAAACCGAAAAGGATTCAAATTTGACTCAAAAGTGCCCATTTTTGGCTCAAAATAAGTCGTTTTTTCTCGAATTTTTTGTCATTTTTCACCTCTTCTGGCCTCTCCAACGTCTTCTGAATGAATTTCTGAATTCCAGGAGATCCGCGCCATCACCTACCAATCGGAAATCGTCCGTCAACAAATCGCGGTTCTCAACGAGCGCAACGCGGCGCTCAAGGCGAAATGTGAGACGGTCGTCGGCGCGCAACGACAGCAATGTGAAGAGTAAGTGAGGGTAAGGGGGGTGATGCACGCGTAGTGTAGTTGGTTAAAGCGGCGGCACCAGTCCGCCGAAAGGTGCGTCGCAGGTTCGACTCCCCTCCTCGGCAAAATGTTTTTAATTCTTTCTTTCTCTCCCTGCGCTTCCCTGCCATGTTTAGAGAAAGAAGGGAAGTCAAGAGTGATGCACTGTTGTTGTAGTTGGTGAAAGTGCCGGCACAGATCCACAGTAAAGGGGGAGACAAGTTCGACCCCCTCCCTCGGCAAAGTGTTTTTATTTCTTTCCCTGCGTCTCGCCTGGCATGTCAAGGGAAACGAAAGGAAGGGAAGAGTGATGCACCTGTGGTGTAGTTGGTTAAAGCGCCACCACAGAGGCGAGAGGTTGTTGGTTCGACTCCCTCGCACAGCACCTTCACTCTTCTATCATTCCTGTGTGAATGCCTAGATTTATTAAGGATGCAAGAGAGAAGAACGGGAAGTTCGAAGACTTGCGGCAAGTTTCTCACGACTCCGCGAGTTCAAAACTATCACCACATTTTTGCTTTTTTTGTAGTTTGTAGTGTATAAGGCATTTTTCAAAAAAAAGTCCCAAAATTTCAGACTTGACGCCAAACAGAAGCAGCTGGACAATGCGGCGTTTAATGTGAAGAAAATCGAGCAAGACTTGCAATGTGCGAATTTGGAAATTCAGTGAGCTTTGACACTTTTTTTGGGAAATCACGAATTTTGAGAAGTTTTTGAATTTCAAAATTTGAAATTTTTTTTTGAAAAAAATTTAATTTTTGAAGAATTTCAAAAAATTTCCAAAATTCAAGATTTCCTTCATTTTCAATCTATTTTTTTTTCAAATTTTGCATTCCAGACGTCTCCTAAAAGAGCTGGAAAACTCGCAGCAACTCGACGTGTCTCGTTCAATGGAAACTCGAAATTTCGACGAAATTTTGGCAAAAAAAGACGATGAGCTACGTGTGAATGCCTATAAATCGGCATCGGAGCTAAAATTGGCTCACGAGAAAATCGATAAATTGGAAGATCGATTGAGAACGGAAAAGCCGGCGGTGTACGATAGTATGACTGTGGTGGGTGGTGCTTTTTTTTGAAAATTGTTCAAAAAAAATTCAATTTTTCGGACTAAAAATAGATCCCTATTTGCTTCATGATTTTTAGTTTTGTGAAAAAAAAAATAAAAAATTCGAAAAAAAAATTTAAAAAAAAACATTTTTTTTGGATTTTTTTTTCAAAATTTTCGAAAAAAAATTTTTTTTTTCATTTTTTGAAAAACTAGCTTTCTAGACCTGAAATACCCATTTTTTAACAATTTTTCACCTAAAAATCCCTAAAAACCTACTCTAAACCTCGATTTTTAACCCATTTTCCCAAAAGTTTCAGGAATCGATATACATGGCGATTGAGACAATAAAAAGTACCTATGAAAAGCAGCTGACGAAGCTGGAAGAGGAAATTGAAGTGATCAAAAGAGCGAAAGAGACACAGACATTGGGAGGAAGGATTACGGTAGATGGAGATCATGAGGAAGAGAGAGCAGGAGACGCAGAGATGATTGAGGAGCTACCGGCGTATCTACAGACGCCAAGGAAGCCGGATCCAGCGAGAATGGGAGATTTGAAGGTTCGGCTTGGCGGGAAATTTGAAAATTATGGAAAAAAGTTTAAAAAAAAATTTTTGAATTTTTTTATTTTCAAATTTTTCAAAAAATTTATTTTTAGATTTTTTGAAATTTTCATTTTTTTTGAAATTTCTAAATTTTTAAAAAATTCCATTTTCCCAGAAAACCATACAATGCAAAATCAAACTGGACGACGACACTTCTCGTACATCCATTCCACTTTTTGGGACCACCAGCGGAACTACAGTAATCCCGGAAAATGAGCAGGTGACTTTTTTTTGAATTTTATGAAAATTCTAATTTTCCAAATTTTCCAGATTTCTCGTATCCTGACGTCGCCACGTCATCAGGAATTTCAGAATCCATGAATTCTGAAATCGCCACGTCATCTGAATCGCTAGGAACCAAGAATCTGGAAATTTCAACTTTGACGTCATCTGAAAGAATTCAGAATTCTGAAGACGAGAAGAATTTCACAGAAGAGGATCTCTTGCTTCAGGCAGAGAGCGATGAAATGATCTCTCCGAGTCAGGATCTGAAATTGATGGAACAACAGCTTCTGGATTCCGAATTTTGATTTTTTGAATGTTGTCTCTCAAGCTCCGCCCCCTTTTTTGTACCCTTATCTCTTTCTTCATCTCAACTTCTTATCATTCCATTTTTCTCGTCTTTACAGCTTTACAGATTTCAATGTTTTTTTAATTGACTTTTTTAAAATAATTTCTAATTTTTAGTACAAATAAAAATACTGTCTCATTGATTTTTTCGTAATTGCTGAAATCGCCATATTAAGAGCTTCAAAATGAGTATAAACATGCATAGTTTAGAAAAATGAAATTTTCAGATTTTTCAAAAAATCTGAAAATTTCAAAAATATGACAAAGTCCTTTTTAGGCTCGTTTCAAAGCTCTAAAAAATCGAATTTCGATATTTTGCGCTTAATTTTCGAATTGAGTTTGTTCAAAGCTTCGAAATGAGTATAATCATCACGTGGTTCGGAGAAATTTGGGTGTTGGCGCATTTCTTGTGAATTGACACATTTTAGGGGCGGGAGGATCTGCTTTGAAATTCTGGAACGTTTTACGTCACATTAAGTTGACCCCGGCTCATTTTGGATGCCTTGGCGCGTTTCGAGTGAGTTGGCGCGTTTCCCTGCACAACAGAAAAACAAATGACATAATAATTCGGCACTTTTCTAGTTTAGAGGTCCGAAGAAAGATTAGAGGTCCCGAAATAAAATGGAGGTCCGAAATTGGAAAAGTGCACAGATATTTTAAAGGATGCCAGACACGAAAGTCTACGGGGTTTTCTTGGGGCGAGATCATGTATTCTGACGGAAAATCGTGCGATTGCGTCCCAATGCGCACTACTTGACGAGCATTTATTTATTTTTGTATACACTAAAATTCTTCCATGTTAGGCAATTATTCCCAACTTTTTCTTGTTGTTCGGTCATTCCATAATGTCGCCGCATGAAAACAAAAAAAACAGAGATAGGAATCGAACCCGCGATGCGCGACCGACAGACAAGCGCGCTCCCCTCTACACCACACAGCGCTTGTCGACTACTGCCGCTGAAACGATTATGAAACGAGGAGTGGGCGACACTTGAGCCGCCGCTTGGAAGAACGGTCGCGTTCTCGCTTGTACAGTAACAGGGTGTTCTTGTTTGGTGTTCATTGTTATTTTGGGACTGTACTGTGTCATATATCAAAAAACTAGAATTTTGAAAATTTTCATGTCTGGCCTCCTTTAATGGTGTAACAGATTTTGAACTGTGTAAGAAATTAAAATTCTGTGGTATTATTAAAAAATAAGTGTTGATTATATACTTTATACTTACGGAAATTTTCTGATTTTTTCTGATTTTTCTCACTGAGGGCCCTTCTATTTTTCTAAGCCCCTCTCTAACCAAGCCCCTCAAGAATCGTTTCGTATTTTCAAAATTTCTGAAATTCGGAAATATTCGGGGAAATGCGCCAAAAATTCAGAAAATCCTAAATTTAAGATTTTTTCGAGAATTTACCGAATTCAGGGAAATCAATGATTTTGAGCTATTCAAAACTTCTAAAAACCTTTAATTTCAAAAGCCTCAATCTCGAAGGCCTTCCTATTAGAGGGACCCTCCTATTAAAGGGTTCTAATACGTGTCTTTTTTTTGGCTCCGCGTCACTTCGAAACCGCGACGTTTGGAAACCGGTCATTTCGAAACCGCGACACTTCGAAACCAGTCATTTCGACACCGCGACACTTCGAAACCGAGACACTTCGAAACCAGTCATTTCGAAACCGCGACACTTCGAAACCAGTCATTTCGACACCGCGACACTTCGAAACCGCGACACTTCGAAACCGGTCATTTCGAAACCGCGACACTTCGAAACCAGTCATTTCGAAACCGCGACACTTCGAAACCGAGACACTTCGAAACCAGTCATTTCGGAACCGCGACACTTCGAAACCAGTCGTTTCGAAACCAGTCATTTCGAAACCAGTTATTTCGAAACCGCGACACATCGAAACCAGTCATTTCGAAACCAGTCATTTCGAAACCGCGACACTTCGAAACCAGTCATTTCGAAACCGCGACACTTCGAAACCGAGACACTTCGAAACCAGTCATTTCGGAACCGCGACACTTCGAAACCAGTCGTTTCGAAACCAGTCATTTCGAAACCAGTTATTTCGAAACCGCGACACATCGAAACCAGTCATTTCGAAACCAGTCATTTCGAAACCGCGACACTTCGAAACCAGTCATTTCGAAACCAGTTATTTCGAAACCGCGATACATCGAAACCAGTCATTTCGAAACCAGTCATTTCGAAACCGCGACACTTCGAAACCAGTCATTTCGAAACCGCGACACTTCGAAACCAGTCATTTCGAAACCGCGACACTTCGAAACCAGTCATTTCGAAACCGAGACACTTCGAAACCAGTCATTTCGGAACCGCGACACTTCGAAACCAGTCGTTTCGAAACCAGTCATTTCGAAACCAGTTATTTCGAAACCGCGACACATCGAAACCAGTCATTTCGAAACCAGTCATTTCGAAACCGCGACACTTCGAAACCAGTCATTTCGAAACCAGTTATTTCGAAACCGCGACACTTCGAAACCAGTTATTTCGAAACTGCGTAATTTGCACGCTGCAATTTTTCTTTTTAATTTAAGACATTAAATTTTCCAATTTTCAATTACATTTTTACGTGACCGTGTTTTCTGTCGGTTTCGAAATGACCGGTTTCCAAGTGTCGCTGTTTCGAAGTGACGTGGAGCCTTTTTTTCGATTTTCTGAAAAATTTCAAAATTTGTCAAAATTGAAATTTATAGAAAAAACGTTTCAATAAAAAAGTTGTTTTTTTTTGAAATTTTTTTCGAATTTTCAAAAATTTCTTTGAATATTTTCAGAATAAAAATTCAATAAAATACCATTTTTCGAAATCATTGCAAAAAATAACACATTTTCTCAGATAGTTGTTTTTTCAGAAAAAAAAATTGAATTTTCAAAAATTGGCTCACAATCAGTGATCACAGAACTTCCTGATGATATTCCAGGTGGCTTTTTCATTTGAGAAAAATCTGATTTTCTTTTTTTTTGTTCTTTGTATTTTCATAGTTTTATTTCCGGATATTATATGCCAAAAAAAAACATTTTTTGGAAAAATTTTCTAGCTGAATCTGAAAATCGAAAAATCGTTTTTTTGTCGATTCTCTGATATTTTGATCATTTACATCATCGTAAACCTTGGTTTTCCCATCGCTGGAAAAAGTCAGAGATCTGGAAAAAAGTGGGCGTGTTCTTATTTTTCTTTTGATCTTCCAGAAAAATCTAGAGTCTAGACTTCCTCGTCCCTATCAAAAAATGATGCTTGTGGTTTCTTTTTTTGCTGAATAGGGCTATAATTTTTCTGAAATATGAAAAACATTTTTTCAAAAATTTTTTTTTTGAATTTTCTGAAATTTTCAGCAAAACCAAAAATGCTGACTTCCACGTGGCAAATGGATCTGTTCATCTATCAGACTGTAATTTTGGTCCCGATTTATATTTTCGTACTTTTGGATGTCATAATTTCTAGAAATAAATATAAGAATTTCAAAAATCCTTATTATACACTTATGATTTCTCAGGTATGCATTTCTTTTAAATTTACCGTAAAACCTGTATTAAAAGGGCCCCTTTCATAGAAGAGCCCCTCTAATAGAAGGGCCCTTCAAGAGAGGTTTTGATAAATAGAAGGGCCATTCAGGGAATCGCGGATATCGCCACTATCTCGATTTTCTCTTCTTTGATCTTGGCCAGATATTTTTCCTACGGAAACCTTTTCTTGTTTTCTCTACGCCCATTTATGCCAATTTTCTACGCTAACAGTGGTCCAATGCTTTTCACAATGCGCGCCGTTGGCGTATTTTTGATCACTGCACAACGCTATCTTACAGTATGCCGACCGCATGGTACTGTAAATCAAGTGAGTTTCGAATTTTTGAGTTTTACTCGAAAATTGCTCCAAAATTAGTAAAAACATGACATAGTTCGTAATTTTGAAAACTCCAAACAAAATGGCGCGGATTCAATTTGACTGTAACTTTCTTGATTTTTGTTCAAACCGATCGAAAGTTGTATATTTCAATTTGTCTTGTCCGGAGCTCAAAAACGAGTATAGTCATGAACTAGGTCTCAAAACTTCATATTTTATGGACGACCTAAAAAATGAAATCTAGGTCATGACCTAAAAATTGAAATCTAGGTCATGACCTAAAAATTGAAATCTACGTCACGATCTAAAAATTGAAATCTAGGTCATGACCTAAAAATTGAAATCTAGGTCATGACCTAAAGATTGAAATCTAGGTCATGACCTAAAAATTGAAATCTAGGTCATGACCTAAAAATTGAAATCTAGGTCATGACCTAAAAATTGAAATCTAGGTCACGACCTAAAAATTGAAATCTAGGTCATGACCTAAAAATTGAAATCTAGGTCACGACCTAAAAATTGAAATCTAGGTCATTTCCTAAAAATTGTAATCTAGGTCATGACCAAAAAATTGAAATCTAGGTAATGACCTAAAGATTGAAATCTAGATCACGACGTGCTCGGAACTAGGTCATGTTCATACTCATTTTGAAGTTCTCAAAGAGCCAAATTTGAATTTCAGAACCTCAACAGTTGTCCTCCAGTATTGCTCATTGTTATCCATTGGTTCATAGGCACTCTCATCTATTTTCCAGCTCTTTTACATTCGGATGCAACATTTGAAAACGAAAATTCCCTTTTTATAATGACCAGCAAACTTCATGCTCAAATTTTCTCGGTTACTGTAGCCACGTCATTTTTTACAATTGGATTTGCAATAGTTCTGATGTACGGTAGGATTGCAGTAGTTATGATAAAGGCCCGGAAGATTTCGAGAAAATCGAAAAAAAGGTCTTTTGAAAATTTTAATTTTATAACTGAAAACATTTATTTTCAGCCAAAATTCGAAAATTCAAGAAGCTCGTTTAACGCTGCACGTCTTCATTTTGATTTTATTTTGCATCATTTGCTTCATTTTTTATCTGGGAGAATTCGTTTTGTCCTTTGATGAAGATGTAAGATTTTGGCGCCAAATTTGAAATTTTTGAAAAAATAAAAAACCCGAAATTGTTTTTTCAGCGAACCCGTCTGAAAGCGTTCCGACTGTGGTATCCTACAGTATCCGGAAATTTTTCGTTTATTAATCCAATTATGCTAATTACACTTAATCGGGATGTTAAACGAAGGATAAGGAAAATTTTTTGTTCTGGAAAATGGATTACGGTAGGTTTCTTTTGAAAAATTCAGGGATTTTTTAGAATTTTTGAAATTAGAAATTTCGAATTTTTTCAGTTGGGGAACACTTTTTGAAATTTGGTTCCGCGTCATTTCGAAACCAGTCATTTTGAAACCGCGACACTTTGAAGCCAAAAAAAAAAACACGGTCACGTAAAAATGAAATTGAAAATTGGAAATATTATTTAAAAAAAATTTTTTTTTTTAAGAAACAAATTGCAGTTTTGCAGTTTCGAAATGACTAGTTTCGAAGTGTCGCGGTTTCGAAACGACTGATTTCGAAATTATGAAAACTTGAAAAGCTAAAAAACTAAAACTTGAAGATCTTAAAAGAGGCTAGACAGCAAAAAAAAAAGTTTTCCTGATATTTTGCATAGAGAACCCCCATGGGGGGGGGGTTGAACTCATGACAGGCAGCTCAGGGGTACAGCGCTGCTACCGGCTGAGCTACGGGGGCGCGAAGGCGCCTGACGACCGATGGTCTACATAAGCGCGGCGCGATTTCGTCCCCCGAACTGTCCCCCGAAATTTTTGCTATCTCGTCTCCTTTTAAAGGGGGGGGGGGGGGGACAGGAGATTTTTCGTAGTTTTTTTGTAGCTAGAGTATGCATTCTACCGTGACGGTGTACAACGCTTAATGTCACTCTGCGTACAGCTGTTGTCCTCGCCTTTATGTATGCAATCGGGCATGCGCTTTCTCTTTGCCCGCGTGGCTCAGTCGGTAGCGGCGCCGCACCCTCAATCATCGCCCTCACAAGTTCAACTCCTCGAGAGGCATATTTAAACGAAATTTCGAGAACATTATTTTTTTCATGTCCCCCCCCCCACCTTTAAAATCAGATTTCCGCGGTTTCGAAATGACTTGTTTCGAAACGTCGCAGAATCTTTCTTTTTTCCTGGAATTTCAAGAATTTGGGGAATTACGAAATAACATAATTTTTTTCCAAATGACTGATTTCCCAAATTCTCATTTATATATATATATATATATATACTTTTGTTCTTGAAGCTTTTGACTTTCGGATGTCTCGAGAAGTTTTTGACTTTCTTTGGAAATTGAAATTCCTGATTTGTTGATTTCCTGATGTTTTTTTCCAAAATTAAAAATTCCAAATTTTTTAATCAAAAACGTTCTTTGCAGCGCCCAAAACCAGCCGTTCTCAGTGTGATTGTGCCCCGAAAATCAACAACAGGACTTGTATAATTTTTTGATTTTTGGATGGCCTAGAAAAAGCAGTTCTAGAAAAATCTAGGCCACTTATTTTGAAGAAATTGAACGTTTGAAAAATAAAAAGTTTAAAAAAATTTTTAGTTTTCAAACAATGAATATTTTGTAATTTTGATTTTCAAAAATGGAGATTTTTGATTTCCGTAAAATTTTAATATTTTTTGAATCGGTCAACCGAACAGAGCCTAATGGTTTTCTGATTAAAATTTTTTCATTTTTTTTTTCAGAAAATTCAGAAATTTGTCTTCTGATTCTGTCCTTATTACTTAGTCATTTTTCTCAAACAAATTCCGTTTTTTTCGTTTGTCACATTTTTCAGCCTGTCTGTTTTTCTATAATTCTAAAAAAATCTCCCATGTCCTCTCTCGAAAATTTTTCAGAAATATCTGAAATTCAAAAAACTGGAATGCTGACTCCGACGTGGCAAATGGATTTGTTCATCTTCGAAACTTTTACTCTAATCCCGATCTATACTTTCATTCTGCTCGGAATTTTATTCTCTAGAAATCGACATAAAACTTTTCAGAGTCCTTATTATACTTTGATGATTTCACAGGTGGGAAATTTTGAGATTTTGTCATTTAATAAAGCTTTTCGATTTGATAAAACTAGAAAATCTGAATTTGGCTCACCGAGAGCTTCAAAATGAGTATAATCATGGCATGGTTTGGAGATATTTGGGTGTTGGCGCATTTTCGGTACGTTGACGCTTTTCTCGTGACTTGACTAATTGTAGGCGCATGATCCAGTTTAACATCTTTAGCATGTTTTCCGTCCAATTTTCTTTCAGATTTGTAATTCGGGCTTATTTTGGGCGTCTTGGCGCGTTTCTAGTGCGTTAAAGGTGGGGGACAGGAGATTTTTCGTAGTTTTTTTGTAGCTAGAGTATGCATTCTACCGTGACGGTGTACAACGCTTAATGTCACTCTGCGTACAGCTGTCGTCCTCGCCTTTATGTATGCAATCGGGCGTGCGCTTACTCTTTGCCCGCGTGGCTCAGTCGGTAGCGGCGCCGCACCCTCAATCATCGCCCTCACAAGTTCAACTCCTCGAGGGGTATATTTGAAAGGAATTTCGAGAACATTATTTTTTTTCATGTCCGTCCACCTTTAACTCAATTTTCGTGCTTTGGCTAATATTGCTTGATTTTAACCCAGTTTTGCATTAGGAAATTGAAGATTTGGGCGTTCGCGCGCTCTCAGTGCGTTTGCGCATTTTCCTTGTCTTGGCGCGTTTCTAGTGCCTTGACGCCTTTTTAGTGACTTGACGTAATATCCGTGCTTTGACGCATTCTCAATGCTTTGACGAATTTTCAGTGCGTTTGCGCATTTACCGTGCCTTGGCGCATTTTTATTAAGTTGACAAATTTCAGGCGGCCATCCATATTTTCAGGTTATCAAGAAGACAAAAAATGACACAAAATTTTAAAAAAAATCAGCGATTTCCGAAAGCACCTAAAATTCCAGACATTATAGTAGACTTGAACTTTTCAAAAATGAAAATATTCCGAAAAATTTAGAAAATTCTAGAAAAATCCATTTTTTGAACTTTGAGTTCATTCTCCATCAGACCGTGAGAATCAGAAGACAAATTTGTGACGTTTTCGTCAGAAGAATAATATTTTTGGGGGAAAATATTTTGCTGTCTAAAAATACGTTTCCAGGGACTCGCTGACATTTGCACAATTCTCATATTTTCGTCTCTCATTTCTGCACGCTATTTCTCTTTTGGCAACATTACCATCTATTCGTTATCCCCATTTTCTGCATTCGCTTATACCAATTCTGGTCCCTTAATGTTCACTTTAAGAGGTGTTGGGGTGTTTTTGATATCCACTCAAAGATATTTGACAGTTTGTAAATCCCACGGAATCTTGAATTATGTGAGTTTTCGAAATTTGAAACAGTGAAATTTAGATTCGGCTTTTCGAGAGCTTCGAAATGAGTATAAACAAGCATAGGTTTTCAGAACTTAGGCGTTGACGCATTTTCGGTGCATTGGCGCTTTTCTCGTGACTAGACGCATTAGGACTAGCGCCTTTTCCGTCACATATTTGGATATTTGACCCAGTTCTAGTCACTCTTACTAACTTTGGGCTCCTTGGCGCATTTTCGGTGTATTGACACATTTTTCGTGCCTTGACACACTTCTCGTGCCAAAAAAGTTCAACAATGCAAAAAAAGCGGTTAACAATGTGAAAAAATGAACGCGTCAAGTCACGAGAAATGCGCTAAAGCACTAGAAACGCACCAAGGCACTGCAAGTGCGGGAAGACACTAAAACATTGCGTAGCGGCACTCAAAAGATTAAACCTTCTTTTATTCCTTGACGCGTTTCCCGTGAGTCGGCGCGTTTCTCGTGTATCGGTGAATTTCTCGTTCCTTGTCGCAAGTTTTGCTTCTGTAGTACTAGCTCATAATTGTTGACCCCAACTATAACCTTTTGGCGCATTTTTCGTGTTTTGCGCTTTTTAGGATACTTTGACATAAAGTAAATGGAAACGCGTCAAGTCACAATCGAGAGAATTCGCCACATTTCTCGAGACTTGACGCGTTTACGGTGCCTTGACGCATTTCTCGTGAATAACCGGGAATGCGCCGAGTCACGCCGGGAATGCACAGATCTCCGCGTTTCCTGCACCGGACGCATTTCTGGTGTCTTGCGCTTTTATCGTGCCTTGCGCATTTCTGAATAACGCGTCAAAAAGGGCGTCAAGGAGCTTTAAACCCCATTATTTTCAACATTTTCAGCGTCTCAACAACTGTCCACCACTACTCCTGGGCCTTGCTCATTGGCTCCTAGCTCTTTTGATCTACCTTCCAGCTCTTCTCAACACAGATGCTCACTTTGAAAATGAAATCACATTGCTCACAATTGCCAGTAGATCACACTTACAGTATACATCGATTACTGTAATGGCCACTTATTTTTTTGCGTGCTTAGCCGTCGTTTTTATGTATTCTCAAATTGCAATCGTCATGATAAGAGCTAGAAAAGTGGAGCATTCTGTGGCTATGTGGGTATTTTTTATTTGGATTTCTGTGTTCCCGAGTTTCTTTTTTATAAGAATTTTCTGTGATTTTTAGCCAGAAATCACCGAAAAAACTGAAAGACGCTCGCCTCACACTCCACGTCTTCATCCTTATCGTCTTCTGTTTTATTGCATTTTTCTTCTATATTTGTGAATACATTCTCGCATTTGATGCAGATGTGAGTGGCATGGACATCCGAACACACAGAACCACAGACAGACATTTTCAGGTTACTAGAGTCCGCGCATTCCGACTTTATTATCCTACAGTATCTGGAAATTTATCATTTATCAACCCAATTATGTTGTTAACATTGAATAAGGATGTGCAATCCGCATTTTGCTGTAAATTTAAGGTTTGTAAACTCTTGACAAACCAAAAAAAAATCAATAATTTTCAGCCAAAACCCACAACACTGTCTCTGATCGCCAGAAATGGAAAATCAACAACCGGAAACTGACATTTTTTGAATTTCTGATTATGTTTGAACTTATAAAATTTTAAATTTTAAATTTGTCTTGTTGAGAGCTTCAAAACGAGTATAATCACTTGGTTTGGAGCAAATCGGGCGTTGGCGCTTTTCTCGTGACTTGGCGCATTGTGGGAACACAGACCAATTTTGCAGCTCTGGCATATTTTCCGTCACGTTTACCATCAGTTTGTGACTCTGGCACATTTTTAGTTGCCTTGTCGCGTTTTCGGTCAGTTGGCGCATTTGTGGTGCGTTTTCGCTTTTCTCATTACTTGGCGCACTTCAGGAGCGTTGCGCGGTTTTCAGCTTTAGTTTGTTGTCCGTTACATTTACGATCCGTATTGTGACTTTGGCCCATTTTTTGGGCCTTGGCGCGTTTTCAGTGCGTTGGGAGCATTTCCGGTGCGTTGGCGCTTTTCTCGTGGGTTGACGCATTAAAGGCGCACTGGTTAATTTTGCAACTCCAGCGTGATTTCCGTCACATTTACGGTCAGTTTTGTGACTCTGTGTGAGTTTGGATACATTGGCTCGTTTCCAGTGCAGTGGGGCATTTTTGATGCGTTAGCGCTTATTAAGATTTCCATTCGGTCGGCAAATTTAGCCAACCGACCGACCGCCGACCCAGCCGACCGATTGGATTTTACAGTGCTAGCTATCAAAAACGCGTTGCCCACAGAAACGCGGTGACCGACGCGGGCCTCAATTAATGTTCCCTGTGTGTGGCTCCCTAAGCCCCGCCCACGGTTCAATTACCCAATTTTGAGGTAAGCTCCGCAACGGAGCAAGATGACATACCTAAAAATTATATCACTGCGTTTGTCTTGATGAGACAAAATAGAATATCCAAAAATATTTCCAAAATTCTGTACTTGAACAAAGTTATGCCACCTCAAACATAACTATTTCGGCACATTTTCAGCCACTTTGAGAGGGGATAAGTTTTTTCAAGTACAAAATTCTGAAAATATTTTTTTATTTCTATTTTGTTTCATCAAGACAAACGCAGTGATATAAAATTTGAATATGTTGTCTTCTCCCATCGCGAAACTTACCTCAAAGTTGGGAAATTGAACCGGCAAGTGGGCGGGGCTTCGGGAGCCGAGGCCTGCGTCGGCCACCGCGTTTTTGAGAGCTAGCGCTGCACCAAAACGGTCGGCGCGCCGACCGATCGGTCAGCTCGGTCGGCTATTTTCGACTGACCGAAATGGAAGCCTTAGCGCTTATCTCGTGACTTGGCGCATTATGGGCACTTGAACCAGTTTTACAGCTATAACACGCTTTTTGTCACATTTATAGTCAGTTTTGTGACTGTGGCAAATTTTAGTTGCCTTGACGCGTTTTCGGTGCGTTGGCGCATTTTTGGTGCGTTGGCCCGTTTTTAGTGCCTTGACTCAAGTTTTGTGCGTTGATTCATGTCTACGTTAGCTAAAAATCGTTTCGCACGTGGAAATGGGGAATTTGAGTGTTGGCGCGTTTTCAGTGCCTCGGCGCGTTTCTAGTGCCTTGACTCAATTTTCGCGCAAAAAACATAAAAATTCTCATTTCGTCTAGAAAATGACATTTTTTTTCTTTTTTGATCTGTCATCGCAAACATTCTCTTCCTGGTCATGTTCCAGACAAGGACATACAAGTTCATATACAATTTCCCAGACATCGACATGTACAAACAGATACAATTTCACATGCCCTTTTTTGTCCATTTTCAGACATTTTACAGAAGACAGAAGCTCCAAAAATTATAAGATGACTCCAATTTTTTTTCTTCCTGATCTTCATAACGATTTTATTTTTGGAACATTCTGAAGTATTCTGAAACCTGGAAATCCGGAAAATCTGAAAAAAAAACTCATGTTCGAATATGTAGTTTGAACTTTTTCTTCACTTTTCGGAATTCCCGGAATTTTTGAATTTCCAAAAAAATCGAAATTTTGAAATTTTTGTGCTCAAAATAATGAGCAAAATAGATACAGTACCGGTCAAAAGGTTGTAAAGGGTTTTTCGAGCATAACTCAACGAATACCCAACCAAATTCCGTGATTTTTTTTCTGGTAACTACAGGGGTAAGTCAAAAGGTATGACTACGGTCAGCGAGTTGTACGCAAACACGCTGACGCGATTCTGCAGATTTTTCAGTTTTTCGAAAAAATCGGGTTTTTCGCCCTTTTTTTCAGACCTATTTTTTTTCAAAATTTATCAATGTTTTCAATGTTTTTTTAGTAGCTTTTAGTTTTCAGGTATGCCAAGAGCTGGGAAAAAGCGTAACTTGACCGTTGAGGAGCAAAAAGCCATTTTTCGGGGACACCAAAATGGAGCATCTCTTGGAGATCTAGCTTCTCAGTTTGACGTAGGAAAACCATGAATTTCTAGATTTCTGAAGCGCTGGAAGAGCCACGGATGTAAACCAGTAAAGTATCATATCGGCCGCACACGTGTCACTTCTCATCTGGATGATATCAACATTGCCCGCGTCTCCAGAAGCAATCCAAGATTGACTGCGCCTGCGATTGGACGGGAGGTATTTTTGATTAGTCCGGTTTCCCCATCGACCTCGACCGTCAAACGTCGTTTGAGAGCAGCTGGAATCATGGCCTCAATCCGATCGAGAATCTATGGGATGAGCTGGAGAGAAGATTGGCAGGGAAAAAAGCCAAAAATGTGGACGAAAAGTACCAACAACTGGAAGAGGAATGGAAGAAGATCCCACAGACAGTAATCAACAATTTGCTCGACTCCATGCAGCGCAGATGTCAGGCTGTCATTGACTCTCGTGGCTTTGCAACAAAATATTAGATTCAATTTGTTATTTTTTATATGTTTTGTGTTGAATAAAAGTGGTTTTCGGAAATTATGCTTTTTTGAAAAATTTAGGTCAAAATTTGATTTTTTTTTTCGAAAATTCAATTTTTTCTCTAAAAAACGTTATTTTTTCAAATTTTTGTATGAAACTTGGCCACGATTTGGCAAACCTTTACAGAAATATCTGGTGAAAATTTTGGCTCGATATCTGCTCTCAAAAAGTAGTTATGCTCAAAAAACCTTGCGTTTACAACCTTTTGACCGGTACTGTATGTTGCTGATTTGAAAAAGTTCAATTTCCTATCAATGCACAATTTTTTTTTTGTGTTTTGGAATCTCAAATTTTTGGAAGCATGATTTTTCAAATTTTCAGAGTTTCTGAAATTTTACAATTTCGGAATTTCCTGAACTTCCAAAAAATCCTGTTCCATTTTGATCCCAAAAAAAAGTTTGCACATAGCTTTTTTTTCAGGTTTTTGACATCATTTTTTTTCTTTTTTTCTTCCTGAACAATCCGTGACTAAATAACTGGAACTAATCCTCTGGAAATTAGGCTCCTCCCACTTTTCTGCTTTTCGGAGGGATATTTTTTGATTTAATATAAATAGGGTCAGAAAACGTTTAATTTTAGATTTTCAGAATTTTGGAATTTTTGGATTCTGAATTTCAGAATTTCTTTTGAAAGTTTTCAAAATTTGAAAATTCGAAAATTCAAAAAATTTGAGTTCCTGAACTTCAGAATCAGAAGACGTCGGATCCAACTGGATTCCTTTTTTTTGTACTCAGAAAAATGAAATTTCGAAAAAAAAACATGATTTCCGGATCAGAAGAATTCTGATAAATCAGAGGACGTCATCTGAATCGAGGTTCAGAGTTTTCACGTCTAGAAAGAAATTTTTGGGTTTTGATAAACAAAAATTATGAAGGCGTGTCAAAAAATTTAACGCCTACTTTTTTTTTTGAAAGTTTTTTTTTATTTTAGTCAATTTTTCAGATTATTAGGATTTTCAGGTTATACCGTAAGGCCTGTATCGAAAAAGCACCTTTAATAAAAAGACCCCTCTAATAAAAGGGCCCTCCGAGAGGAGCTTGAAAAAATAGAAGGGTCGGCCCTTCTAATACAGGTTTTACGGTATTTCTGAATTTCTGAATTTCTGAATTTCTGAATTTCTGAATTTCTGAATTTCTGAATTTCTGAATTTCTGAATTTCTGAATTATTGAAAAAACTTCGATTTCCTTAATTCTGCAAATTCGTTTCACTGCACTTTTGAGTTTTTCTATTTCTGTTGCAAATTTTCAATTCTTCCGTTAATTTTTTTTTGTCAAAAAATTAGTTCCTCATTTTTTCAACCCACAGTTTTCCACTCGAATTCTCAGAAACATATCGTCAACAAATTAAAAATCTGAAGGCGTGAAAAACTTTTAAAAGCGGAAAATTATGTATTTCGTAGTTTCAGAAAGCTCAAAATTCTGAAATTTTCAGAAAAAATTATGTCAAATTCAACAACAATGGATCACAGTGCTGATGACGTGTTGGCAGGAGCTACAGTATCCGTGGTAGGTGGAATTTTGGGATTTTTAGATTGTTTTCTGAATTTCAGATTTTCAGATTCTCAGAATCTCAGAATCTCAGAATCTCAGAATCTCAGAATCTCAGAATCTCAGAATCTCAGAATCTCAGAATCTCAGAATCTCAGAATCTCAGAATCTCAGAATCTCAGAATCTCAGAATCTCAGAATCTCAGAATCTCAGAATCTCAGAATCTTAGAATCTCAGAATCTCAGGATCTCAGGATCTCAGAATCTCAGAATCTCAGAATTTCAGAATCTCAGGATCTCAGAATCTTAGAATCTCAGAATTTCAGAACCTCAGAATCTTAGAATCTCAGAATCTCAGAATCTCAGAATCTCAGAATCTCAGAATCTCAGAATCTCAGAATCTCAGAATCTCAGAATCTCAGAATCTCAGAATCTCAGAATCTCAGAATCTCAGAATCTCAGAATCTCAGAATCTCAGAATCTTAAAATCTCAGAACCTCAGAATCTTAGAATCTCAGAATCTCAGAATCTCAGAATCTCAGAATCTCAGAATCTCAGAATCTCAGAAACTCAAAATCTCAGAATCTCAGAATCTCAGAATTTCAGAACCTCAGAATCTCAGAATTCGGAGTTTTAAGAATCTTCGCAAAAATGTGTAATACATATTTCAAAATTACCGTAAACTCTGTAATAGAAGGGCACTTCAACTTTCACCTTAATTTATCCTTTAATTTATCTCACTTCCTGTAAAGATATGAGAAAGTTCACAACTGACAAAACTTTTATCATAATATCAGGTACATTTTATCAGTTGACAATTTTTCGATATCTTCTACTGAAATTGAGATAATTAAGCTCAAACTTGAGGGCTCTTCTATTACCAGTCTTTCGGTACGTAACATGAAAAAATTTCTAGATCGTTTCCATCGGCTTCATTCTCATAGTTACCGTACTCATCGGCTGCTACCGTATTCCAGCAATGCGGGGATCTTTTGGAATTTTGACTGCGAATCAGAATTTCTCTCAACTCATCGCTTGTGTTTCTACCCTTATTTTCTATACGTTTGGTTTGGCATTGTAAGTTTGAGATGGCCTAGAAATCCAAAGTTTCGAACTTCTCGGCCATTTTTTTTCAATTTCAGAATTTCGGACTTCTAGGCTAAATTCAAGATTTTCAGTGACTTCAAACTTCTGGTCGAAAATTCCATGTATTTCGGAAATTGCTCAGCGCTAATTTTGACAGTAATCACTACAAACTTTTTGTTGATTTCGGTGAACAGAACATGTGCAATTTGTTTTCCAATTTATTATAAATTGTTCTTCATGTGAGAATTTTGAAAAAAAAACAACAAAAAAGATAATTTTCTGAAAACTTTCAGTCACAAAATGGTTTTGTTCTTCGTCGCAACTTGTTGGATCATACCTGGATGCATTTCGTCGTATTATATTTTTGGATGTGAGTTTGGAATTTCTCATGTTTAGAGCTTCAAAACGAGTATAAACATGACCAAAATTGGAACATTTTGAATTTTTGTCAAATTTTGTTTGGTCCCTAACCTTTCCAGTTTTTCTTCAATATCATTGAAATTTGGATTTTCGAGTTTGTTTTGTCATGAGCTTCAAAATGAGTATAAACACGACATGCTTCCAAAATATTTAATTTTTTGTTCTTTAAAGGTACATGGTCCAAGGCAAAAATCAAATTCATCAGGATATACTTGTGTTCATATTCATTTCAAAGCTGAGGACGAGGCAAACACAAAAAATTTAAGTTTGAACAAGGACAGCGCCAAGCCACAAGAAAAACGCCTAGGCACCGAAAATTCCCCAACGCATCGAAAACACACCAATGTATCCATACTGACCCAGAGTCACAAAAGTGACCGTCATTGAAACGGAAAACACGCCGGAGCTTCCAAATTTATCCGTGCGCCTTTAATGCGTCAACCCACGAGAAAAGCGCCAACGCATCGGAAACGCGTCAGCGCACTGAAAACGCGCCAAGGCACCCAAAATGAGGAAAGGTCGCACAACTGGCCGTAAATGTAATGGAAAACATGCTAGAGCTGCAAAACCGTTCAACGCTCCTGAAATTCGTCAAGAGAAAAGCGCTAACGCACCAAAAGTGCGCCAACGCACTGGAAATGCGCCAAGGCATCCAAAATGTGCCATAGTCACAAAATCGACCGTAAATGTGATCAAAAACCTACTAGAGCTGCAAAATCGATCCGTGCGCCTACAATGCGCCAAGTCACGCGCCAAGGCACCGAAAATGCGCCAAATGCGCCAAGGCACCGAAAACGCGCCAAGGCACCGAAAATGCGCCCAACTTTTTCCAAACCAGGTAATGTTTATACTCGTTTCAAAGCTGGTGACAAGGCAAACTCAAAAATTAAAGTTTCAACGAGGTTCAATCAAAATTGAGAAAGATATGGACTAAACAAAATTTTACAAAAATCCAAATTTTGCTAATTTGGTCGTGTTTATACTCATATTAAAGCGTATAGCATGTCAAAACGAAAAATTTGAATTTCATGAATTTTGGGAAATACATGAACTTTCAAAAATAAATAATAAATTTTCAGTAAATTGTCGTCTCTCCTACACCCACTTCGGTTGGTTATTCACATCCGACCTAACAATTGAAACCTGCGGATCAAAGTACCGTACCTTCCTTCTCTCCTCTCAATCTGCCCTCTCCTTTATGATACTGGCAGCTGACGTGACAACTATTATACTTTTAGTCCTTAAAAGAAATGTGTTGGGCTCGATGAGCAAAGAAGCAAGACGGACGGAAAGGAATTTTGCATTACAAGTTTTATTACAAGGAGTTGTGTTCAATGCACATAGTATTTGGATTTCGAATGCATTCCAATGGTTGCCAGGGGATTCGAATGAATGGAAATTGTTTTTTACTTCTACGTTTTCGTCCAACTTGTTGATGATTTTTGATCCGTGAGTGGTTTTTGGACTAGTGAAAAAGTTAGTTTTTGAAAATCCTGAAAATTGGAAACTCGGAATTCAAAACTTCAGTTTTCCAACTTCTGAACATTTTCAAAGATTTAGAAAAAAGACAATTATAATTTTGGGAAATAATTCTGAGATTATTTCGAATAAAAAATGTTCTAACTTTTGATTTTCTGAATTTTGATTTTTCGAATTTTAATTTTCTGAACAGTCATTTCGAAACCGCGACACTTTGAAACCGGTCATTCCGAAACTACAAAACTTGCACGCTGCAACTTTTTTTTTAAATTTAAGACTTAAAATTTCCAATTTTCAATTTCATTTTTACGTTACCTTGTTTTTTTTCGGTTCCGAAGTGTTGCGGTTTCGAAATGACTGGTTTCGTAGTGACTGGTTTCGAAATGGCTGGTTTCGAAGTGTCGCGGTTTCGAACTGGCTGGTTTCGAAATGGCTGGTTTCGAAGTGACCGGTTTCGAAATGACTGGTTTCGAAGTGTCGTGGTTTCGAAATGTCGCGGTTTTGAAGTGACCGGTTTCGAAATGACTGTTTTTGAAATGCCTGGTTTCGGAATGACCGGTTTCGAAATGCTTGGTTTAGAAATTACTAGTTTCGAAATGATATGTTTTGAAATGACTGGTTTCGAAGTGTCGTGGTTTCGAAATGACCGGTTTCGAACTGCCTGGTATAGAAATGACTGGTTTCGAAATGCCTAGTTTCGAAGTGCCACATAGTTTCGAAGTGACTAGTTTCGAACTGGTTTCGAAATGTCTGGATTTGGACTGACTGGTTTCGAACTGGCTGGTTTCGAAATGACTGGTTTCGAAGTGACCGGTTTCGAAATGGCTGGTTTCGAAGTGACCGATTTCGAAATGACTGGTTTCGAAGTGTCACGTAGTTTCGAAATGACTAGTTTCGAAGTGTTACATAGTTTCGAAATGACCGGTTTCGAAGTTTTGCGGTTTCGAACTGACTGGTTTCGAAGTGTCACATAGTTTCGAAGTGACTAGTTTCGAACTGGTTTCGAAATGTCTGGATTTGGACTGACTGGTTTCGAACTGGCTGGTTTCGAAATGACTGGTTTCGAAGTGACCGATTTCGAAATGACTAGTTTCGAAGTGTTACATAGTTTCGAAATGACCGGTTTCGAAGTTTTGCGGTTTCGAACTGACTGGTTTCGAAGTGTCACGTAGTTTCGAAATGACCGGTTTCAAAGTGTCGCGGTTTCGAAGTGACCGGTTTCGAAGTAACTGTTTTCGAAATGGCTGGTTTCGAAGTGTCGCTGTTTTGAAGTGACACGGAGATTTTTGACTTTTACCCTTTTCTTTCTGAGTTTTTAAACTTTGGATTTCTTCTTTCGAATGAGGCTTCCATTCGGTCGGGAAATTTAGCCGACCAACCGACCACCGACCGAGCCGACTGACAGCCGACCGAACTGACCGATCGGACGACACCTGACCAATCGGTCAGAACGCCGACCGTTTTCGTGCATTTGCGCGTCAACGTGTTTGCATACGCTACATTGTATTTTACGACGAACTATTCATTAAATGCCTCGTTTGTCGGAAACTAAAGTGCTTCGTAAGCATCAACTCGTGTTTTGGCTGGCCAGTGGTCGGTCGGCGGTCGGCAATTTTCGACCGACCGGTATGGGAAGCCTTACCTTCGAGACCTTTTTAAAAGTCTTCTATATTTTTCAAAAATAAATGAAAATCCCATAGTTTCGATTTATTGCAGAGCCGTCGTAATAGTCTTCAATCGAGAATTCCGCCAATGGCTCTTCACCTCCAGATCTACCGTATTCGTCGCAACAATCAGTGCTTCTCAAAGGAGTCCAAAGTCCACTCCAAAAAATACAACAAATGCAAATTCTATCATGGTTGTCAGCCCTTTTAATGCTAATTGATTTTTTTTTTTGGGTTTTAATTTTTAAGAATTACTGTAATAATTTTTTAAAGTTTAGCTTTTATAAAGCTTTATAAAAAATAAATAATGAAAATAAAATTTTTATCAACTTTCAGAAAAATTGTGATTGTATAGAAAATTCTTGAAAAATAAAAATTTGAAAAAATATCAAAATTTTCAGCCAGAAAAAGTTCTTAAATTTTCAACAATTGCGATATCAGATTCTGGATGATGACACGAATTTTCAGATATTCTTCCACAACAAATAATGAGCCTTAATTGACTTCTATGAATAATTAAATAAGATAATTGAATGCCAGATGGAAAACATAAATTGTTTAAAAATAGAAAAAATGGTAAACGGGATTCCTGAAAAATTAGAATCACAAAAATTTTTTGAAAAAATTTTTACGTTTCTCAAAATTTGAGAATTCAAAATGAGTGGAAAAACTGATTGGATGAGAAACATGCTTTTTAGGATAAATAGGGAAAATGTGAGATTTGAAAAATATGTGAAATTTTCGGATTTTTGAGTTTTTCCAAATAGAAATATTGGATAATATAAAAATGTGGAAATTAATAGAAAACCATAGAAAATTAAATGTTGAGCCTGAAAATAATGGATTTTTAGAAATTTCAGAAATTTTGAAATTTTGAATTTTTTATTATTTCGAAAGTCTGAATTTTGGAATCTGTGAATTTCAGAACTTCAGAGTTTTTGAAGTTTCGACTTTTTGGCTCCGCGTCACCCCTCGAAACCGCGACACTCCGAAACCTGTCATTTCGAAACCGGTCGTTTCGAAACTACTAAATTTACAATCTGCATTTTTTCTTTAATTTAAGACTTAAAATTTCCAATTTCTAATTTCATTTTTACGTGACTGTGCTTTTTTTTCGGTTTCGAAATGCCTAGTTTCGAAGTGTCGTGGTTTCGAAATGTCGCGGTTTTGAAGTGACCGGTTTCGAAATGACCGGTTTCGAAGTGGCTGATTTTGGAATGCCTGGTTTCGGAATGACCGGTTTCGAAATGCTTGGTTTGGAGATGACTGGTTTCGAAATTACTGGTTTCGAAGTGTCGTGGTTTCGAAATGGCTGGTTTTGAAATGTTTGGTTTCGAAATGCCTGGTTTCGAAGTGTCACATAGTTTCGAAATGTCGCGGTTTCGAAGTGACCAGTTTCGAAGTGACACGGTTTTGAACTGACTGGTTTCGAAATTACTGGTTTCGAAGTGTCGTGGTTTCGAAATGGCCGGTTTTGAAATGATTGGTTTCAAAATGCCTGGTTTCGAAGTGCCACATAGTTTCGAAATGACAGGTTTCAAAGTGACGCGGTTTCGAACTGACTGGTTTTGAAGTGTCGCGGAGCGAAAATGAAAAATAGAATAACTTACAATTTCAATTTCTGTCCTTTTCCATCCATCACAATAATAAAAAACCATTGCTCGCAAAACGAAAACAATGATAAAACTGGGCAAGAATAAACACAAAAAAGTTCCCAACTTGATTTGTAACTTCGAACCATTGAAAAATGCAATTTGAAAACTTCTCCAAGCCAAAATTAATAAAATAAAAGAAACTGAACTGAACCAATATTCCAATACCTTATGATAAAATTCATAAATTTGAATCACGAAAATTGGCAATGCTTTAATTTCCATAACTTTCAAAATTAATTTTAAAATTACATGAAAATGAGAAAACCAGGTTAAATGATATAAAATTCGAATTAAAGGATGTAATTTTTTCTTGAAATTCAATTTATAAATTTTGTGAAAATAAGGAAAAATAAGAAGCATTAAAAGTAGACAAATATAGTAAAAAACATCGAAAATTTGGGAAATAAGTTGAAGAAAAGTTTTTGTACTCGCCTCCATTTTTTTTTTGAGAAAATGAAAAACTTTCAGACGAGAAAAGGAGAAAACTCTCTAGTTTTGAAATTAATTGTGAAATTTCACCTGTTTGATAGCGTTTTTATTTCCGGAAAACTTCATATATTTTGTGACTAATTGCAGTGATCATAAATTAGAATTTTTTTAAATTTCTCTAATTTTTAATTACTTCATTCTGTACTAAAAAGTGTCACGTAGTTTCGAAATGTCCGGTTTCGAAGTGACTGGTTTTGAAATGACTGGTTTCGAAGTGTCACATAGTTTCGAAACGACCGATTTCGAAGTGACTGGTTTCGAAATGACCGGTTTCAAAGTGACTGGTTTTGAAGTGGCCGGTTTCGAAGTGGCTGGTTTCGAAATGACTGGTGGTTTTGAAATGCCTGGTTTCAGAATTATTGGTTTCAAAATGCCTAGTTTCGAAGTGTCACATAGTTTCGAAATGACCGGTTTCAAAGTGACTGGTTTTGAAGTGACCGGTTTCGAACTGCCTGGTATAGAAATGACTGGTTTCGAACTGACAGGTTTTGAAGTGACTGGTTTCGAAGTGTCGCAGTTTCGAACTGACTGGATTCAAACTGACTGGTTTCGAAATGACCGGTTTCGAAGTGACTGGTTTCGAAATGACCGGTTTCAAAGTGACTGGTTTTGAATTGACCGGTTTCGAAATGACTGGTTTTGAAATGCCTGGTTTCAGAATTATTGGTTTCAAAATGCCTAGTTTCGAAGTGTCACATAGTTTCGAAATGACCGGTTTCAAAGTGACGCGGTTTCGAACTGACTGGTTTTGAACTGCCTGGTATAGAAATGACTGGTTTCGAACTGACAGGTTTTGAAGTGACTGGTTTCGAAGTGTCGCAGTTTCGAACTGACTGGATTCAAACTGACTGGTTTCGAAATGACCGGTTTCGAAGTGACTGGTTTCGAAATGACCGGTTTCAAAGTGACTGGTTTTGAATTGACCGGTTTCGAAATGACTGGTTTTGAAATGCCTGGTTTCAGAATTATTGGTTTCAAAATGCCTAGTTTCGAAGTGTCACATAGTTTCGAAATGACCGGTTTCAAAGTGACGCGGTTTCGAACTGACTGGTTTTGAACTGCCTGGTATAGAAATGACTGGTTTCGAACTGACCAATTTCGAAGTGACTGGTTCGAAGTGTCGCAGTTTCGAACTGACTGTTTTCAAACTGACTGCTTTCGAAATGACTGGTTTCGAAGTGTCACATAGTTTTGAAATTACCGGCTTCGAAATGACAGGTTTCGAAGTGGCTGATTTCGAAATGACTGGTATCAAAATTATTGGTTCCGGGAAAAAACATTCAGACGAAAAAAATGGAATTAATTATGAAATTTCACCTGTTTGATAACGTTTTTACTTCCGGAAAACTTTATATTTTGTGACTAATTGCTAGTGATCATAAGTTAAAATATTCTTACCTGACAACTGACAACAGAAGTTTTTTGAAAAAAAAATCATTGAATTTATTATTGACGGTTCGAAGAAACTATCGAATTCATAGTTGGAATTGAAGAATGATTCTGAATGATATGAAAAATTTTTAAAAAGTTTTTTTTAGGAATTTCAAAAAATTCCGCACCACACTTTTCTTCCTTCCAAAAACACAAATACCGTAAAACCTCTAATAGAACGACACCCGGGTAATATTTAGCAACTTTACGTCTGACTACATTGATTAAATCAATAAAATCCGATTGTTGTTTATCCAGAGTAGCCGTAGAACTAGTGATCGTTGAAGTCGATATCAACAAAAAGATGATAAAGATTGTCTTCATCTTGATCGTAAAAATATATTGAAAACTGATTTCGATTTTTGAGTTGGCAAACATTTTTTATAGTCCTGGATTATCAAGATGGCACAGTGACCTTTCGAGGTGAAAAAAGATTTTCGAGATGGAAAAATAAGAGGAAAAATATAGATTTGGGGGGCTAAACAAGAAAATTTGA
>NC_013488.2:17065932-17074976 GCF_000004555.2 Caenorhabditis briggsae | reverse complement strand
GCATAGTTTTTAGAACAGTTTAATAATATGCTTGAAGCAAACGTCGAAAATTAATCAAAAGCGCCATAAAAGTAAAGTAAAAATTATTTTCCTAAAAAAAACGAAAATTCCGGATTATAAAATGCAATGCACACTATAAGATGTTGAGATTGAAGACTCCTTAGTGGCTTTTCAGAAACAAATCTTTGAAGGACCCGGATGCTGAAAATTATAATCTGCGAAATGATGCTTTATTTTATTTACCTCTATCCGGATCAATGCGGAAGGATATTTTGTCCTCATTTCCCACATTTATCNCTGGGTATTCGAATGCCCNCATCCCGGTGTCGTTCTATTAGAGGTTTTACGGTAAGTTTTTTCACAACTTGCCAATACTGACTTGATAATAAAAAGCTCAAAAGACAGTGTAAAATTGAATTGAACGTCAGGATACTTTTCGAAAAACTATCAAACATAATTGACTGGAAAGAATCAATTAAATGCTTTTTTTAACAAATTTTTTTACAGACATCAAATTATGATTATAGTCGTTTTGAGAAGCATTTTCCTCGTCTTTGAAATAAAACATTAAAATATATATACATTCGAAAATGAAAAATGATACAGCCATTAGAATAACTAACAAGGATGATCTGAATTGAGAGGATTTTGAATTTAGAATTTCCGAGTTTCGGAGTTTCCGATCTTCTGAATCTCCGAATCGCTGGATCTTTAAACTCCTGAGATTCTGAATTTCTGAATTTGAATTTTTCTGAATTCTAAAACTAGAAAATCAAAAATTCAAAAATTCAAAAATTCAAAAATTCAGAAATTCAGAAATTCAGAAATTCAGAAATTCAAAAATTCAAAAATCCAAAAATTCAAAAATTCAAAAATTCAAAAATTCAAAAATTCAAAAATTCAAAAATTCAAAAATTCAAAAATTCAAAAATTCAAAAATTCAAAAATTCAAAAATTCAAAAATTCAAAACTTCAAAAATTCAAAAATTCAAAAAACCAAAAAATCAAAACTTCAAAAATTCAGAAATTCAAAAATTCAAAAATTCAAAAATTCAAAAATTCAAAAATTCAAAAATTCAAAAATTCAGAAATTCAAAAATTCAAAAATTCAGAAATTCAAAAATTCAGAAATTCAGAAATTCAGAAATTCCGGAATTCAAAAATTCAAAAATTCAAGAATTCAAAAATTCAAAAATTCAGTATTTCTGACGCTAAATTTTTATAATATTTTGTCCAATTTTTTGAAAAAAAATCATTCACGTTCTCTAAAATATTCAAATTCAAATTTTCTTGTTTAGCCCCCCAAATCTATATTTTTCCTCTTATTTTTCCATCTCGAAAATCTTTTTTCACCTCGAAAGGTCACTGTGCCATCTTGATAATCCAGGACTATAAAAAATGTTTGCCAACTCAAAAATCGAAATCAGTTTTCAATATATTTTTACGATCAAGATGAAGACAATCTTTATCATCTTTTTGTTGATATCGACTTCAACGATCACTAGTTCTACGGCTACTCTGGATAAACAACAATCGGATTTTATTGATTTAATCAATGTAGTCAGACGTAAAGTTGCTAAATATTACAACATCATTAACATGCACAAACTGGTTAGTTTTTTTTAATTTCGAAAATTAACCATATTTCTAATATTTTCAGTATTGGGATGAAGGATTACAAAAATTTGTGGTTGAGTCTAATGAAAGCGCACTCATCGGTAAATGTAAGATAATCCCCTGCGTCCCAGTCCGAAGTATGGATCAAAAAGGCATCAATGCATTGGAAAAAGGAATAGAAAAATACAAACGTGTCTGCATGTATCCGTGGCAGACTACTGTAGCTTGCGTAAAAATATCGCTTTTTACGAACCACGACTTCACTTGTTTTTTCGGTCCAGAGTAGGTTTTGTTAAAGCTTTCAAAAGGTATAGAAAAACCAGAAAAACAGAGAATATCTTCCAGACCAGATGAAACACCTGAAAATAGCTGTATGAATGGTTTCAAGTACGATGGGACAGGATTATGTGTTAAATCTCCTCCACAAACGTCAGTCAAATTCTAGTGCATTTCTTCTTTAAACCTGGAAATTTTCAGACCATCCGCTACAACTGTGAATCCCAACAACAATTCAAACGTTTTGCCAATTTCAGAAGCGCCAGAAACACAAACTCATCATCAAACAAATCATTCAACTCCCACAAATCTAAACCCAACGCCTCCGAGACCAAAGAATCCAGAAAGTTCGAGTTCCAGGAAAACAAAATTATCTCCAGAAACGGCAACTCTACCAAAAGAATTGGAGGACTACGTGGAAGTGGATGGAGATGATTATGATGAGGATTTTCCAACTGGAGAACCTCTTCTCGATTCTGGATTCAAGAATTTTTTGCAGTTTTGGATTACTGTAGTTTTTGTTCTTGGTTTTTGTTTATTGATTTGAATTGATTAATAAAGATTGATTGTTTTTATGAACTTGTTTTCAGGGATTCAATAATTCAGACGTTCCAAAACGAAATTTGAAAAAATCATTTTCCATTTTATGTTTTTCAATTTTCTTTTTTTCCAAAAAAACACACACACACACACTAAAGATCTTTTTCATCATGAGCATCTTGATTTTTTATTGATTTCTCTGATAAATTTTCTTTCGAGGTTCTTCAAAAACCCAAAACTCACTTTGGACCGAAAAAACAAGAATAGTTGTAGCGTGGCCAGAATTCTGTTCTCACGCAAGCTACAGTAGTCTGCAACGGATACATGTACTCATGTCTGGTATAGACGAAAACGAAATCGGTATTGTTTGGCCACCATTTGTCTCTTGCTCTGTTCAGCTCACTGATCCCGTTTTGATCCATACTCAAGACTGGTGTAAGATACGAGTTATTACGGGAATCCTCGACTTTCAGCTGGTTCACAAATATTTGTAAATTCTGGTCACAATACTAAAAACGGTATTAATCGAAACCGATTTCTTAAATAAAATATTTCAAAAAAACTCACCAATTTGTGCATGTTTCCAATTTGCTTTGCCTTTGCAAAGTACCTTCTTTCCTTATTGATTGAATCAATAAAATCAGATTGTTGTTTATCCAGAGTAACCGTAGAACTAGTGATAATTAAAGTCGATATCAATAAAAACATGATAAAGATTGTTTTCATTTTAATGGTGATTATCTTGTTATCAATTGGAAAATATATTGAAAACTGATTTCGATTTTTGAGTTGGCAAACATTAATTTTATGGTCGTGGATTATCAAGATGGCACAGTGACCTTTAAAATTAGAGTTTTAAATAATTTGAAATTTAGAATTTCTGAGAACGTGAAGCTGAACTGATATCATGATATTATGAAAGGAAAACTTAACGTGGCCAGGATTATTTTTTCAGAAAAATTGGACAAAAGATTTAGGGAATTTGGCGGTGAAATTTCTGATTTTCCAAGTTTTTTGGAAATTTCTGATTTACTAATCATCTTTTTTTTGGTTCTCGAGCCTTCTGAATTCCAATAATTTGTTTTTAATCTTTATTAATCAATTCAAATCAATAAACAAAAACAAAGAACAAAAACTACAGTAATCCAAAACTGCAAAAAATTCTCAAATCCAGAATCGAGAAGAGGTTCTCCAGTTGGAAAATCCTCATCATAATCATCTCCATCCACTTCCACGTAATCCTCCAATTCTTTTGGTAGAGTTGCCGTTTCTGGAAACTTTCTTTAAGGGATTCCCAGAATTTTTGGTCCAGGAAATGTTGAGTTTGGATTCGGTCCTTGTGTTGTTGTTTGGTTTCTTTGTTTCGGATCCAGGGGAGATTTAGAAGACGTTGGGGACTCAGAAAACGCTGATGTTGAATTTGGAGGTCCATTAGAGGGGATGGTAACACCCAGAGGTTTTTGAGTTAATCTGAAAATTGAATTTTTAAAAAAAGTTTTCAGTAGAAAAATAATACTCACGGCGTCTCTTCCACAACACATAAGCTCCTTTCTGTAGTTTGCTCCTTTCTGTAGTTTGCTCCTTTCTGTAGTTTGGTCCACAGTTCATGTTTCCGCGTCTTGATTTCCAGCTACTCACGTCTATATCCTTTCTAAACTTAATATTTTAAAAAATATAGTCAAAAAGCTACTAGAACTCACTCAAATCCGAACAAGCACATAATTTTAAAACCATATCCAAGATTCGCTTTTTCATAACAAGCAATTGCAGATTGAAATGGATTAATATGCTCGACTCGGTGCCAGTATAGATTTTTGTATACTGTATCTTCGTCGAAAGGTGCATTTTTTAACTTATCAAGTCCTGTCGTATAATTGGAAATGAATATAAATCGCCAATTTCCTCTCTTATCATGTTTAAGGGTCGTGTTGGAGGGAATGATACTTCTTACGACGTTGTGAAGTGTTTCGATCCAAATCTGGAAAATTTAATAATTCAATTTTTTTTTTGAAAATTCCCCTTACGAGCTTTCTCATCTGGGGGTACCCATTTAGAGAGGCAGTTTGCCGCCTTAAAGAGTTCAAACCATCTATAAACTTTTCCTGAGCAATATCCCGTGTACATATTCCATCTGAATTGTTGTATTTCCATTTGCATTCCGATCCAGGCACTCCTTTCTTCCATTGTCCACGCGTGTTTCTAAAATTAGCGTATCATGAAATTTATTTTCTCCAATTTCGAAAGTTGAACTTGTTAGTTTTTGAAGAAGGACTTCAAAATCTTCTCCTTACTAAAGGAATAGTTCTGTTTGTGTGTCCGTCCGTCCGGCGTTGTCCCTTGAATAACTTTTTCCTTACTTGACCGTTTGTTTTCATTTTTGGGCACTACCCATGATCACCCGAGCGCTTCAATTTCGTATATTTACATGGTCAGATTACTGTAGGATTACGGTAGCTACAGTAACCGAAAAATTCTAAAATTGCCAATACTGGACCAACTGAGCCCAGACTTGCATCGAAGCCTGTGAAATTTCAATTTTTTGTACAGAATGGCCGTAGATACCGTACTGTGAAAGTTCATATTCTAGTAAATTCTAGAAGAATCAAGAACGTTCCAAGAATGTTTCTGAACGGCACGAATTCGGAACGAAATTTTGGCGGAAATTCAAAAAAAAATATTTTGGCAGGAATTCAAAAAAAGAATTTTGGCGGGAGTTCGAAAAAAATATGTTTAGGCGGGAATCAAAAAAAAAACCATGGCAGAAATTAAAAAAAAATATTTTGGCAGGAATTCAAAAAAAAAGATTTTGACGGAAATTCAAAAGAATATTTTGGCGGGAATTTAAAAAAAAGAATTTTGGCGGGAGTTCGAAAAACTATGTTTAGGCGGGAATTCAAAAAAATACCATGGCAGAAATTTTAAAAAAATATTTTGGCGGGAATTCAAAAAAAGAATTTTGGCGGGAATTCAAAAAAAAGAATTTTTGCGGGAATTCAAAAAAAGAATTTTCGCGGGAGTTCGAAAAAATATGTTTTGGCGGGAATTCAAAAAAAAAAAGATTTTGGCGGAAATTTAAAAAAAAAAGAATTTTGGCGGGAATTCAAAAAAAAAGATTTTGGCGGAAATTCAAAGGAATATTTTGGCGGGAATTAAAAAAAAAGAATTTAGGCGGGAATTCGAAAAAATATGTTTTGGCGAGAATTCAAAAAAAATTTCCCAGTATTTTTTTTACTTTCTAAAACTTTCTAGAACTTCCTGTAACATTTTTGAATTTTTCAGGAAATTCTAGGACATCTTATTTGTATTCTTGCTCATAACTTTTTTGAGTCTCATAGTTCTATAAGCTTTTCCGTTTTTTTGTTGTTAAAATTCATTTTTTTAACATTTTATAAAGTTTATTTGAAAGCTTCATAGAAACGTTCTAATAAGCAAATTACAAAATACTATTCAGTTGTTTAACTAATACATACAATTGTTTTACTAATAAAAACAAATACAAACTTGATTCTCCAATAACAACCTTTTAGGATGAACCAGAAGTGAATACCAGTGGGGGAATTTTCCGCTGGTAGATAAATTTCCAACTATAATATTTTTCACCTTTTCAGCCCCCTAGACGTCAATCAGAAAAAAAAGCAAGCTCGCTTTCAATATACTTCCACCAAAGCTTGGCAATTAATTTTTCGATTTTTAAGCGATATTTTCACTTGGTGTGTGACATTTTTCTATTTTTAAAAGCTCGAATTTTTAGAAAAGACGTTTTTTTTTTCAAATGGTTTATTTTGAAACATTTTCACCTAAAAACAAATACCCCATAGAAGTCATTTCAGCTCTTAAAAATATTTTCAGCATTTTGAAAAATGCAAAAAAAGTTCACGAAAAATTTAAAACATTCGCGACTTGACTTTCAAAAAAAAAACCTGCTACTCAAAATTTTGATAAAATAGAGACATGTCACGCAGAATATAAAAAATCGCGTGAAAATTGAAAACTAAA
Source organism: Caenorhabditis briggsae (assembly GCF_000004555.2). Taxonomy (NCBI): domain Eukaryota; kingdom Metazoa; phylum Nematoda; class Chromadorea; order Rhabditida; family Rhabditidae; genus Caenorhabditis; species Caenorhabditis briggsae. The sequence goes on along the minus strand of NC_013488.2, from coordinate 17,068,547 downwards.
ATCTACTTGGGATATTATGTATTTTCGTCTTCTTTAAAATATACCCTTTAGTAATGATTCGGCCATAACTCACTCTGGTCCTAACAAACAAACTGATGTTATATTTTCTCCGTAATTTGTCCTCTTCACACATGCTATATCAGTTTGCAACGAATTAACAAATTCGTTAGATTCTCCTTTGTTTAACAATTCGTTAAATTTTGTTTTCCACCCTTCTCCCATTGCTGTGTAGTCAGTGATACGGTAGGTCATGATAGTATAGGAAGAAGTTGTTCTGGTTTTTTCATAATCGGTTTTTGAGATGGTTGCGACAATATCACTGAGTTCCTGGCTCCAAGTCTGCAAAACAAAATCTGTAAATCGGAAAATCCGGAAGTCTTGTCTACCAGTTCATGCATATTTGGAATATTCCATTCATTTGCTACCTTTTTCTTTTCCTCGTTAATCTGAGCAATGAATTTTTCCTGCTCTTGATCAGGAGAATTCATGGAAACAGTGGATGAAATCAATAAAAATATGTTGATGATGAAGATATTTTTCATCATGAGCATCTTTTTTTATTGATTTCTCAGACGAAAATTGAAAATTGACCGCTTTCAGGCACAAAGCTTTTCTTTTATAGCCAGTTTCTTATCAAGATGACCATGAGCCCATTTTTTTCGGATTTTTTGAATACGTGGATTTTAAAAAAGTGACACTTACAAAGTTCCAGAGTCACTTTGATAGAGTTCACGTATTCTAAAAAATTTTGATTTTTTTTGCTAATTAAAAAAACCAATATTCAGAAAAAAAAAACGAAAAGTTGGTTTTCGGTCAGTAGGCCATCTTGATAAGAAACTGTCTATAAAAAGATTTAAAAAAAACTAAAAAAGTTCAATTTTAAATTTTCATCAAAGAAACCAATAAAAAAGATAAGATGCTCATGATGAAAAAAATCTTTATCATCAACATCTTTTTATTGATTTTATCCACTGTTTCCATGAACTTTCCTGACAAAGAGCAGGCAAAATTCATTGCTCAGATTAACGAAAAGAGGAAAGAGATAGCAAAACATTGGGATATTCCAAATATGCACCAGCTGGTAGGCAAGACATCTGGATTAGGGATTCCATTTGGGCGGGTGGAAAAAAGAGCCACCCGCCGGAGGGGGGGGGGGCCACCCACGGCTCCCCGATCCCCCCGGGCGGGTGCGGGCGGGTGAATCTCCCTCCAAATGGAAACCCTAATCTGGATACTTAGATTTACAGATTTTTTACAGACGTGGAGCGAGAAACTCAGTGATATTGCTGCAAACATCTCGAAAAGAGATCTGGACAAAATCGACAGTTTCCCTTTTTATATAGTTACAGTACCTCTTTCCAATAATTACAAGGAAATAGCACTTGAATGGGAAAGAGACTTGGACTTGTATACGAGTTTAATGAATAAGAAAATTGAAAGTGTGACTGATTATATGCACCCGTTGCAAACTCATATGGCATGTGTGAACAGTACAAAGTACGGAAGAAATAATGCCAGAATAGTTTGTGTGTTTGGACCAGAGTGAGTGATAACCTTGAAGAGGCCGAATCAGTATCAAAGGGTAAATTTTAAAAAGACGAAAATAAATAATTTGAAGGAGGACTTTCCGAAAAAAAAATAATGCGGTCACTCGAAACTTTTAAAAAGTAAGAAATCGAAAAATTGAGGGATCAACCCATTGAAATTGAAGAAAACGGTTGAAAAAAATTCACGATAATCCAATTTTCAGAAACATGCCTGGAGAATGGAAAAAAGGAGATCCTGGATCGGAATGCAAAAGGAATTACAACAATTCAGATGGAATATGCACATGGGTTACTGCTCAAACAACTCCGAACGTTATCATCCTTCCTAATGGATCTCGAAATTCAACATCAGCGTCTTCTGAGGCCACTCCTAAACCTCCCCTGGATCCTAAACAAACAATCCAGCCAACAACCCAAGAACCAGATCTAAAATCAACACTTCCGGGAACTAAAAATCCAGAAAATTCTCAAAAAACGAAATTGTCTCCAGAAACGGCAACTCTACCAAAAGAATTGGAGGATTACGTGGAAGTGGATGGAGATGATTATGATGAGGATTTTCCAACTGGAGAACCTCTTCTCGATTCTGGATTCCAGAATTTTTTGCAGTTTTGGATTACTGTAGTTTTTGTTCTTGGTTTTTGTTTATTGATTTGAATTGATTAATAAAGATTGATTGTTTTTATGAACTTGTTTTCAGGGATTCAATAATTCAGACGTTCCAAAACGAAATTTGAAAAAATTATTTTCCATTTTATGTTTTTCAATTTTCTTTTTTTCCAAAAAAACACACACACACTAAAGATCTTTTTCATCATGAGCATCTTGATTTTTTATTGATTTCTCTGATAAAAATTGAAAAATGACTGATTTCAGGCTTATCGATCTTTTTTTGTAGTCAATTTTTTACCAAGATATCCTACTGACCAGCAAACCATTTTTAAGCGATTTGGTGGAATACATGAACTTTTAAAGAAGGTTTCAATTTTTTGACAGGGTATTTTTTGAAACGACCTTTCTTTCTTTCTTTTCTTTTGGATTCTTTTTATTTTGCAAAACGTGGACCAT
>NC_013488.2:17064412-17065846 GCF_000004555.2 Caenorhabditis briggsae | reverse complement strand
GAAAAATAATATACCGTAAAACCTGTGTTAGAAGGGCCCTTTTAATAGAAGGGGCCTTCGAGAGGGGTTGAAAAAAGAGAAGGGCCCCCTGGAATAGAAGGGCCATATGTGAATAAGGACCCTCGTTCAACCTGTGTTTTAGAATAAAAAAATTACCGTACTTTTTCAGTGGAAAATATTCCGGGAACTCCGCAATTTAATAGAATTTTGTTGAAACTCTATTTTTCGATGGAAAGTGTGATAGTTCTGTGTGAACACTTCCCGTCAAGGAGCGTGGCCTCGCAATTAGTGCTGCCTCTTCTCTCTCACCCAAGAAGCGTGCCTGCCACCCCGTCTTCAGTAGAGATGACTAGACCCGAGAATGAACAGTCATCCCGCGGTGTTCTCTTTTATTTATTTAACCTTTTCCCAATTTAGTTCACATGTTTTATCACCCCTAGTCAATCATCTATTTTAGAACCCCTTTAATCATGGAACCATTTTACATTAGTCTTTTTTCTTTTCTTAAAGGTGGGGGGACATGAAAAAAAATAATGTTCTCGAAATTCCGTTTAAATATGCCCCTCGAGGAGTTGAACTTGTGAGGGCGATGATTGAGGGTGCGGCGCCGCTACCGACTGAGCCATGCGTGCAAAGAGAAAGCGGACGCCCGATTGCATACTTAAAGGCGAGGACGACAGCTGTAAGCAGTGTGACATTAAGCGTTGTACACCGTCACGGTAGAATACATACTCTAGCTAAAAAAAAACTACGAAAAATCTCCTGTCCTCCCACCTTTAAAGGGGGACTCCGACCAAAAATTTTTATTGCCTTAAAATGTTTCAAAAAATATGTATTTTCATAATATTATTGCGAAAAAAATTCATAGAAAATTTTAAATCCCCGAAAAACGGCGTTGAAAAAAAATAGGATTTGAATTCCCGCGCAGTGAGAAACATAGGCCACGGCATCATAGCTCCTTTCTGACATGGAAATTTTTCCGGATTTTTTTCGGTTTTCATGTCCGGCAGGTAAAAAACTTAAAAACCCACTGTCGGCCGCTTGAAAAAAAAAACAGCTATCAGGCTCCGTGGCCTAGGTTTCTCACTGCGCGGGAATTCAAATCCTCGTCCCTCCTAGCAACTTTTTTTTGAAAATTTTTCGCTTTTAACAGCATTTTTCGGGAAATTCGGATTTTTTTCAAATTTTTTCGCTATAATATTGGGAAAATCGACAACTTTTTGAACATTTTAATGCAATAAAAATCTTTAAAGGAGGACTCCGAACAAAAATTTGTATTAAAACGTGTTAAAATTTATCTATTATTCGAATATTATTGCAAAAAAATTCAGAAAAAAAATCCGAAGTTCCCGAAAAAGGCGTTAAACAGGAAGACAATTCAAAAAAAAGTGCCGCCGATGCTATATAAAATAAAAACAGACATTTAATTTTTGA
>NC_013488.2:17052414-17063924 GCF_000004555.2 Caenorhabditis briggsae | reverse complement strand
AGAATCCTCGTCCCCCGGCGGCACCTTTTTTTTTGAATTTTCTTCCTTTTCCACGGAGTTTTTTGGGGATTTCGGATTTACTCTTTTTCTTTAGATTAACTTCCCCCATTTAATTTTCTTCTCTTATTTTAGATTCATAATGAACCTTTATAAATTAGAATCACCGTGCTCTATCTGTGATTGGCTCTAAGTAAAGTGGAAGGGGTACGCTATTCCAATAACATTAGGAATACCAGACTTATCAAAAAAGCTTGCTAAATTGTGGTAAAATTGGCAGATTTTCATGAATTTTGAAAATAACTTCGTCGAATTCGATGCAAAACTTTGGAAAAAAACTGGCCGGAAAAAAAAGAAAGGCCCCTGTAATAGAAGGGCCCTCCGGAGGTACCTTGAAACAATAGAAGGGCCGGCACTTCTAATACAGGTTTTACAGTATCTCTTGGAATTTCTATTTTTCGACTTTTTTTGTTTTTGAACTCTCCAGTTTTCTAAATCTCTTCAAAATTTGCTTTGAAACGTCTGAATTCATAAAAACAATCAATCTTTATTAATCAATTCAAATCAATAAACAAGAACCAAAAACAACAAGTACAGTAATCCAAAACTGCAAAAAATTCGAAGATCCGGAATCGAGGAGAGGTTCTCCAGTTGGAAAATCCTCATCATAGTCATCTCCATCCACTTCCACGTAATCCTCCAATTCTTTCGGTAGAGTTCTCGTTTCTATAGAATTTCCTGGATTCCGGCCTGGAGATGTGGTTCTAGAAATTTCTATTTTTTTTTGAAATTGAAAATCCAAAATTTTCAACTAACCTTGTGGTGGCTTTCGTTGTGGCCCGAGAGCATAAACCATGATTATTTTCGAATCCAGCAAGACAATTTGATCCAGGAGTACCATCTTCGTATTTTGTAGTGGCATTTCTGAAAAAAAAATCGGAAAATTCGGCTTATTTCCAAATCCTGTTACCCTGGTGCAAAAATGCAATACAGTCGGGTGTTATTATCATCGTCATAACCACATTTTATTCTAATTTTCATAGGATCCAAAAGTCCATGTTCAACACTTTTGTTTCCTTGAATTATTTGTTTTAACTCTACCAATTCTCCGTCAAAGCCACCAGTCTCCATTGTGAATTCGGTCCAGGTTTCATTCGGTTTGACATTCCAACTCTGAAAATTTTTTTAAAAAATCAGTTTAAAAAGTCATACACACCAATTCATGCATATTTGAAATATTCCACTTTACAGCATATTCTCGCCGTTTTTCATTCAATTTCTGTATAAATTGGAGTTGTTCTGGACCTGGTTGATCATTTTCTTGCTTTTGGATTGTTGGATTATTTGTAGTAAAATCCGTTCCAGTTTGTGTTTTTCTGGAAATTTGAGAATTAAATTTTTCTAAAAAAATATATATGAAAATCAACTTACCGTAAACACTCTAATAGAAAGTCATCCGAGTCGTCAAATTTGAGCCCATGTATCTCGTTTTCTGTGAGAGATATCAAAAAGTGGTTGACTAATAAAAGGTTGCTGACATCATGATAAACACTTTATCAGTTTATAACTTTTTGTTATCTTTCAGAAAAAATGAGATATATAGGTTTAAAGTGGACGATCCGGGTGACATTCTTTTCGAGTGTTTACGGTAATTCTAAATTCAAGACAAAAAAGTTCCAAGTTTGAAAAGTCACAGATGAGAATTACTGAATTTTGAAAATCTGAAAATTAAGACACCCACTTTCCAGCTCTTACACACAATCCGTTATCTTCCTCATATCCATCTAAGCACTTGGATGCACGCGGATCTCCTTCTTTAAATATTTTCCGAAGCCACTTTGACGGACCAAACAAGCATAGGATTTTGAAATTTTCGAAAAGCTTTTCTTTTTTCGCACAAGCCACATTTGTCTGATGTGGTACGATATGCTCCAGGCGTGGATTATACCAGACAAGATCAGACTGGCCCGTTCCTACATTTGAATTTGTAGATTTTTCCAACTCGTCAATACCATTCTCATATCTCGAAATCATTGTGAACCTCCATGGTCTATATGATGCTCCTCCTATTTTCCTGAAGTCCAGAGTCGTCAGAATATCTTGCAGATCTCGACTCCATTCTAATTCATGCATTTTGAAACTTGAATTTCGGTATGTTCTTCTTAATTCATTCAATTTTTTTATAAAATCCCTTTGTTCCACATCCAAAGAAACTCCAGAAGACTCGATTGAGAAGGTCCAAAAAATCCAGATGGCAAAAAGGGTCTTCATATTTTTCAGCTTATTTGGACACTTTTTTTTTGGATTGTTGGAAACTGAAGGGGAAAAATTTAAGTACTGAAAACAAGTCCACGTTTTTCAAAAAAACCAAATACAAAATGTAGTGCAATTTTTTTCCGGTTCACGTGTTCAAGAAAAAAAATTCAAAGAATTAAAAAATTGACTTTTGATTGATTCAGAAAATTCCGCGTTAAAAACTTCACGTATTCTAAACAGTTTCTTGTAGATCACTAGGCCATCTTGATAAGAAACTAGCTATAAATGAAGATTGATAAGGCTGAAAAAAGTCAGTTTTGAATTTTTTATCACAAGGGAGTTACTTGAGGGAGCAGTTTTAACTTTTTTTTTGAAATTTTGGGAGCAGATAGAAGAGCTTATGAGGATTCCAAATCTGTTAAAAAAATCAGCAAAATGCTCACGTGAGCTGAGTTATGACCTAGAAAAGTTTCCCTATGATTAAGCAATTTCTCGTGAAATTTTTTTCACGGAATAGTGTATTTCTTTTAAAACAATAGATTTCAATCAGCAGTGTGGTAAAGTGGTAAAATGGCAAGTCCAGAGGAGGAAGGTTGTAGGTTCGATTCTCCCTATTTCAAAAATTTTGCAAAATTTTTTTTGTTTTATTTTAAGCTGTCATAACTGGTTCTGGAATAGAATTTACGCAATCTAAACATGTTTTTCGGGAGTTTCTCGTTATGAATAGGCATTTTCCAGAATAAAAACAGACATTTAATTTTTGAAAAAATTCACAAATATGCTCATGGGTTCATCGAAGATTTTTCAAAAAATGTTTTCAATTTTTTTTTTTTTTCTTTTATTGAAAAAAAAAACAGTTGAGGATTCTAAACACATCGGTGGCATTCGATGACAAACTGCTGAAAACATATGTTCTTGGCACAATACGCGCATTTGACCATTGTCAATCTTTTGCACCCAGATAATTGGCACTTTCCATAAACTTTCCGGTCGAAGCAATATTGAATTGGTCTGTCACATTTCGGAGCGCAACTGTCCACATAACCGCCAGAATACCTGGCATATTTTCTCCATTCTTGGAAGATGGGAGAGCACATCTGCCAATATGCTTGGCTCTGCATCTGCAATCAAAAAAATGAGGGACGTTTTCAAGAAAAAAAAATTTGAAAAATCTTCGATGAACCCATGAGCATATTTGTGAATTTCTTCAAAAATTAAATGTCTGTTTTTATTCTATTTAGCATTTTAGAACCGCGACATTTTCGAACCGCGACATTTTAGAACCGCGACATTTTAGAACTGCGATATTTCAAAACCGCGACATTTCTGAACTGGGACATTTAAACCGCGACATTTTAGAACCGCGACGTTTTAGAACCGCGACTTTTTAGAACTGCGACATTTTAGAACTGCGACATTTTAGAACCGCGACATTTTAGAACCGCGACATTTTAGAACCGCGGCGTTTCAGAACTGGGACATTTTAGAACTGGGACATTTTAGAACCGCGACGTTTCTGAACTGGGACATTCAAACCGCGACATTTTAGAACCGCGACGTTTTAAAACTGCGACATTTTAGAACCGCGACATTTTAGAACTGCGACATTTTAGAACCGCGACGTTTTCGAACTGTTGCAAAACTGTCAAAAAGCTAGTGAAACAGCAGAAACAGCATTCATAAATTACCGGTAAAATCGCCAAAAAAGCCGTTACCGGTAAGTGAAAATCGGAAGTCACACACTGATTTTTATGCAATTTGTAATTGGAAAATTTGAGAAAACTTGGTCAAGTTTTTTTCATCAAGTGTTTTATCTGGTTTTCAAGATAACCCAATTTCAGAAATGCGGGTAGGAAATGGAGGAAAGGAGTGCCTGGCTCGCAATGCAAATGGAAATACACAAAATCGGGTGGAATATGCTCATGGGACGTTGCTCAGGAGAAGTTCATAAATGGTTTGAACTCTTTAAGGCGGCAAACTGCCTCTCTAAATGGGTACTATAGGATGAGAAAGCTGGTGAGGAAATTTTCAGATTCCCAAATCAGATTTTGAAAATTTTTTCTTTTCCAGAATTGGAACGAAGAACTTGATAGAATTGTGAGAAGGATCAACTATACGAGCCTCAAGCTTCAAAATATGGAAAATTGGAGATTTACATTTATTTCCAATTACACAACAGGATCCGACGAGTTGAAAAATGACGTAAATCGGATGTTACAGTATCCAGAGGGTATATCAACCATACAAGCGAGCACATTCATCCCCTACAGTCTGCCATTGCCTGTTCTGAGAAACCGAATCTAGGATATGGTTTTAAAATCATGTGCCTGTTTGGATTTGAGTAAGTATTTGTGACTTTTGGAGAATATTTTTGAAATTCAAAATGTAGAAAAAATATGGATGGAAGCACCTGGGACAATCAATACGGGTATATGAATTGTGGACCAAACTACAAAAGGGAGCAAGGATTATGTGTTTCGGAGGAGACACCGTGAGTATTGTTTTTTGATTGAAACAAATTTTTTGAATATTTAGTTTTCAGATTAATTCAAAAATCTCACCATCCTTCCTAACGAACCTCCAAATTCAACACCAGCGTCTTCAGAATCCCCCACGTCTTCTAAACCTTGCCTGATTCCCAAACAAAAAATCCAGCCAATAACCCAAGCACCATATCCAAACTCAACATCTCCGGGACCAAGTATTTTGGGAAATTCTGAAAGAAAGTTTCCAGAAACAGCAACTCTACCAAAAGAATTGGAGGATTACGTGGAAGTGGATGGAGATGATTATGATGAGGATTTTGCAACTGGAGAACCTCTTCTCGATTCTGGATTCTCGAATTTTTTGCAGTTTTGGATTACTGTACTTGTTGTTTTTGGTTCTTGTTTTTTTTTGGTTTTGAATTGAATGTGGTTTTGTAATAAATGGTTTTTCGAATTATTTGCTAGTTCTCTTTTTTTTCAAATTGTCAATTACACATTTTGGAGAAATTCACTAAAAATTTCACTTCCTCGTTGTTCTCCCTTTTTTCAATTTTCTGAAAAAAATTCTGAGAATCCAAAAGTCATTTTTAACGAGGAGCTCATAAATTTTCCATCTTTTTTCTAAAATCCTCTTTTCCCAAAAATTGCTCATTTCCCCCCAAAAAATGTTCGTTTTTCCCATCCCAGCAGCATTTTCAATTTTTATACTTTTTACATTAATTTACGATGTTTCTCTATTAATTTCAGTTTTAACAAAGAGATTAAACTCTCAGAAAAAGGACCAGAACCCTGTAATTTACATAATTTCTATGGTATTCTGTGGAATTTTGAACAAAATTTCAAATTTTTTGTTATTCGATGGTTATGTTTTTGCTTTTAGAATTGGAGGAGAGAAAGCATATGAAGGTACAGTACCCCGGACCGTAAAACCTGTATTAGAAAGGCCCCTCTAATAGATTGGCCCTCCGAGAGGGTCTTGGAAAAATAGAAGGGCCTCCTGTAATACAAGAGCCCCCGTAATAGAAGGGCCTCCTGTAATACAAGAGCCCCCGTAAGAGAAGGGCCTCCTGTAATAGAAGGGCCCTCTGTAAAAAAGGGCCCTCCTCCCTTCAAAATGTGTTTTGAAACCAGAAAATTTCGTTTTGAAACAAAAAATTCAGAATATCACGTATTTTTAATGTCTGTCTGTCCAGATGTCCACATCATTTTTCAGAATATCGAAGTTTGGCTGGAAAACAGATTACTCTAATCTACATTTTTAGCTATTTGACTCCATTGGAACTGAATTTTCTAATGACTATAAATCGGGTGTTTATAGTTTTATTCCCACTAAAATTTCATTATTTTTCTGAACGCCGCATTCTGTCTTACTGTATTTTTGTAATGGTAAGTAGCAGCAATGTGCATGAAACTTCTGTTTTACAAAGTTCGTAAAACGTAACATTTTACGAAATACATGATCGTGGAATCGTAAAAACTTGAATCGTCTATTCAAATGCACCAATGAACAGTTTTTTTTATTGAGCATTTGGGAATTAATTTGCAAATGTTAAAAATCGAAGAAGCTAATGTTTTTGTTGAGTTTTATAAATTCTCTGAAATTTTTTGAAAATTTTTAAAACATTGAAATGCATTATTCAAAAAACAACAAGACTTCATATTCCATAACCAACGGTTTGAATGCGACCAAATAAAAGCATTACGAAACTTGATGAAAAGCATGAAAATGAACCTAAATACTGAAATTCTGAGCAAATACCGTAAAACCTGTATTAGAAGGGCCCCTCGAATAGACGGGCCCTCCGAGAGTGGCTTGGAAAAATAGAAGGACCCCTGTAATAGAAGGGCCCCCGTAATAGAAGGACCCTCTGTGAAAAAGGACCCCAATTCAAAATATATTTGAAATCAGAAAAGTTTCGTACTTTTTCAGTGGAAAATATTCCGGGAACTCAACAATTTAATAGAAACCAGTAGGTTTAGGCCCCTTTGGGGCTAAACCTCCTGGCTTCTGCACACTACTCTTTACAGAGGTGAAACCAAGGAACGTCTCCAGAAGACTCCAAAATCAAAATTTCGAAAAACCAAAAGTTCGGACATCAACTAAAAAACAATTTTGATCTATCTGTCCAGGTTTCAGCTTGATCGGTTAACTTTGAATGAGTGATAAGGTGCGCTACATACATACGCACATACAGAATCTGGTGAATGTTATTAGTAATGATTTGTTGAAACTCTATTTTTTGATGAAAATCTTGCTGAATTTTAGTGATATTGGCAGATTTTCATGAATTTTGAACGAAACTCCGTCGAATTTTTCGATGCAAAATTTGGGAAAAAATGGCCGGAAAAAGAGAAGGACCCTCTGGTGGTACCTTGAAACAATAGAAGGGCCGGCCCCTCCAAATACAGGTTTCACGATATTCCTGAAAAAATTCAAAATATTAGGTTGGAAGGAAAGTAACTGCCCATTTTTCAATTCGTGAATAACCACAAAAAAAGAATTATCCAAGACTGATAGTATGCACCGTCATCGTCCACGGCATGTTGACAATATTCAGGTAACTTGTGGGCACCATCTGCCTAAAAGCCAGCTGGCCACAAATCAAAGCATACCTTCAGATCTGTTTTTATCTCATCGACAGTGTAAAATTATTATCCCTCCTGATGACGTTACATATCTCCGAATAACCAATAATGAAAGGGTCAAGGCTGGAGTTAAAGAAACGAGGACAGCCTTCCAGCCAAAGCGGCTTAGGACTGAATTGACTTTCCGCAAATAACGCGAGATCCTATGTTCCACGGAAAGTCAAGTAAGACCTGGACCGCTTTAGCTGGACGGCTCTTCTTTATGCCCCCTTAAACTCCTGATTTGGCAATTTCATTATTAGTTATTCGGAGGTATGCAACGTCATCTGGCAAGAAATAGTTCAACACTGTAGATGAGGTAAAATCTGAACTGAAAAAATACTTTGAGTCGCGACCAGCTGGCTTTTAGAGGGATGGTATCCACAAGTTACCTGAATGTTGTCAGAATGTCGGGGACCACGACGGTGCATACTGTCAATCTTGGAGAGTTCTTGTTTTTGTGTTATTCACTGATCAAAAAATGGACAGTTACTTTCCTTCCAACCTAATATCATGTATTTTTAATGTCCGGTTTACTGAAAAAACAGTCATTCATTTTTTATCGGGTTATTCAGCTAGGTAAAATACCGGTAAAAAAAACAAGGTATTTTACCTGTATTGCTTATTCAGTAAACAAATAAACAACAGTAGTATAAAAAGTCACGCTCTGGTGCAGTTTTCCGCCCACTTTTCCCATTTTAAAAAACCCCTCCAAATGGAAGGGTTTTAGGCAAATTCTTGATAAAATCATCAAAAACTTTGAATAACTTCAAAAGAAAAAACACTGTCCCTCATCCCGCTGACGTCTATTATGACAGGTGGGACGTCATGTTTAAAAAAACCCTTTACTTCTTTCCATCTTCATACGTCACCAGAGTATAGAATTGTCCTTTCTAACGCAGTTTTTAGACCACTTTTAAAAAATTTTTATTTTGCTGTTTTTTCAAGTTTTTACCCCAAATTATTTTTTTCATAACAGAAAACACTCATATGAAGAGAGTGGTGAATCATGAACTGACCATGACGTTTTTTAAATATTCATTCAACTTATTTGTTTTCATTAAATGGAGATATTCTGTTTCAAGTGTAAAGTATTCACTGATACGAATAATATATCTGAAATACTAACCAAAAATAATAAACAAATGATCAAGGGAAACTGTGTAGTGTGTAACACAACTAAATGTAGATTAAATTCAAAAAAACTATCACATGGTGGAGATGTCAAGCCTATCAAAATTACTCCGAAAACTCAAAAAATTCTTGAAGATGCCTACTACAATCCGGAAACTGGATTTTGTGGTATCAATGAACTTCAAAGAAAAACTAAAAAGCCTACGGAAGTTGTGAAGAAGTTCCTGAACGAACAAGATGTATACACTCTACATAAACCTGCTCGTAAAAATTTCAAATCTGAAAGAGTTTACGTTCACAATATCGATGAACAGTGGCAATCCGATCTTGTCGAAATGATTCCATATGCAGAAGAGAACAAAGATTTTAAGTATCTTCTCACAGTCATAGACTGCTTCAGTAAATATGCTTGGGTTATTCCTCTGAAAACTAAAACAGGAAAAGAAACTGCAAATGCGTTGCAAACTATTTTCGAAAAAAGAAAACCGCAAAAAATTCAAACAGATAATGGAAAAGAATATTACAACAAAGAAATGAAAGCTTTATTTAAAGGTCAAAACATTCACCACTTCTCAACATACTCGAACAAGAAAGCTTCTATCATTGAAAGATTCAATAGAACTCTAAAAGAAAAAATGTGGAAAATGTTCACTCATCAAGGTGATCATAAATGGGTAAATATTCTGGATAAGCTTGTTACAGGATACAATGACCACCATCACCGCAGCATAAACATGTCTCCTATTGAAGCATCCAAGAAAGACAACGCTGAGCAAGTTTATGAAACTTTATATCCCTCAACCGGAAAAGAAATGTTTAAAAATGAAAGTCCTATAAGAAGCAAGTTTAAAATAGATGATACAGTTAGAATAACAAAGTATAAAGCTGTATTTGCTGAAGGTTATCTACCTAACTGGAGTACAGAAATGTTTAAAATTTCAAAAGTTCATCCCGGAGACGTTACTACTTATTCTATCAGAGATCTAGCAGACGAAGAAATCACAGGAAAATTTTATGAGGAAGAACTCACATTCTACAACAATGTAAAGATGAACATAAAATCGAAAATATTATTAAACGTAGAACTAGAAAAGGTGTGAAGGAATTGTTTGTCAAATGGTATGGTTATCCCGATAAGTTCAATTCTTGGATCCCCGACACTAATCTCAATTAAACACTTACTACTTTGACTCTATTATCTTTAATTTCAACAATATTTTCACTCATAATCAAACAATAACATTTTGTGTTTTTTACAATACTCTTTGAAAAGGAAGCTTTGATTGTGACATCAGGTCTTGATTGGATAATTCTATCATTTTGTTTAGATACATCGAACACCAACAATGGGTAATAGTAATAATATACATCTTCCTCCATAAAAATATAATCCTTTGTCGATTCATAGTAACTGTTTCTAAACTCTTTAGCAAAATTGTATTGTTGTACAGCATTAAACTTATCAAAATCAAATTTCAAACAGTCATGAGGATATCTCTCTGAATTTAATTCAACATAAATTTCTTCTAATCCACAATTGTCAAATTTACTAGCATTCAGATAGTTGTTATCCCTAGCACATTGAAATGCTACTACAATATATTTTATTTTGTCATATTTTGTACCCATCTTCCATGTGAATTCCCTATTACCATTAGGGATATTATAGCTTTCGAATTGTCTAGAAATGAAAGGCATTTGTACTAACTTACTGCTTTCGAAAATATTCAATAATTTATTCTGCATTTCAAGACTAGGGACAATCTTTGGAATAATCCATTGTAATCTTTTGATGTTCATCTTCGCTGTAAATTTTGTAGCATCTGACGATACAATGCTATTTTTATTTTCAGGAGATCTGTAGAGTGATAACTGATGCTTCCTACCATAGACTATTTTGTTGTAGCATTCAGCAAATCCAAAGATATGTGTCAACGGAATGCAAAAAGTTATAGTGCCTTTTCTATTTTTCGTATATTTATTTATCTTGTATGTTATAATATCCTTAGTTTCTAAAATCCAGCCAAAAGTATTCTGCTTGTTCATAGTACTACTATAAGTCAAAAGACCTTTCATCAAACTAGCTCTACCAGGATCCATTATGTTTTCTACTTGAACACCATCCATACTATATGTTGCTCTATCAAACAAGAACATTGGTGCATTATTAGTTAAGGAGACTTCATCAGTTTCTGCTAAAGCAGCGTCATCTAATTTGGAAAGTTCTACTTCGAGGTAAATGTAAGACTTATGCAAGTGTAGATACTGACCACATGTCTCAATAACAAAATTAATTTCTCCATGTTGATTTAAACTAGAACCTGAAGAAGGAAAAACACTTATGAGATTCTCTTTTTGAATGGAAGTATCAGTCACAATAGGAGCGTCAACTACGAGTATTCTATCAACGGCTTCTATCATTTTTGATGATTTATATAGCAAGAATTTAAAAGATTTTTATCAACTATTAAATGCGTATAAACTTTAGAACTGTAACGGTGTTTTTATTCTTGATATGGTTTCAAGAAGCATCCACCAAGCCTATTATTTGTACGGAAAACTCCCCAATCCAATATTTTAGAATACCCAAACTACACAAATGCAATTATCATAGAATGCTAAACAGTAAATCAGAAATAGTTCAGTATGAAGTATTCAAACCAAACATTATTGAATATGTTTCAGATGCAAAACTATGTAAAAAATTAGTTAGCGAAGTTTCAGTATATACTGACCTTTCTGGATATGAACACTTGGTTGAAAAAGAGCTTAATCATTATCCAATTACACTTTCCGAATGTAGAGAAATGATCAATAACAAGAAATGTGATTATGGAACGTTATCAAAAGGCACCTCTAACACATGGAGTACTAATAACAAAATTGATGTAGATTATCCAAATAGATTTACCAGCATTTTCACCCCTAAAAGATATTACAAGGAGAATTGTATAGTTATTGAAACAAAGGTTTACTCTCATTTCAATCAATCTAAACCAACTAACATTCTTG
>NC_013488.2:17038526-17051414 GCF_000004555.2 Caenorhabditis briggsae | reverse complement strand
TCCGATTTCGTACTTTTCCTTTATTATTCCATATTTTTTTATATTTTGAACGACATATTACTGATTTTTCGAAACTCAATGTTTTGGTTTTGAAAAAGACTTATGGCAGTTTCCATTTAAATTTGATATGCAATCAAAAACAGAAGAAAATGGGAAAAAATTCGCTAAAAATTGTTTTGTTTTCATTTCAAAAAATATGTCTCACTTTCACTTTTTTTGAAATTGCATGAAAAATTGAAAATTTTTATAATTTAAACTTTGTAATTATTGTATACTTACCAACTTACCTTTTATTCCACCTGAAAATACGATTTTTACAATAATTACAAAGTGAAATCAAAAAATCTCAATATCACCTATTTTGGAGAAAAACATAGCAATTGACGAGTGAAAGACATGTTTCTGCAAGAATTCAGCGATTTTTTAGTCTGCCATAACTCTTTTTCACAAAAAACATCGAAGGAATAATCGAAAAACCAGAAATGTAGGCTCGAATTGACGAAAAATTGACAAAGTTGCCGGTGTGGATTTACGGTAAACAATGGGCGCATCCGGGATTTCGGAGTGTTGTAGTCTGCCTACCGTATCAGACCCATATCGCACACATCGCCCACCCACCCAGCATCCATCTAGGATACGCGCGCATTCGGAACACTCGATTCAGCCTCCCCGCATCGCACACATATGAGATTCATCGCAGCTCGTTGTTCGCGATATGTGTCGAACGGACTTCTAGAGGATCGCATATGGATCGGGTCATTTATGCGCATCATCGCCCAGGACCTGTGTCCAGATCGGTAGCCCAGCGCGCTGCCAATACGCCATTAACGCACACAATGAGGCGCGACTTCGTAGACCTATAAGAAGGAGCGACAAGGCACTCACACAACGGCAGCCTTATGTACGCCCTCCTCGCTCAATGCGACCTGTGCTTCCGTGGCGCAATAGGCAGCGCGTTCGGCTGTTAACCGAAAGGTTGGTGGTTCGAGCCCACCCGGGAGCGAAATCTTTTTTATGTCTTTTTTGATTTCTTTTTAAGTTTGTTTTGACTTCAGAGTTGGTTTAGAGTATTTTTTCAACTTTTTCCGAAAATAAAAATTTTATTGAACTAAATTTCTGAATTTCTGAACTTCTGAATTTCTGAATTTCTAAATTTCTGAATTTCTGAATTTCTAAACTTCTGAATTTCTGAATTTCTCATTTTCTGAATTTCTGAATTTCTGAATTTCTGATTTTCTGAATTTCTGAATTTCTGAATTTCTGAATTTCTGAATTTCTGAATTTCTAAATTTCTGAATTTCTGAATTTCTGAATTTCTGAATTTCTGAACTTCTGAATTTCTGATTTTCTGATTTTCGGAACTTCTGAATTTCTGAATTTCTGAATTTCCGAATTTCTGAATTTCTGAATTTCTAAATTTCTGAATTTCTGAACTTCTGAATTTCTGAATTTCTCATTTTCTGAATTTCTCATTTTCTGAATTTCTGAATTTCTGAATTTCTAAATTTCTGAATTTCTGAATTTCTGAATTTCTGAATTTCTGAATTTCTGAATTTCTGAATTTCTAAATTTCTGAATTTCTGAATTTCTGAATTTCTGAATTTCTGAATTTCTCATTTTCTGAATTTCTGAATTTCTGAACTTCTGAATTTCTGATTTTCTGATTTTCGGAACTTCTGATTTTCACAACTTCTGAAATTCGGAACTTCTGAATTTCTGAATTTCTGAATTTCTGAATTTCTGATTTTCTGAATTTCTGAATTTCTGAATTTCTTGTTTCCTGACTGATTGACAGTATGAGATATTGCGCTCTACTGAACAAAAAAGAGAACAACGAGAAAAAATGAAGAGACGCAGAGATAAATGCATGTGTCAGCAGTTTTTCTCACAGACAATGTAAATAAATCGAAATTCGCCCAGTTTTTTCGTTATCAATTTTTTATCACTATTTGTTCAAACCAATATCATTGATTTTAAATTTGTCGTCCATTTTTTTCTATTTTTACATAAAATTCTAAACAAAAATTTGCGAAACATTTTTTTCCAATTTTTCTTTTAAATTTCATAACTTTCCAAAATTAAAAAAATTGTATTTTTATCAAAAAAATTAATTTTTTGAAATTTCCGGATTTTTTTTTAGATTTTTGGATTCTTGAATTTTTGAATTTTTAAACTCATAAAGATTTCAGATTTATAATTTGCTTTTCTGAGGTTCTGAAATTTTGAAATTCTGGTTTTTTCAAAATTTTCTAGTTTTCAGAGTTCCGAAGTTCCAGAGTTTTGGATGATTGAATTTCTGAATTTCTAATTTTAATAATTTTCGATTTTTCGAATTTTTGAGTTTTTGAATTTCTGAAGATTCGAATTTCCAAAAAACTTTTTTTTTCCTGTTTCTAAATTTCTGGAACTCATGAATTCCCGAATTTCTTAATTTTCAAATTCTTGATTTTTTCTAAGGTGGGGGGACATGAGAAAAATAATGTTGTCGAAATTTCGTTCAAATATGCCCCTCGAGGAGTTGAACTTGTCGAGGCGAGTGTTGGAGGTGCGGCGCCGCTACCGACTGAGCCACGCGGGCAAAGAGAGAGCCGCTGCCCGATTGCATACATAAAGGCGAGGACGACAGCTGTACGCAGAGTGACATTTAGCGTTGTACACCGTGACGGTAGGAATGCATACTCTGGCCCCAAAAATCCCCCGTAAAATCTCCTGTCCCCCCCCTTTAAATTTCAGAATTTTCAAAATTTTCGAAACTTGAAAATTTAAGATTTTTCCAGATTTCGAATTTTCTGCATTTCTGAATTTTTAAAATGTGAAATTTTCAATCTTCCGAATTTTTGAATTTTCTCATTTCTTAATTTCATAATTTTTTTTTCTAAAAATGTGTTTCTTTCAGACCGAAGAAATGGATTCCAATAGAAATTCTCTAAAAAACATGCCCGAACTAGTCATGGAAAAGATATTATCCGATTTGGATTTTTTCGATTTGTAAGTTTTTTTTTCAATTTTTGACAAAATTCCAAAAAAAATTGCAGAATTTCCCTTCGAAAAGTTTGCCAATCTATTCGATTTTTCATCGATAATTTCCGAAAAATGAATCCAAAATTACAAAGCATTCGGATTACTGTAGAACCAAAATCAATAAAATCGACTTATCGATTTTTGGATAATTCGGAAAGATTGATAATTTATCAGACGCTTCCAAATAGATCAAGTTTGTTGAAGTGGGATCAAAAGAAAAGAATTTTGGCAAATTCGAATTATATGGATATTTTTTTGAAGGATTTCGAGATTTTCTGGAAGAATCAAAAGCTGAAAATGGAGAAATTCCAGCTGGATCTAGCTGGAAATCCCTTAAAAATCATCTATGGAATTCGAAAAATTTTGGCGGCAAATTATGAGAATAATTCAAATTTCGAACTTGGAAAATTCGAAATTGAAACATCGAATCCTTGTCAAATTCCCAAAATTTTATCGAAAATAAATCCGAAAACTCTGGAAATTTGGAATAAAAACGATGAAAAAGAATATTGGGATTTGGAAGAAATTTCAAAATTGAATCAATGGAAAAATGCCAAAAAATTGACGATTAATGGATTTTATGTGGACCCGGAGATTCGAATTTCGGAGAATTTCGAAAAAATCGACTTGATTTTTGAGGCGATTTCTTGGGAACAGGTTTTGGAATTTAAAAAGGTTAGTGATTTTTCTAAAGTTCAAAAATTCGAACATTTCAAATTTCAAATATTCAGAAACTCAGAAATTCAGAAAGATAAATCTTCCAAAACTCAGAAATTTAAAAATTCCAAAAGATTCAAAAATCGGGCTCTTGAGAAAGTGACCCGGGGGAGGGATCCAGGAATCCGGAGATCCGAAAATCCGGGAATCCGGGAATTCGTGAATCCGGGAATCCGGGAATCCGAGAATCCGGAAACCCGGGATACCGGGGCCCAGGAATCCAGAAATCCGAGAATCCGGAAATTCAGAAATTCAGAAATTCAGAAATTCAGAAATTCAGAAATTCAGAAATTCAGAGATTCAGAAATTCAGAAATTCAGAAATTCAGAAATTCAGAGATTCAGAAATTCAGAAATTCAGAAATTCTGAAATTCTGAAATTCAGAAATTCAGAAATTCAGAAATTCTGAAATTCTGAAATTCAGAAATTCAGAAATTCTGAAATTCTGAAATTCTGAAATTCTGAAATTCAGAAATTCAGAAATTCAGAAATTCAGAAATTCAGAAATTCAGAAATTCGGAAATTCAGAAATTCAGAATTTTCGAAATTCGGAAATTCGAAAATTTAGAAATTACCCGGGATACCGAGGTCCGGGAATCCAGAAATCCGGGAATCCAGAAATCCGGGAATCTGTAAATCCGGGAATCCGGAGATCCGGAAACCCGGAAAGCCAGAAATCCGGGGATCCGGAAACCCGGAAATCTGGGAATCCGGAAATCCGGAAATCCGGAAATCCGGTAATCTGGGGACCCGGGAATCCGGGAATTCGGAAATCCCTAAATCCTAGAATCCGAGAATTCAGAAATTCAGAAATTCAGAAATCCTAAAATCCTAAAATCCCATTTTCAGACACTCCTCTCCTCCCAAACAATGGAATGTTTCCGAATTGAATTCGAATACTTCAAATTCGAAAAAATGCTCATCAAAACGTTTGGAGCTCCATATTTTCCACCAGGGAGAGCCGACAAATATGGTCAAAAGTGGTTTTTCAGAACTTCGAATCCTGAAAAAATTCTGGAAATTCGATTTCATTCTGGAAATCGGAATATTTGTTTCCAGAAGATTGACGGTTTCAATTTGCCAGATAGAGCTATTTTACAGTAGCATTTTGGGAACTTTTTTGAATGTTCATTATTTTTTTTGATTTTCATTTTTTGATTTAAAATTTGTCCATCACAAAAATATAGCTTTATTTTTAGTTAGTACACTCTGGAATTTAAAGACAAATCGAAAAAATGTTTAACTAATTTTTTAAAGAACGTCAAAGTCGACTACCTTACGGTAAAATCAAGTGATAGTATATTTTTGTCGGGGATACTGTATCTCTTCAGGAGGTGTGGTTTCAGAAATATTCAACTGCACTATTAAAGTTTTATTTCGAGAAATTTTCAAAAATTGAAATAGAAAGTAAATTAGAGAAAAAAATGCACAAATGGTTTTGGGGGAAAATATGAAAATGTTTATAGGAAAGAGTTATCTTTGAAACACTTTTTTCAAAATCCACGTTTTGATGGAGGGCGACAGGGGGCCAGGAGGTTTAGCCCCGAAGGGGCGTAAACCGACTGGTTTGAAATAAAATATAGATTCACGTGACCTTTAAAAAAAATGAGTCGCGAAGCGACGAACAGTAAAAGAAAAAGGTTAATTTCAGCTGTTTGAAGCGCCGGAGGCGCGGCAAACAAGCTGGTTAAAAAAAATATATAAAATACAAAATATTATTTTTCCGTGAAAAAAACGCAAAAATTAGAAAAATTTCAATCTTCACATATTCGAACTATTTCCAGATCTTGCATTTTGCATCACACTGACCACTGACATTGTTTGATTTTTAATCGAATTTTCTCTTTGAAAAATCGATTTGACGGTTGTTCGATATTGGGAAGACATGAAAAAGCAGATTGAAAAATGAGAGAGTGTCATGACGACGTAGATCATATTCAGAAGTTGGATGATGCTTGTGGCGACGCTTCTGGTATATTTTTTTTGGAAAGCTTTGATAAAATTTTATAAAGTAGCTCACTTTTCATTGAATGCACTTGAGGCTGCTTCGACCCAAAAACAAATTCCAATTGGGAATTCGATAGCAAAAAATGAGACGGTCATGTAGATCACAAGACGAGTTGTTAGTTCTTTTCTTTAAGATTTTTTTTTGAAAAATACTAGAATCGGATTTTTGAGTTTTTCATTTTTCGGATTTTTTTCAAAAATCGGATTTTGGATTTCTCATATTTTTGGATTCATTAGAAGTTTCTGATTCTCAAAATTCGGGATTATTGAGTTTCTTAAATTTTGAAATTTAAGAAAGAAATTCAGAAATTCAGAAATTCAGAAATTCAGAAATTCAGAAATTCAGAAATTCAGAAATTCAGAAATTCAGAAATTCAGAAATTCAGATAATTGAGCTCAAAGTTGACCGTATGGAAAGGTTTCTATTAGAGGAATACGGTAAGTGGTCGAGAATTCCAATTTTTCTTTCCTGGCCTAACTTTCCCACTCCATGCCTAGAAACCCGAACTCACCTCTTTCCTCCAATACTCTCTTTTTTCGCCTTCTCTCTTGCCAACCTCGCTTTCTTTAACTCTCTAATCAGTATAATCGTAAGTGTTGGAAACAAAATACATGGTAAAATTTTTCCGATTCCTCCCCCAATTATTAAATTAATGTTTCTGAATAATCCGTCGGAGGCTTTATAAAAATCGCGTTCTTGAAAAATGACATTTGGCACAAAATACGATGGATTGTACCCAGGACAGCTGAAAAATTAGTTTCAGATTTTTTTCCAGAACAATGATAAAACAACGTAAAACCTGTATTAGGAAGGCCCCTCTAATAGAAGGGCCTTTCTAATAGAAGGGCCCTCTGAGAGGGACCTTGGAAAAGGTTTTACGGCAATTCAAGAAATTACTTCAAAGGCATCGTCCAGAACGTTCCATTCTCCATCATTTCAAATCTGAAATAGTAGAAAATCGATAAAAATGAGCTGAGCAATAAAACTGAAAGATTGATTTTCCACCCGAAAATTGGTTTAGAAATGTAATTGAATCTGAAAAAGCTGTCTATTTCTGCGTCCGGATGTCCACATACCTATGATTCATTGAATTTCTGACGGCTACTGTACGTACGGCAGCCAACATAAGCCCTAGCCACGTGGAACATCTTCTGAAGTCGTCACGAAGGGTGTACAGTAACCAATTGATGTTCTGCTCCAGAATTGATTCTGGGGGAATGCTGAAAATTGAGATTGAAAAATGGGATTTTCTGAATATTCAAATTTTCATATTTTTGATATTCTGATTTCTGAAATTCCGAATATGTAAAATTATGATACATTTTTCCCATGTCACTCATAAAACGTGGAAATAGAAATCAGAAAAAATAACTAAGTCTTCACATTTTTTCAGAAATCAGAAATCACAGAAACCAATTTTTTTGGTTTTTAATAAATAATGGAAAAAAATAATTTCAGAAAAAAAAACAAAAAAAGCGGAAATGAAAAAAGCTAATTAGAAAAAAAACCAGAAATTCAGAAATTCAAAAATTCAGAAATTCAGAAATTCAGAAATTCAGAAATTCAGAAATTCAGAAATTCAGAAATTCAGAAATTCAGAAATTCAGAAATTCAGAAATCCAGAATTCCGATTTCTTACCATTCTCCCGTTCCCACGATCCAAATTCTAATCTTCTTCTTAATTGCAATTATCGGAAATGCCATATCAGCCATCGCAATTCCCAAAAGAATCGAATTCATAGAAGACGTGCGCATCTGACGACGGGACAGAATGTAGACGTGGAATATATTCACAAATAGGTCAATGGAAGCGAAAATGTATTCATATCCACCGACTACAATAACCAGGTTACTGTAATTTTGAAGAATTTCAGAAAAAAAAAACTTTTTGAAGTTACTTCGAATATTTTTTGTACTTTATTGGTGAAAGTCAACTATTGTCTATTAAAAATAATCGCACGAGTGAACGAGCAAAAAACGTGTAGAGAGTGTCTAAACCTGTTCACTCGTGCGATTATTTTTAATAGGCAATATTCTGAATACTAATTAATTAATTAACTACAGTAATTTTCGAATTAATTTTTTCGAAAAATTTAAAAAATAAATTCAAAAAATCACCTGAAAAATAGTTGTAAATCTGTAGAATTTGTGGTACTCATGAGAAAAATGAATAAGCTTTTTTTCGAACGAAAAGATTTTCTTGAATAACTTTTTTGGGAAAAAAACAGAAAAAACAATTTTTTGTGATTCCAGGGAAAATATTCAGACGTCAACCATACTGGGAACAGAAGGAGCAAAAAAGATCAGGTTGCTGGAAAAATAAGAGGTCACAAGAGGTTTTTTGTTCAGAAGACGTCGGATTTCTAAGAATCAGAAGATGTTGTCTCATCAGAATCACAAAGTTGATGATTTTTGATTTAAAAAAAATGACGACGTCGTCAAAAATTTTTCATGCAAAAAATGTGTTTTTTGATGAAAACATAAAAAATCTGAAATTTGGAAAATTCTGAATTTTTGAAAATTTAATGAGGAAATTACTTTTTTCCATAGAGAAAGGGGTACAAAATCGTTCGAAAAAAAATTGTTATAAAGTTTTTTTTTTCAAAATTACTGTATTCTGGTTACTGTAGTTGGTGGACATGAGTACATGTTCGCTTCCATAGCCGTATTTATGAATACCGTAAAACCTGTAATATAGCGCCATGGTGTTCTATTTTCCGGAGGGGTGTTTTGGGATGATGCGAGGTAGCAGAAATTAGTTTTTTACTTGGGGGTCTTCTATTACGAGTGGCGTTATACTACAGTTTTTACGGTATATTCGATGTCTACACTCTGTCACGTCGCCTTCTTCTGATTCTTAGAAATCCGACGTCTTCTGAATAAAAAACCTCTTGTGACCTCTTATTTTTCCAACAACTTGACCTTTTTTGCTCCTTGTTTTCCCAGTATGGTTGACGTCTGAATATTTTCCCTGGAATCACAAAAAATTGTTTTTTTCTGTTTTTTTCCCAAAAAAGTTTTCCCAAAAAAGTACAAAAAACATTCGAAGTAACTTCAAAAAGTTTTTTTTTTCTGAAATTCTTCGAAATTACAGTAACCTGGTTACTGTAGTCGGTGGATATGAATACATTTTCGCTTCCATTGACATGTTTGTGAATATATTCCACGTCTACACTTTGTCACGTCGCCAGATGCGCATGTCATCAATGAATTCGATTCTTTTGAGAATCGCAATGACTGATATGATACTTCTATTGATTGCAATTTAGAAGAAGATAAGAATTTTGATTGTGGGACCTGGAGAATGGTAAGAATCGGAATTCCCAATTCTCTGAATTTCAAAAACTCATATTTTTTCTCTGAAGTTCAGAATTTTAGGGTTTTTCAAAGTATCGGTTTTTTGGAATCCCAGAAATCCAGAAAAAGAATTTCTAAAACCTCCTAAAATCCTAGACGATAAAAAATCCAAAAATCCCCAAATTCCAAAATTCCCAAGAATCCCTCCTCATCCTTAAAAGCCAGAAGAGATAGGAGTCCTCCCACAGAGCCTCTCTCTCTGCGTCTCTTCTAAATTTTTCATCTTTCATTTTTTCCGTGCCAGGGGGCACCCCCTGGTACCGCCATCTTTTTCGATGGCTAGTGTCCAGACATTTCCTTCAAAAAGAGACGCAGAGAAACGAGAAGGAGAAAAGAGAAATTGCTCAGCTCTTCTTTTCATTCTTTTTTTTCTCCTCATGGATCCCAACTGAATTCGGGGCCCTCAACTTTTTTTTTGATTTTTCAGAGTATTTTTTTAAAGATATGGTGAGTTCTCTTTAATTTTTTATTGCAGATTTTCAATAAAAAATTTAATTAAAAAACATCACAAAATTCATCAAAAGTTGATTGAAAAAATGCTAAAAAATTAATTTCCCAAAGTTTTTAATATAAAAAATTGCTGAGAATTAACTGCTGAAGTAAAAAAAAAATTTTTTTATTAAAAAAAAATTTTTTTAATAAAAAATTGCTGACAATTGACTGCTGAAATTTTAAAAAACAAACTATTATTTCAGATTCTACGGGTACTAAATATTGGAAATATTTACATATCAACCAAAAATAGGTAAGATTTCAAATTTATATATTTTTTCTAGAAATTGCAAAAAATCTCAGAACTCGGAACTTTCAATTATCTTAGAAATGTGTAATTTTCTTAAGTTTTTTTTTTGAATTTAAAAAAAAAAACGAAAACTTTGAATTATCAGATTTTCTGAAAATTCTGGAATTTCAAAAAAAACGTTTTCATTAAAATTTTTTAGTTTTCAGAGATCAACAATACTGACGGGTACAAAGTTCGAAATGTGTAACTAACCGTTCCCGTTCATTTTTTAAATTTTAAATTTATAAAAATCGTACGGCATGCACAGCGGTATACGAGGTTGAATTAGTTTTTTTTGAGGGTTTCGTATTTTTTTTTGTATTTTTAAATTTTTTAAAACCATCTGCAAGTATATACATGCTTTTGTTTCGAATTGTGATATTTTGTAGTTTTTGAAATAATGTTGCTTTTCATAAATCCAAAAATGTGGAGTTGTTTCTGCTTCATAATTTTTTAAATTTTTTGAATAAATTTGATTTTTAAAATTATTTTTACTGTTTTAATAGAATTTTCAGGTTAAATTTTTAAAAATATTTTTCAGAGAAATTGAAAAAAAAACATAAATTATCTGAAAATTTAGGAATTTGTGAATTTCTAACTTTCGGGTCCCTGGGTCCCTGGGTCCCTGGGTCCCTGAACTTTTTCTTCATTTTTTTTGTGCTTTTTTCCGCCCAAAGCAAATACAAAATTTCCGTTTAAAACCGTCAAACTATTCCCGAACTATTCTTCATTCTATTCGTTTTTTATTTGACTGCCAACTGATTCAGGTGGTCTAAAATGTTTTTGATTTTTTTTTTGAAAATTTTCATATTCTCTATTCTGTTTATTTTTCAGATCACCCACATGTGCAACTTCCCTTTCATAAATTGGCAAAGTAATTAATTTTGGAAAATTAAAAAAAAAACGAAGACTCATATGTGTAATTTCCCATTCAGTTTTTCATGTTTGTGAATTCATATTTTCCACTTTTTTGATTTAAAAAACTTAATTTTCAGCATTTTGGAGGAAAATTTTGCACTGCAGTGTTCAATCTCATACTGAATTTTTAAAAATAATTTTTTTTGGAATTTTTAGTTTTCGAATCGACTAGTCATTCAATAATTCACTTTTGGTTGTGCTACTGTTTCACCATTTTTAATTGTTTTTTGTATTCCTTGATATATTTAATTAAATTCCAATAAACTTGATTTTTTAAACATTTTTTCAATGAAATATTTGGAGAGAAAATTTTAAAAAGAATCGGAAAAAACCAGAAAAAAATTACGATGAAATTCAAACAATTGGCATGATCTTTGTATCTAAACCAATCTTTTGTGTTTTATTGCTTCGGAAAGTTGACATTAATCGTTTGGACAGATTTTGATAAGGTTTGGTTCATGATCATTGTGTTTCTCAGTATATAAATAACCCCCACCTACCCGAAACAACCACTCCAATTGACAGAAAATAATGTCTACTGGTAAGTTTTTCCGTTTTTCAAAGTACCCGAATTGTTAAATTTGAGCCCATGTATCTCATTTTCTGTGAGAGATATCAAAAAGTGGTTAACTAATAAAATGTTGCTGATATCATGATAAACATTTTATCAGTTGACAACTTTTCGATTTCTTTCAAGAGAAATGAGATATATAGGCTCAAAGAAAATGGTCCGGGTGGCGTTCAAATATAGTGTATACGGTATCTTTAAAATATGCCCTCATTTTTTCAGACAACGTTAACAAAGTCATCGACCTCACCCAGGAATTCTTGGAAAACGGAAAATTCATATTCAAAAATGTCGCTGAAGCGCTGGGAGACATTGCAGGAGTCGGAGGATTACTCAAGGCTCTCATGGCTTTTGCACCTGAAGAGAAGGACCCGGTGATGGAGAAGTTGGACGATTTGGAAAAGAAAATTGATACGGTAGAGCTTGTTTTATAAAAAATAGAAGAAAAATCCTCCAGAACACAAAAAGAACCAAGTTTCTAGCTGTTCTGGGAGCCGAGATACGGCTATTTGAAGTTTTAGAAGTTAGAGCGTCTCGTCGTCTGCGTCTCAAACTTTGACGGCATGTATCTCCGCTCCCGTAACTGCTAGAAAGATGGTTTTTGAACCGTTTTCTTTGTATTAGTTTGTCGATTTCAAGAAGAAGTTTTTTCAGAATTAGTCTATAAGCCCAACAAAAGGTGCAGCTCTTCCAAATACTGTGAATACCGTACTCTTATAAAGTGCCTCCCTAACTTTGAGGCAATTTATCTCGGTTCCTGTAACAAAAACCAAAAAGTGGTCAACTAGTAAAATACTGTTGATATTATGATAAACATTTAATCAGTTGGCCACTTTTCGATATATTTCACAGGAAATGAGATACATGGGCTCAAAGTTGATAGTCCTATAAAAATGGCTAAAAATTCGGGGTACAAGGGGGTACAACTGATTTAGGGGTACAAAAATTCGGGGGTACAACGATTCGGGGGTACAAACTATCAATGATTCTAGGGTACAACTAATTTCATGTAGGGGTACAACGTTTGTGATTCGGAGGTACAATTTTTCTGACGAAGTTTCTGAATTCCTGAATTTCAGAGCTTGAAAATTTCAAAATTCGGAATCTGAAAATTTCGGAACTTCAGAATCTGAGAATCTGAGAATTTCCGAATTTTAGAACTTCGAAATCTCAGAATTTCAGAACTTCAACATCTCAGAATTTCAGAACTTTGGAATTCCAGAATTCGCAATCTGAGAATTCCGCAACTTCAGAATCTGAAAATGCTAAAACTTTAAAGGGTAAAACGGACTCCGACCAAAAATTTTTATTGCATTAAAATGTGTTAAAATTTATCTATTTTCCGAATATTATTGCGAAAAAATTCAAAAAAAATCCGAAAGTCCCGAAAAACGGCGTTGAAAAGGAAGAAAATTCAAAAAAAGGTGCCGCCGGGGGACGAGGATTTTCAGTGAGAAACCTAGGCCACGGCAGCGGGCGCCTTTCCTACGTGGCAATTTTACCGGATTTTTTTCAATT
>NC_013488.2:17024979-17037967 GCF_000004555.2 Caenorhabditis briggsae | reverse complement strand
CTTTCCTACGTGGCAATTTTTCCGGATTTTTTTCAATTTCATGTCCGGCAGGTAAAAAACGTAAAAAGCCACTGTCGGCGACTTGAAAAAAAGGCTGTCAGGTGCCGTGACCTAGGTTTCTCACTGAAAATCCTCGTCCCCCGGCGGCACCTTTTTTTGAATTTTCTTCCTTTTCAACGCCGTTTTTCGGGGATTTCGGATTTTCTTTGAATTTTTTCGCAATAATATTCGAAAAATAGATAAATTTTAGCACATTTTAATGCAATAAAAATTTTTGGTCGGAGTCCCCCTTTAAAATCTCAGAACTTTGGAACTTCAAAAATTCAGGACTTCAGAATCTCACTATTTCAAGAAAGACAATGGAGAACTCTGAAATGATTTTAACAAATTTTACAAACGGATTTTAATGCCAGTAGATACTTTCCTCACTTCCAATTTTTCTCAATTTTATTTCTTAATTCTATTTCATTTCCTTTTGTTTCTCAATATTCC
Source organism: Caenorhabditis briggsae (assembly GCF_000004555.2). NCBI lineage: Eukaryota > Metazoa > Nematoda > Chromadorea > Rhabditida > Rhabditidae > Caenorhabditis > Caenorhabditis briggsae. The sequence goes on along the minus strand of NC_013488.2, from coordinate 17,037,475 downwards.
TTCGTTTTTTCCCAATTTTTCTTAATTTTCCTCAATTTTCGAGGTAATTTAAATTTTCTCATTTTTAAACAATTTTCTATATCATTGATTGAAGGAAACAATCACAAATTAGCAATTTACCAACGAAATTCGAAAATCCCAAAAATTAGCCCAAAATGAGCTATTTTCTTTCGAAATTTGTTCGAACAGGCAATAAAACATTACAAAAATTATAAAATTAATTTTTTTCGATAAATTACCACAACAATTTGAGCAAAAATAATGAAAAACGAAGGAAAACGGAGAAAAATGGGAATTGCGAAAAGATCTCAATTTCGCGAAATTTTCTTGAGGAAGAGAAAACCACGCAGCTCGGCCACGGCCATGGAATGATGACGTCATCGCTCGCAAATTTTATTCCCGAGATTTTCTCCGTCTTCCTTCGTTCTTCATCATTTTTGCTCAAATTTTTGTGGTAATTGGTCGACAAAAAATTCAATTAATATTACAATTTTTGTAATGTTTTATTGCCTGTTCGAACAATTTTCGATAGCTCACTTTGGGCGAATTTTTGGGATTTTCGAATTTTGTGTGAAATAGCTAAATTGTGATTGTTTCCTTCAATCAAAGTTATAGAAAATTGTTTAAAAAAGATAAAAATTTAAATTACCACGAAAATTGAGGAAAATTAAGAAAAATTGGGAAAAAGACGAAGGAATATTGAGAAACATTAAAGCATTAGAAAACTGAGTTTGTAAAATTTGTCAAGTTTAGATTATTGTCAAAAAGAACAATGTGACAATGAGAAGTGAAAAATTTCTGTCGTTCGAAATTCTCAGATACCGAAATACTGAAGTTCCAAACTTCTGAAATTCTGAGATTCTGAAGTTCTGAAATTCTTTGATTTCAAAGTTCTGAAATTCTGAAATTCTTAAATTTGGAAATTCTCAGATTCTGAAGTTCCGAAATTCTCAGATTCCGAATTCTGGAACTCTAAGAATTCTGAAGTCAATGAAGAAAATTTCTGCCGTAATTATTGAAAATTCAGAAATATTGAGATTCTGAAGTTCTGAAATTTTGAAGTTCCGAAGTTCTGAGATTCTGAGATTTTGAAGTTCTGAAATTCTGAGATTCTGAGATTTTGAAGTTCTGAAATTCTGATATTCTGAGGTTCTCAGATTCTGAAATTCCGAAATTTTCAGATTCCTAAATACTGAAATTCCAAAGTTCTGAAATTCTAAAAAATTCAGAGATTTTCAAGCTCTGAAATTCAGGAATTCAGAAACTTCGTCAGAAAATTTGTACCCCCGAATCACAAACGTTTGACCCCTAAATGAAATAAGTTGTACCTCAGAATCATTGTCAGTTTGTACCCCGAATCGTTGTTCCCCCGAATTTTTGTACCATAATTTTGTACCCCTAAATCAGTTGTTTTGGCCTATAAAAATATGTTTCAGCTCGCCGACAAAATGAACCTCAAGTTTGGCGATATGAAAGCCTTTATAACTGAGATGAATTTCCAAGACGAAGTGATAACACCAACCTCCAAGTTGACCAAATATATGGCTGATTGCCTGACAAACCCAGCGCCGGAGGCCTTTGAAAACTTCAGAAAGGCCTATGATAAAAATTCTCTATTGGATTTAGCCTATGTGAGTTTATCAACTTTGAGCTCGATTATCACGATTCCTGTAACAGATATCAAAAAATTTCTAACTGATAAATTATTTATCATAATATCACCAATAATTTATCAGTTGACACAATTCTGATAGCTGTCACAGGAACCGATATAATTCAGCTCCAAATAAACGATATTTTCAGAGCGTTCTAAGCCTTCTCGAGGGACCAACAACAAACCCGTTGAAAATGGCAATGGACGCGGATAACCTAAAAACAAGGTCAACTTTTGATAAGTGGCACGATATCATTAATGGGGTACTTGGACAATTTGTAAGTCGATTCCATCTTACCGTAAAACCTGTAATAAAAGGGCACCCCCACACTGTCAAGTTTGAGCTAATTTTTCTCGGGGCAACTACCATTGAGAATAGAAAAAAACCTAAATGTTCCCAAAAAAGAGGTTTTTGTAGTTTTTGTAGTACACACACACACACACACACTTACTGTAAATTTGAAGGAATAAAAAAATAATTTTCAGCTCTTCCTCGAAGGATTTGCAAGTGGTCTGCTCAAAGACAGTAACACTTATGACTCGGAAAGACTCTCCAGTAGAGGACAGAAGCTTTTTGAAACTATCGAAAACTGGAGAGAGGCTTACAAAAAGGACCTATCCTATTGGACAGCTCTGCCAAAGTACCTGGGAGAGTATCAGGATACTCATGAGCATTTGAACAACTCACAAAAAGCTGATGAATTGAAAAATATTCTGAATAATATTCTGACAAAGTAAAGAAAGAGCCAGAAATGCCAACTAGCCAAAGATTTTCAGCGACGCCTTCTACCTAGCCGTGTTCAACGATGAAGGCTATGATGATTTCAACTATGCTATTGATACGAATGTTGAAGGACAACTTATAGAGTCCTACAAACGTGGAAAGTGTTCTGTGATAGTCTATAGAAGCACACAAGCAAATTCAGTGGGTTCCGAGAAGTTGGAACAGATGAAACAGGAGGTGAAGACGTTGGAGAATGGGAAGATTCCGACGTAAGTACGACAAATAGAAGAAAAATTATTCAAAACACAAAAAGAACCAAGTTTCTAGCTGCCCTAGGAGTCGAGACACGGTCATTTGAAGTTTCTGAGAGACGCAGACAGTTAGAGTGTCTTGTCGTCTGCGTCTCAAACTTCGACAGCCTGTATCTCGGCTCCCAGAACAGCTAGAACGATGGTTTTTTAACCTTTTCGGAATTTTTACGGCCGCGCAGCTAGTGCCACTGGTAGCAACGCGGAAACCTCCAACACCGGGTACAAATACTCAACTCTTCAAGGGGTTTGAATAAAGGAAACATTTTCAGTGAAAAATAGAAGAAAAATGCTCCAAAACACAAAAAGAACCAAGTTTCTAGCTGTTCTAGAAGCCGAGATACGGTCATTTGAAGTTTGGGAGAGACGCAGACAGTTAGAGTGTCTGGTCGTCTGCGTCTCAAACTTTGACGGCATGTATCTCGGCTCCCGTAACTGCTAGAAAGATGGTTTTTGAACCATTTTCTTTGTATTAATTTGTCGATTTCAAGAAGAAGTTTTTTCATGTCCCTCATGTGTTGTGATCATATCAATTTTCAGACGAATCCACTACAAGGGCTACCCAAAAACCTTATTCGATAACCCGATTCATAATGCTGGCTTCATTTGTATGATTGGTTTTATTGGGGAAGAGACTCGAGCTGCAAACTGTCCAAGACTAGCTGATGGGCCTGGCTACTGGTTAACAGCGACCACTGCGCCCGATGAGCGGGATCAGAAGACTTATAGAAGACTCATTGTTGGATATCTTTAATTATTAGAAGCCTAATTCTTTGTTTCATTTGATGCATTCAAAATTAAATTATTTTTATTTTATTCTCAAATTACAGAATTATTTTTCCAAATTTCCATACTATACAATTTTTGTTTCAAAGAAAGTAAACTAATAATGGCGCCATTTCTCAGAAATATTCGTTTGATAAATCTTATCATTTTGTTTTCGGTACAAGAAGACGATCAAGAATCTTTCATCAAATAGATTCTAGGGTGATAAGCCCAACGAAATCTTATCACTCAATACACAAAACTTAAAAAAAATTACTAGAATAAAGTTTTTGACCCATAACTCGCTTCAAACTCAACATTTTCAGCTAAATTTAAGTTCAAAATGTATTTTACTTAAAGAATTATCTTTACTATTAACAATCACCAAACTCTGTGCGTGTGTCCGTTTGTTCTCGGTTAGCGGACCCTAGCGAAGTCGCCACTGAGCCAAAATTTCCCAAAATTTCACAAATTACTCGAAATAGCAGCTAGATGTTGCCCGTTAATTGTGTCTTTGATAATATCGAAAATCGAGGTCATGAGTCTTCAAAAACCTCTGTTTGGGAGCATTTAGGTGTTTCTCTGTTCGCAAAAGTAGGTTGACAAGTTCACGGAAAAATTCAAGCGGGCAATACTCGTCTGGTATAAAATAAAGTATAAACTAATCAAATAATCTGTCTTACAGTACCCTACAGTACTCAATTTTGACTTCAATGTTAGGTAAACATCACGACTTTTTTTTTCTTCTAAAGTCAACATTTCGAAACTTTTCTCCATTTTTTTGTGCTTTTTTCCGCCCAAAGCAAATACAAAATTTCCGTTTAAAACCATCAAACTATTCCCGAAAATCTTCATTCTATTCGTTTTTTATTTGACTGCCAAATGATTCAGGTGGTCTAAAATGTTTTTTTTTAAATATTTTTTTGAAAATTCTCATATTCTCTATTCTATTTTTGAATAATTTTTTAAAAAGCGGTAAGTCCTATTTTTTGGTAAATTTCAAGTAAGATGTTTTTTTCCAGATTTCTGAAAACTTTACACTGAAACCCACCTATCTTTTTTGGGGATTTTTAAAGGTACATGAGTTTGAAGATTCAGAAAAAATCAAAAAAAAAAAATTATTTTTCAGATCACCCACATGTGCAACTTTCCTTTCATAAATTGGTGAGTTTGAAGTTTTTTTTTGTTTTTGAAAAATAATTAATTTTGGAAAATTTAAAAAATTTCTAATGGAATTAGATTTAACAACTGAAGATTCAAAATTTTATTTAAAAGTTATTTTTTTCAGATTTGAAAAAAAAACGAAGACTCAGATGTGTAATTTCCCATTCAGTTTTTCAGGTTTGTGAATTTATATTTTCCACTTTTTTGATTTAAAAAACTTAATTTTCAGCATTTTGGAGGAAAATTTTACGCTACAGTTTTCAATCTCAATATGGATTTTTTAAATAATTTTTTTTGGAATTTTTAGTTTTCGAATCGACTAGTCATTCAATAATTCACTTTTGGTTGTGCTACTGTTTCACCATTTTTAATTGTTTTTTGTATTCCTTGATATATTTAATTAAATTCCAATAAACTTGATTTTTTAAACATTTTTTCAATGAAATATTTGGAGAGAAAATTTTAAAAAGAATCGGAAAAAACCAGAAAAAAATTACGATGAAATTCAAACAATTGGCATGATCTTTGTATCTAAACCAATCTTTTTCTGCTTCGGAAAGTTGACATTAATCGTTTGAACAGATTTTGATAAGGTTTGATTCATGATCATCGTGTTTCTCTTGAGACCGGATTTTTGAGAAAAAAAACGAAAATTTATTTCTGGAACCTATTTTAAAATAGAACAATGTGTGTGTTTTTTTTCGAAATATTCATGGAAATCCAGCAACCATAGCTAATTTCATCTTCATGGCCCATGGTGTCTCACCAGCCTCCACTGTCATCGTGTACCCTGGACCCCATTCGTGTCCAGGAGTCAAACAGGACCGTACTTCTGGATGACGTGCGTCCCAAATCAACACAATGAACTTTGCCATGGGGATGTTGTCATGAAGAGTGTCAGCGTGACCACTGCACGAGCCTTTTCTGGAAAATTGGAAGTTTTGGCTCTATCCAAAAATAACCGCCAACTTCGAGCTCAATTATCTCATTTCCTGTGAAAGATATCAAAAATTTGCCAACTGATAAATTATTGATCATGAAATCACCAATATTTTATCAGTTGGCAATTTTTTGCGATCTTTTACAGTAACCGAGATATAGGGGCTCTTTCCAGCTCATTTTCAAGCTTATTTTTACCCTTTTTCAGCCAATTTTCAGTCATTTTAAGCCAAAACTGAAAAATGCCAAATTGAAAAAAACTGGTGTATTTCAGAAATCAAGCTGACTAGGAATTTTCAAAATGATTGTAAATTTGACAGCCGAGCTCCAGGCTCTTGAAAATTGTCAAAATGGTCGAAAATTAACGGAAAAATACGTTTTTGCATATCTTATCGACCGGCGTTGTATATATCTAAATGCTACACTTGTTTGATAGCCCTTAAAATTTCCTATCTAACGGTATAAATTTCATAGTGATTGGAAACTATTGAAAAGAGTTATGCGCCTTTAAAGTTACAGTTAGGCAGAAAATCCACTGAAAAAAACGTTTTTTGTATATCTTATTGTACAGTACTGTATCTTGATTTCAAGAGAAGATATCGAAAAGTGGTCAACTGATAAAATGTTTATCAAAATATTACCAATATTTTCTTAGTTGAACATTTTTTGACAGCTTTCAAATGAAGCAAGATAAATTAGGTTTAAAAGTCAGAACATCAAAAAATGGCACCAAACTTACGCCTTGATTTTTCCAGTCTCACAAGCTTCACAAGCGTGCTGCATGTCCCAAAATTCACCGACACTCAACGTATTGGCTTTTTTGCTTCTGTACACTATTATATTACATCCTCCTTTCTCATAAGACTCCACAGTCTGGTCATCCACTCCTTTCCACATGGAGAAGTCGTTGATATTGGGGGAAGAGTCGGAAATCACCAGGTACAACGATTCGTTGGTCAAAATTGTGTTCAAAATGCTAATAAGCTTATCAGCTCGATCCTTATGAGTCAATTTCGAGGTATCCTCTTGGAATTGCTGAATATAGGTCTTCATCCCTTTCCAGTAAGCGTCTCCGGCCTGGAGTTTTTTTTTGGAGGACATATCAAAAAATCAAGGAGCCTACCTTATACTTATCTCTCAAGGCGTCCATATCAGTGTTAAGGTTGGCCGAGCACTCATTCATTCTGTCCCTATCATTAGTGTCTTTAGAATCCTGTAGACCAGAGGCAAATGCTTCCACGAATAGCTAAAATTTTTGAGGTACGAAAAATGCATTTCTGGAGTTTATAAACATTAAAAAACTGCTTAAAATCATCAAAAACCCCCTAAAACTCCAAAAAAAAAAGTCATTTTTGACCATTTTGAGTTTTGATGTCCAAATGGCCTAGTGGATTTTTCCACACAATTTTTACGAATCTCAACACCAAAGTTCGATTCCTCTGGGTGTCAATACTTTTTTGATTTTTATGTGAACCTTGGAAAAGTCATTTTTATTCGTTTTGGACATTTGGAACGAAATTCGGCCGGGCATTTGAACAGTTATGAAAAAAAAAGTCCCAATTTTCGACATTTTCAGAGTTTCTTGATATGAAAAACCTGCTAAAATCCTCAAAAAAGGCAATTTTTCACCAATTTGAGTTTTGATGTCCAAATGGCCTAGTGGATTTTTCCACCCAATTTTCACCAAGCTCAACACCAAAGTTCGTTTCCTCTGGGTGTCAAAACTTTTTTGATTTTTGTGTGGATCTCGAAAAATGCGTTTTTAGACATTTTGAACGTTTTATTTTCAGATAAAAAAAATTGACTGATAACTTCAAAATTTGAAATTTTCAAAAAAAAAGTTTTTAGCGTTCCAAACATCCAAAGCTGCTAAAAATGCATTTTACGAGGCCCACACAAAAATCAAAAAAGTTTTGCGCCCCATAGGAATCGAACTTTGGTGTTGAGATTGGTAAAAACTCCGTGGAAAAATCCACTAGGCCATCTTGACGCGAAAATTCAAAATGGTGGAAAATCGCGATTTTTTATGTTTTTAAGGGGTTTAGAGCAGTTTTAAACGGTTTTGAGTGTTTAGAAGCTCTAAAAACGTCAAAAATCATTATTTTTGGCCAATACACTTTGGGGTTTTAGAGGTTTTGAGAGCAGTTGTAGGTAGTTTCATGCTAAATTAATATAAAATTTTTCAGTTTGAAGTAGGCTTCAGTTTTTAGCCCATAACTCGCTTCAAACTCAACATTCACAGTTGATTCAAATTGCAAAACGTAGGGCTTAAAACGCTCTTTCAAACGGTTCTAAATTTTTTATATAACTCACAAATTGTCCCAGTGCTCCAGTGATAATATTCTTCCACTTATTGAAAGTGGTCTCAGTTTTAATCAAGTCAGCTTCCATAGACATGTATAATGGGTTCGTGGTGTCTTGCTGCATTTTGCTCATTACACTCTGGAATTTTCTATATGATAAAATTATCACTATTTTATCAGACGACTTCTATTGGAGAAACTGCGGTAGTTTTAAGCTTGATTAGTTCAGTTCCTATGAGAGATATCAAAAATTTGTCAACTGATGAAATATAGCTCATTTGATGCTAAACAATCTATCAGTTACCAAAATTGCGATATCGCTAAGAGGCATCGAGATAACTGAGCTCAAAGTAGTACGGTAAATGTGAGCTGAGTTACCTCGGTTCCTGTAAGAGTTATCGAAATTTGGTCAACTGATAAGTTGTTTATCATAAAATTACCACTATTTTATCAGTTGACAGATTTTTGATATCTTCGATAAGAATCGAGATAACTCACATAAGCCAAATCCAAGGGTTTATTCTTCTTATAAGACTCCAAAAAGTTCTCCGTCGCTTTCTTGGATGGATGTTTGAATGTGTCCATAATATACTGCATCAGTTTAGTGGCCGGTTGGATCACATCCTCATTGAACTTTGTTTCAGTCATAAAAGCCTTCAAATCCGAGAACTTGGCGTTCATTTTGTCAGCTAGAGTGTCGATTTTGCCTTCCAGCTCTCCCAACTTCTTCATAACCGGATCCTCATCTGGTGGAGCCAATTCAGTCAGAGCGCTTATCGCTTTTCCCAATTTCGAAATTATTTCAAACGATTCTTTCATTTCGGGAAACAAAAATTGCCCGGCTTCGACACATTGGTCCACATAACCAATCACTTTTTTGATGGTGTCTAAAAAATGTTGAGCTTGAACTTTAAGCTAAATTATCTCGTTTCCTATGAAAGATATCAAAAAATTTATAATTGATAAAATATTTATCATAATATGACCAATATTTTATCAATTTATCAGTTTTATATATCTCTCACAGAAACCGAGATAATTGAGCTCAAAGTATATATATATACATTTTTACAAAAAACACGGCTTTTGGAAAAATGGCATCTTCTTGAGCTCAAATATCTCGGTTCCTATTTTATCAGTTGACAAAACTTTGATATCTTTGACAGGAAATGATATATGTGAGGTCAAAATTTTGACCTACCAGCTGCTTCGTCTCCTGGCATCGTGGCCACTACGGTAGCTGGAAAAATATTATATTGTTTTTTTTTAATTGAAAAAAAAAACTTACCAGTCATCTTCTCTCAACAAAAAGATAATAACACATATCTTATCTGACCCTCTTTTATACAAAATTTTTATCACAAAAACCAAATTTCATACTATAGTTTTGATACCGAACTGATAATGGCGCCATTTCTCAGAAATTCGTACAAAGATCCCGTCTTATCATTTTGTTTTCGGTACAAGAAAACGATCAAGAATCGTTCTTCAAATAGATGGTAGGGTGATAAGCCTAACGAAACAGAATCTTATCACTCATAACGCAAAATTCAAAAAAAAAAGAGATCACTAAAATATAGTTTTCGACCCATAGCTCGCTTCAAACTCAACATTTTCAGACAAATTTAGGTTCAAAATGTAGGACTTGAAAAATGTTATGACATGAACCCAGGACCCAGGACCCAGGACCCAGGAAGGAAAAAAAACCAAAAGAAAAATCGGACATCTGGACACATGGAAATCTAGGCCTCCTTCCTCACTCTTAACAATCTTGTCTTGTTTACACCTAACAGAATCTTTATTGCTAAGCGTAAAAGTTATATGTGAGATTTTATCCTATTTATTATCCAATATGCGAAAACTCAAAAGACACAATTCAGTAAGTGTTTTTTAAACTACCGTAAAACCTGTAATCGAAGGGCCCCCACACTCTCAAGTTTGAGCTCAATTATCTCAGCTCCTATAAGAGATATCAAAAATGTGTCAACTGATAAAATGTGGCCAAAAATTCGGGGGGTACAATGATTTAGGAGTACAAGGGAGTACAACTGATTTAGGGGTACAAAATTGGTGATTCGGGGGTACAACGATTCGGGGTACAATCTACCAATGATTCTGGGGTACAACTTATTTCATTTAGGGGTACAACGTTTGTGATTCGGGGGGTGCAATTTTTTTGACGAAGTTTCTGAATTCCTGAATTTCAGAGCTTGAAAATCTCTGAATTTTTAAAATTTCAGAACTTTGGAATTTCAGTATTTAGGAATCTGAAAATTTTGGAACTTCAGAAACTCAGAATCTCAGAATCTCAGAATCTCAGAATTTCAGAACTTCAAAATCTCAGAATCTCAGAACTTCGGAACTTCAAAATTTCAAAACTTCAGAATCTCAATGTTTCTGAATTTTCAATAATTACGGCAGAAATTTTCTTCATTGTCTTCAGAATTCTTAGAATTCCAGAATTCGGAATCTGAGAATTTCGGAACTACAGAATCTGAGAATTTCCAAATTTAAGAATCTCTGAATTTCAGAACTTTGGAACTTCAGTATTTCGGTATCTGAGAATTTCGAACGACAGAAATTTTTCACTTCTCATTGTCACATTGTTCTTTTTGACAATAATCTAAACTTGACAAATTTTACAAACTCAGTTTTTTAATGCTTAATTTAAGTTCAAAACCCAACCGATACTTTCCTCAATTTTCCATTTTTTCTCAATTCCTTGTTTTTTCAATTCTATTTCAATTCCCTTTGTTTCTCAATATTCCTTCGTCTTTTTCTCAATTTTCCTCAATTTTCGCGGTAATTTAAATTTTTCTCTTTTTTAAACAATTTTCTATATCATTGATTGAAGGAAACAATCACAAATTAGCAATTTACCAACGAAATTCGAAAATCCCAAAAATTAGCCCAAATGAGCTATTTTCTCTCGAAATTTGTTCGAACAGGCAATAAAACATTACAAAAATTATAAAATTAATTTTTTTCGACTAATTACCACGAAAATTTGAGCAAAAATGATGAAAAACGAAGGAAAACGGAGAAAAACCCAAAAATAAAATTTGCGAGCGATGACCTCATCAGTCCATGGCCGTGGCCGAGCTGCGGGGTTTTCTCTTCCTCGGGAAAATTTCGCGAAATTCATACTTGTAAAATTCCGGGCCGGCCCGCCAAAGACCGGGCCCGGAAGGCCCGGTAGCAAACATTTTGTCATTTTGAGCCGAATTTTGAGCTCTCAATACAATTTTCTCCATTATTTTTTGTGCTTTTTGGATTGTTTGTCTGTTTGATCAAAAAATATCAAAGAAAAACTCGAAAAAATTTTTGATCGAAAAAATCTTCAAAACTTGTGGAATGACAGGCCCGCCGGGCCGGGACGGGCTTCTCCGTTTTCCTTCGTTTTTCATCGTTTTTGCTCAAATTTTTGTGGTAATTAGTCGAAAAAAAATAATTTTATAATTTTTGTAATGTTTTATTACCTATTCGAACAAATTTCGAGAGAAAATAGCTCATTTTGGGCTAATTTTTGGGATTTTCGAATTTCGTTGGTAAATTGCTAATTTGTGATTGTTTTCTTCAATCAATGATATAGAAAATTGTGAAAAAAAATGAGAAAAATTTCAATTACCATGAAAGTTGAGGAAAATTGAGAAAAATTGGGAAAAAAAACGGAAAATTGGGGTAAAAACGAAGGAAAATTGAGAAACAAAGAGAAATGAAATAGAATTGAGAAAAATTGGTGTTGAGGAAAGTATAGGCTGGGTTTTAATCCTAAATTAAGCATTAAAAACCTGAGTTTGTAAAATTTGTCAAGCTTATTTTACAGTTCTCTATTTTCAAAAAGATAGAGACAATGAGAAGTGAAAAATTTCTGTCGTCCTAAATTCCCAGATGCCGAAACACTGAAATTCCAAAGTTCTGAAATTCTCAGTTTCTCAGATCCTGAAGTTCCGAAATTCTCAGGTTCCGAATTCTGGAATTCCAAAGTTCTGAAATTCTGATATTTCGAAGTTCTGAAGTCCTGAGATTCTGAAATTCGGAAATTTTCAGATTCTCAGATTTTGAAGTTCCGAAATTTTCAGATTCCGAAATACTGGAATTCCAAAGTTCTGAAATTCTAAGAATTCTAAGATTTTCAAGCTCTGAAATTCAGGAATTCAGAAACTCCCTCAAAAAAATTTGTACCCCCGAATCACAAGCGTTGTACCTTTAAATGAAATGGGTTGTACCCCAGAATCATTGATAGTTTGTACCCCCGAATTTTTGTACCCACGAATTGTTGTACCCCCCGAATCACCAATTTTGTACCCCTAAATCAGTTGTACCCCCTTGTACCACCGAATTTTTTGCCATAAAATGTATAGGATATTATGATAAACAATTTATCAGTTGACACATTTTTCATATCTTTATCAGAAACCGAGAAAATTTGGATCAAAGTTAAAAATTAGGGGGGGGGGGTCTTCTACTACAGGTTATAATTAATCAATTAATTACTATTTTCAGCTGTCCAGTGCTTCAAAATACGTTTATCTAATTATTTTTGGAGCTGTGGGAATTGTTTATCTGTGGAGGAAGATCAAAGGAATGGGATATCTTCAAAAAATATCTTTCCTCATAAAAAGCATAGCAGAATTTA
>NC_013488.2:17023304-17024684 GCF_000004555.2 Caenorhabditis briggsae | reverse complement strand
TATCATTTTCTGTAAGAGATCGCAAAAAGTTCTCAACTGATAAAATGTTGCTGATACCATGATAAACATTTTATCAGTTGACAACTTTTCGATATCTCTCGAAAGAAGTGAGACATATAGGTTCAAAGTGGATGGTACGGGGGGGGGGGGGACGTTCTCTATTAGAGTGTTCACGGTAAATTTTTTAGAAACGAGTGCTTGAGAAATGAAATCGAGGACATGAGAAATGCTCAATATCAGAAAGGAAAAGCTGAAAATAAAGCAAAAAATGAGAAATTCGTTGAGGAAATTGATGCTAACATCAAAAGGGAGGAGGAATTTAGGAGAAAGAAAAATCTGGAACATGAGATGAAACAGAACATTTTGATGGAAAATTTTCGGGAAGAGCAGGAAGCTAAAAACAGGTTTGGCTGGAATTTCTGAATTTCTGAATTTCTGAATTTCCGAATTTCCGAATTTCTGAATTTTCTGAATTTCTGAATTTCTGAATTTCTGAATTTCTGAATTTCTGAATTTCTGAATTTCTGAATTTCTCAACTTCTGAATTTCTGAATTTTCTGAATTTCTGAATTTCTGAATTTCTGAATTTTTGAATTTCTGAATTTCTGAATTTCTGAATTTCCGAATTTCTGAATTTCTGAATTTCTGAACTTCTGAATTTCTGAACTTCTGAATTTCTGAATTTCTGAATTTCTGAATTTCTCAACTTCTGAATTTCTGAATTTCTGAACTTCTGAATTTCTGAATTTCTCAACTTCTGAATTTCTGAATTTCTCAACTTCTGAATTTCTGAATTTCTGAATTTCTGAATTTCTGAATTCCTGAATTTTTGAATTTCTGAATTTCTGAATTTCTGAATTTCTGAATTTTTGAATTTCTGAATTTCTGAATTTTCGAATTTCTGAATTTCTGAATTTCTGAATTTTCGAATTTCTGAATTTCTGAATTTCTGAATTTCTGAATTTCTGAATTTCTGAATTTCTGAATTTCTGAATTTCTGAATTTCTGAATTTCTGCATTTCTGAATATCTGAATTCCTGAATTTCTGAATTTCTGAATTTCTGAATAGTTGAATTTCTGAATTTCTGAATTTCTGAATTTCTGAATTTCTGAATTCCTGAATTCCTGAACTTCTGAATTCCTGAATTTCTGAATTTCTGAATTTTTGATTTTTTGAATTTCTGAATTTCTGAATTTCTGAATTTCTGCATCTCTGAATTTCTGCATTTCTGAATTTCTGCATTTCTGCATATCTGAATTTCTGCATCTCTGAATTTCTGAATTTCTGAATTTCTGAATTTCTGAATTTCTGAATTTCTGAATTTCGTGAATTTCTGCATTTCTGAATTTCTGAATTTCTGAATCTCTGAATATCTGAAC
>NC_013488.2:17016357-17023102 GCF_000004555.2 Caenorhabditis briggsae | reverse complement strand
TTCTGAATTTCTGTTTTTCTGAATTTCTGAATTTTTGACTCTTCTGAATTTCTGAATTTTCGAATTTCTGAATTTCTGAATTTCTGAATTTTCGAATTTCTGAATTTCTGAATTTCTGAATTTCTGAATTTCTGAATTTCTGAATTACTGAATTTCTGAATTTCTGTTTTTCTGAATTTCTGAATTTTTGAATTTTTGATTTTTTGAATTTCTGAATTTCTGAATTTCTGAATTACTGAATTTCTGAATTTCTGAATTTCTGAATATCTGAATTTCTGAATTTTTGAATTTCTGAATTTCTGAATTTCTGAATTTCTGAATTTTTGAATTTTTGATTTTTTGAATTTCTGAATTTCTGAATTTCTGAATTTCTGAATTTCTGAATTTCTGAATTTCTGAATTTCTGAATTTCTGAATTTCTGAATTTCTGAATTTCTGAATTTCTGAATATCTGAATATCTGAATTTCTGAATTTCTGAATTTCTGAATTTCTGAATTTCTGAATTTCTGAATTTCTGAAATTCTGAATAATTGAATTTCTGAATTTCTGAATTTCTGAATTTCTGAATTTCTGAATTACTGAATTTCTGAATTTCTGAATTTCTGAATTTCTGAATTTTTGAATTTTTGATTTTTTGAATTTCTGAATTTCTGAATTTCTGAATTTCTGAATTTCTGAATTTCTGAATTTCTGAATTTCTGAATTTCTGAATTTCTGAATTTCTGAATTTCTGAATTTCTGAATTTCTGAATTTCTGAATTTCTGAATTTCTAAATTTTTGAATATCTGAATTTCTGAATTTCTGAATTTCTGAATTTCTGATTTCCTGAATTTCTGATATTCTGAAAATCGTATTCTCTATATTCTCGTTTTTTGGACTTTTACACCACAAAGACGATCATTGTAATATTCGATAGATAACAATAAATATGTGTCAGTTGTGTCCAAAATGTTGTGTCGAATGTATTTAAAGTGTTCAACTGATAAGAGAACAATCTATAAAAAGAGGGCGAGATGAAAAACAAGTCATATCAATTAACATAATGATTCTGTTATTGTCATTTTGTCTATTACTAATTTTCTGGATTATTTCAAATTTTCGGAAAGGATCAAATTTGCCTCCCGGACCCACACCTCTTCCATTAATTGGAAATATTCATCAACTGATTTACCTGATATGGAAATTAAATGGAATTGTGCCAACATTGGATTTTTATAGAAAGGTAACATATTTTAAAAATGTGGAACTTTCTGGAAATTTCGAAGATTCCAGAAATACGGAAACGCCTATACCATTTGGCTGGGACCAATGCCCACTGTCAACATAACGGATTACGAAATGGCTCATGAGATTTTCGTTAAAAATGGGAAAAAGTGTCAGGATCGACAACTGGCGCCAGTTCTTGAGCATATTTCAGGTTGGAAATAGTAGACAAAAAATGAGCTAACGCACTAGAAATGCGTCAAGTCCCCGAAAATGCGCCTGCTAGTACTTTGACGCATTTTCAGTGTATTGAACGCAGATTAGCTGTTCCAGGGACAAAAATCTCCAGGGCGCTAGGAAAGCGTCAAGTCACGGGGAATGCGTCAAGTCACCGAAAATGCGCCTGCTTGGTTTCTTAATTTTTTCCATGTCTTGACGCATATCTAATTCCTAGACGCATTTGCCGTGTCGTGACGCATTTTTGGTGCCTTGACGCATTTCCAGTAACTTGACGTGTTTCTAGTGACTTGATTCATTTCTAGTGACTTGGCGCATTTTCAGTGACCTGAAAAATTTCTGGTGCTTCTACGCATTTCCAACTTTTTGGCGTATTTCTAGCGACTTGGCCATTTCCAGTGCCTTGACGCATTTTTGTTGCTTTGGCGCATTTCAGGTGACCCAACTCATTTCAGCGACTTGACGCGTTTCTAGCGACTCGACCCTTTTTTGGTGCCTTGGCGCGTTCTTAGTGACTTGTCGCTTTTCTAGTGATTTGACTCATTTCTGGTACATTGACGCGTTTCCGGTGATTAGACGCATTCATGATTCAGCAGCTATTTCTAAATTTTCTAATAACTTGACGCATTTCTGGTGACTTGACGCACTTTTGGTGATTTGACGCATTTTTGGTGGCTTGACGCATTTCTAGTGACTTGACGCACTTTTGTTGATTTAGCGCGTTTCTAATGCTTTGTCGCGTTTTCAACAACTTGACGCATTTCTAGTGACCCATTTTCAGGCGGCCACGGCATCCTAGCGGCGAATGGAGAAAACTGGGCAGAAATGAGGCGATTCACTTTGCTCTCCTTTCGAAAAATGGGAGTGGGAAGTGGCCTAATGGAGAAGAAGATCATGGCTGAACTTGATGGAAGGTTGAATGGAACAAGTTTTTCCATTATTTTCAAATTTCCAGATGCTCCGAACTGGACGCTGAAATTGATAAGAATGGAAAAGTGACAGTTCCAGTCGATTTCTTCGATTTGACAGTTGGAAGTGTTATCAATAGTTTGCTGGTTGGAAAGCGATTCGATGAGAATTCAAAGGACGAATTTTTGAAAATCAAAAAAATGTTCGATGACTCATCGGAGACGTTTAACCTTTTCGATTTGAATGTGCCTGTGTGGTTTTTGAAATGGGTGCTTCCTTGGAGGTTCCGAATCACGTGGGATGCAAGACAGAATATTTTGAGTCATGTGGGAAAAGAAGCGGTTGAGAGGTTTCAAAAACTGAAAGATGGAACTTATGATCTGGATTCTGAGGAACCTAAAGATCTAGTGGATTGCTTTTTGGCAAAAATGAGATCAGAAAATGAAAAAGGACAAGATGGCCATCCAGGATACAAGTAAGTCTTCTACGGTACCCCAAAAAAGTTGTCAAGAATTTCTGAATTTCCGCGTTTCCGAATTTTTGAATTTCTGAATTTCTGAATTTCTGAATTTCTGAATTTCTGAATTTCTGAATTTTTGAATTTCTGAATTTCTGAATTTCTGAATTTCTGAATTTCTGAATTTCTGAATTTCTGAATTTCTGAATTTCTGAATTTCTGAATTTCTGAATTTCTGAATTTCTGAATTTCTGAATTTTGAATTTCTGAATTTCCGAATTTCTGAATTTCTGAATTTCCGAATTTCTGAATTTCTGAATTTCTGAATTTCTGAATTTCTGAATTTCTGAATTTCTAAATTTCTGAATGTCTGAATTTCTGAATTTCTGAATTTCTGAATTTCAATAAAAAATCGTTTCAGAAAATCTGAAATCCAAAAATCTGGATTTTCAAAAAACGAGAAAATTGTAAAACTCAAAAAAATCTGGAATTTAAAAAATTTATTCGAATTCCTGATCCATTAAATGAACGATTTTTTTTATTATCAATCAAAATTCTCGATACAGTTATTCAATTTTTCAGCATGGACGCTCTGAAACTCGTGCTCCACGACTTATGGCTCGCTGGTCAAGGCACAACTGCCACTTCTCTCTACGTCGGGTTCTTGAAACTTGTGACCCATCCATCCGTGATTTTGAAAATTCAAAAAGAGCTTCTAAAAATCACCCAAGGCTCCAGGGACCTCACTCTCCAGGACAGACCCAACACACCATACTTAAATGCCACAATTGCAGAAATTCAAAGATTCACTTCGGTGTTAAATGTGAATTTTTGGAGAATAAATGATGAATTAATCAGCTTTCGAGGATTCCAAGTTCCGGCTGGAACAATGATGACTGCTCAAATTGGAGCTCTTCATGTGAATGAGCAACTTTTCGAAAATCCAGATGAATTCGATCCGGAGAGATTTTTAAGGAACGAAAAGCTTCTTCAACAATTGATACCATTTGGAATCGGAAAACGATCGTGTGTAGGAGAACAGTTGGCACGATCGGAGCTGTACTTGGTAAATAAACTCTAATTAAGCTTAATTATCTCAATTACCGTGAAATTTATCATGATATTGTCAACTGATAAAATGTTGATGGCATCATACTTGCAAAATTCCGGGCCGGGCCTGAGGAAATTTTCAAGGCCCGGGAGCAAAAATTTTGTACTTTTGAGCCAAATTTTGAGCTCTCTATACAATTTTCTCCATTTTTTTGTTTTTTGGATTGCTTGTCTGTTTGATAAAAAAATATCAAAAAAACTCGGAAAAAATTTTTGATCGAAAAAAATCACATAAGGGTCCCCCCTTATGTGTTTTCTGAAATTTTCAAAACTTTTGGAATGACAGACCCGCCGGGCCGGGCCGGGCCTCCGAAATTCGGGAAAAAGCCCACATTATGATAAACAATTTATCAGTTGACAGGTTTTTGATATATGTTACCGGGATTGAGATAATTTAGGAATCCAATAGACGGAGACAGCTAGATACCACTGACTCCGTCTCTCAAACACTTCATATGACCTATCTTGGCTCCAAGAACAGCTAGAAATCAGGTTTTTTTTTGGGTTTCGGTGGATTTTACCCAACTAATGATAATAATGATAACTTTTAGGTCCTGGGAAACTTGCTACTTCGCTACGACATCCGTGCTCATGGTGCACTTCCAACCAACATGGATGTGTTCCCGTATAGTTCTGCAAAACTTCCCGACACTTCTGGAAAATTTGAATTCAGAAAGATTCAAAAAACGTAGATTTTTTATCGATTAAACCTTGAATACATAAATGTTATGTTTCTATTCTTTTTTGATAAAAAAAGACATTGAGAGTTCGAAAGAAAAAGTAAAACTTTTCCATTTAAGTTCAATTATTCATGTGCTACAGTTCAGACACCCTGATAAATTCTGAGCCAACCTATGTATACTTGCTTTTTGAGTTCAATTATTTCGGTTCCTTCGATAGATTTCAAAACTTTAAGAGCTGATAAAATATTTGTCATCAATAGGCAAACATTTTATCAGTTGAGCAGTTTTTTATATGTCTCATAGAAATTGAAATATTTAAGCTATTGAAGTTTTCTGCATTCATAAAGTAATAAAAAATATATATTAGTTGGGATTGTCTACTTTTCAAAATTCCCAACTTTCAAACCCTCCTGGAAAACCCAACCTTTCTAAATATGCTTTAATTTTGAAATTTCGACTTGCAAATTGAAAATCATGGAACACTTTTTTCGCCTGAATTTTCTGGAAAAATCCAAATGTCAAATCATAATTTTCAGCTGATTTTCAGACGTAGTTTTTGGTTTTTGGTTCGCACAAAAACAACAAACTTCAGCTGTTTCAAAAATCGAAGACTTTTCTCCAAGACAATAAATGGATTCCAACTCCACAAACTCTTCCGATTTATTTTATGATTCAACAAAGCTTTATGAACCATTAATGTTTTTTTACATTTTCTTTCTATTCTTAGTTTTCCCATTCTACGTTCATGTGTCCCGTTCGAACCGTGAACGAGATAAAGCCTCTTCCGTTTATCAGGTTATCAGTTATTTTTATAAAAGTATCATTCTTCAATATATCTCTTTAACATTTATTGTTATCACCTTATTTCCAATAGAATATTTTCTCAAACGCCATCCAAAGATTGTGATTTTTCCTGGAATAATATCGACAATCGCTGTGCTGATAGGTTTATTATCAGCACAAGTCAATTATCTCCTCATTTCGTTGTTAGCAATTCAACGTTTTTCCATTTATTTTCATCCATGGACTGAGAAATATCTGCAACTTTCAAAATGGAAATTTTGGTTTTTAATTATGTTTGAATATATTTTAGCTTTTATTGGACTCGGCATACATCGTAAAATGATTGGCTTAGTAAGTGATAATTAAACTCTAATTAAGTCATAAAAAATTTTTCAGTATTTGTATATCTGGCAAAATCTAATGCTTCTATCCTCGTGTATTTTGTACATCCCAATTGGTTTGAGTATTCGGAAGTTTAGTCATTTAGCTTCGTTTCAAGGCAATCAACCTCAGCGTTACATTCTTTGGCAGTTGGTTACTGTCGTTTCGGTAAAATTCGTACGTTTTTTTCCTCTGGTGGTGGGGGGACAGGAGATTTTTCGGAGGATTTTTATAGCCAGCGTATACATTCTTTCGTAACGGTGTCCAACGCTTAATGTGACTCTGCGTACAGCTGTCGTTCGCACCAATACTTCAATACTTGCCCCGACAAGTTCAACTCCTCGAGGGGCATATTTAATTTTTTTCAGATATACACATTTTCATATTTTATCATCCATCTTTCATCAACCGAAATTGAAATGGATTTTTATGGAACGTTTTTTCATGCACTGATAAGTATGAAAGCCACAGATGCATTGGCATTTCCTCTAGTCATTCAAATCTCGTATCTTGGTTGTAACCGTCAGAATTTGAAGACATTTTTGAAATCATTGAAACTCAAAAAATTATCATGGAAGTTGTTCGGCAATGGTCAAGTAGAGGATAGGAATCAGTCGATTTACATTTCAAGGTCGTCTGCGTTGGCGCTTCCTTAAATTTTCAAATGAAGAGTTTGAAGCGCTGAAGATGCGGCAAACAGGCTAGTAACTTCAAATATGTTAAATTTAAATATATTTCTAATATTTCGGAATTTTACAAATTTTGGAATTTTCCGATTCTTTTCGAATTTCGGAACTCTTTAATTTTTGAATTTTCGAATTTTTTTTGTTTATTCAATTTTTTACATTTCGTAACTATACGTTTTTTGAACTGCTCATTTTTTGAATTTTCGTTTTTTTTACGTGAGAATTTTTTTACGTGAGAAGCTTTTCAAAATCTGAATAAAAATTAGCTAATTTGAAAAAAAACAATAAAAACAA
>NC_013488.2:17002663-17015357 GCF_000004555.2 Caenorhabditis briggsae | reverse complement strand
TTCTCCGAAATTCGAATCTCCGGGTCCACATAAAATCCATTAATCGTCAATTTTTTGGCATTTTTCCATTGATTCAATTTTGAAATTTCTTCCAAATCCCAATATTCTTTTTCATCGGTTTTATTCCAAATTTCCAGGAGTTTTCGGATTTATTTTCGATAAAATTTTGGGAATTTGACAAGGATTCGATGTTTCAATTTCAAATTTTCCAAGTTCGAAATTTGAATTATTCTCATAATTTGCCGCCAAAATTTTTCGAATTCCATAGATGATTTTTAAGGGATTTCCAGCTAGATCCAGCTGGAATTTCTCCATTTTCAGCTTTTGATTCTTCCAGAAAATCTCGAAATCCTTCAAAAAAATATCCATATAATTCGAATTTGCCAAAATTCTTTTCTTTTGATCCCACTTCAACAAACTTGATCTATTTGGAAGCGTCTGATAAATTATCAATCTTTCCGAATTATCCAAAAATCGATAAGTCGATTTTATTGATTTTGGTTCTACAGTAATCCGAATGCTTTGTAATTTTGGATTCATTTTTCGGAAATTATCGATGAAAAATCGAATAGATTGGCAAACTTTTCGAAGGGAAATTCTGCAATTTTTTTTGGAATTTTGTCAAAAATTGAAAAAAAAACTTACAAATCGAAAAAATCCAAATCGGATAATATCTTTTCCATGACTAGTTCGGGCATGTTTTTTAGAGAATTTCTATTGGAATCCATTTCTTCGGTCTGAAAGAAACACATTTTTAGAAAAAAAAATTATGAAATTAAGAAATGAGAAAATTCAAAAATTCGGAAGATTGAAAATTTCACATTTTAAAAATTCAGAAATGCAGAAAATTCGAAATCTGGAAAAATCTTAAATTTTCAAGTTTCGAAAATTTTGAAAATTCTGAAATTTAAAGGGGGGGGACAGGAGATTTTACGGGGGATTTTTGGGGCCAGAGTATGCATTCCTACCGTCACGGTGTACAACGCTAAATGTCACTCTGCGTACAGCTGTCGTCCTCGCCTTTATGTATGCAATCGGGCAGCGGCTCTCTCTTTGCCCGCGTGGCTCAGTCGGTAGCGGCGCCGCACCTCCAACACTCGCCTCGACAAGTTCAACTCCTCGAGGGGCATATTTGAACGAAATTTCGACAACATTATTTTTCTCATGTCCCCCCACCTTAGAAAAAATCAAGAATTTGAAAATTAAGAAATTCGGGAATTCATGAGTTCCAGAAATTTAGAAACAGGAAAAAAAAAGTTTTTTGGAAATTCGAATCTTCAGAAATTCAAAAACTCAAAAATTCGAAAAATCGAAAATTATTAAAATTAGAAATTCAGAAATTCAATCATCCAAAACTCTGGAACTTCGGAACTCTGAAAACTAGAAAATTTTGAAAAAACCAGAATTTCAAAATTTCAGAACCTCAGAAAAGCAAATTATAAATCTGAAATCTTTATGAGTTTAAAAATTCAAAAATTCAAGAATCCAAAAATCTAAAAAAAAATCCGGAAATTTCAAAAAATTAATTTTTTTGATAAAAATACAATTTTTTTAATTTTGGAAAGTTATGANATTTAAAAGAAAAATTGGAAAAAATGTTTCGCAAATTTTTGTTTAGAATTTTATGTAAAAATAGAAAAAAATGGACGACAAATTTAAAATCAATGATATTGGTTTGAACAAATAGTGATAAAAAATTGATAACGAAAAAACTGGGCGAATTTCGATTTATTTACATTGTCTGTGAGAAAAACTGCTGACACATGCATTTATCTCTGCGTCTCTTCATTTTTTCTCGTTGTTCTCTTTTTTGTTCAGTAGAGCGCAATATCTCATACTGTCAATCAGTCAGGAAACAAG
This sequence comes from Caenorhabditis briggsae, assembly GCF_000004555.2. Classification (NCBI taxonomy): domain Eukaryota; kingdom Metazoa; phylum Nematoda; class Chromadorea; order Rhabditida; family Rhabditidae; genus Caenorhabditis; species Caenorhabditis briggsae. The sequence continues at coordinate 17,013,497 of NC_013488.2, read as the reverse complement.
AAATTCAGAAATTCAGAAATTCAGAAAATCAGAAATTCAGAAATTCAGAAATTCAGAAATTCAGAAGTTCCGAATTTCAGAAGTTGTGAAAATCAGAAGTTCCGAAAATCAGAAAATCAGAAATTCAGAAGTTCAGAAATTCAGAAATTCAGAAAATGAGAAATTCAGAAATTCAGAAATTCAGAAATTCAGAAATTCAGAAATTTAGAAATTCAGAAATTCAGAAATTCAGAAATTCAGAAATTCAGAAATTCAGAAATTCAGAAATTTAGAAATTCGGAAATTCGGAAATTCAGAAAATGAGAAATTCAGAAAATGAGAAATTCAGAAATTCAGAAGTTCAGAAATTCAGAAATTTAGAAATTCAGAAATTCAGAAATTCGGAAATTCAGAAATTCAGAAATTCAGAAGTTCCGAAAATCAGAAAATCAGAAATTCAGAAGTTCAGAAATTCAGAAATTCAGAAATTCAGAAATTCAGAAATTTAGAAATTCAGAAATTCAGAAATTCAGAAATTCAGAAATTCAGAAATTCAGAAAATCAGAAATTCAGAAATTCAGAAATTCAGAAAATGAGAAATTCAGAAATTCAGAAGTTTAGAAATTCAGAAATTCAGAAATTTAGAAATTCAGAAATTCAGAAGTTCAGAAATTCAGAAATTTAGTTCAATAAAATTTTTATTTTCGGAAAAAGTTGAAAAAATACTCTAAACCAACTCTGAAGTCAAAACAAACTTAAAAAGAAATCAAAAAAGACATAAAAAAGATTTCGCTCCCGGGTGGGCTCGAACCACCAACCTTTCGGTTAACAGCCGAACGCGCTGCCTATTGCGCCACGGAAGCACAGGTCGCATTGAGCGAGGAGGGCGTACATAAGGCTGCCGTTGTGTGAGTGCCTTGTCGCTCCTTCTTATAGGTCTACGAAGTCGCGCCTCATTGTGTGCGTTAATGGCGTATTGGCAGCGCGCTGGGCTACCGATCTGGACACAGGTCCTGGGCGATGATGCGCATAAATGACCCGATCCATATGCGATCCTCTAGAAGTCCGTTCGACACATATCGCGAACAACGAGCTGCGATGAATCTCATATGTGTGCGATGCGGGGAGGCTGAATCGAGTGTTCCGAATGCGCGCGTATCCTAGATGGATGCTGGGTGGGTGGGCGATGTGTGCGATATGGGTCTGATACGGTAGGCAGACTACAACACTCCGAAATCCCGGATGCGCCCATTGTTTACCGTAAATCCACACCGGCAACTTTGTCAATTTTTCGTCAATTCGAGCCTACATTTCTGGTTTTTCGATTATTCCTTCGATGTTTTTTGTGAAAAAGAGTTATGGCAGACTAAAAAATCGCTGAATTCTTGCAGAAACATGTCTTTCACTCGTCAATTGCTATGTTTTTCTCCAAAATAGGTGATATTGAGATTTTTTGATTTCACTTTGTAATTATTGTAAAAATCGTATTTTCAGGTGGAATAAAAGGTAAGTTGGTAAGTATACAATAATTACAAAGTTTAAATTATAAAAATTTTCAATTTTTCATGCAATTTCAAAAAAAGTGAAAGTGAGACATATTTTTTGAAATGAAAACAAAACAATTTTTAGCGAATTTTTTCCCATTTTCTTCTGTTTTTGATTGCATATCAAATTTAAATGGAAACTGCCATAAGTCTTTTTCAAAACCAAAACATTGAGTTTCGAAAAATCAGTAATATGTCGTTCAAAATATAAAAAAATATGGAATAATAAAGGAAAAGTACGAAATCGGAAGACCTGAACAAAATCACATCCCAATAGAACTTAACTGATACTTCTAGGAACCCCCAACCAACGTTTTAGTTCATTTCATCGAGTGCCAGCAAGCCAGGCGAGGAGATGCTTTGCGGCGGCGGTGGCCCCATTTTGGGGTTCANCGAGGGGGCCCAANACCGCCCCCCCGCCNNCTCGGAGGCCAGAAGAAATTNAATAANTTTAAAGTGGACGCGGGTTTGATCTAGATCATGATCTATTTCTTCAAAATCAACTGTTGGCAAGGCGCGCTTTTTCGCTGTTCATTTAAAACTGTGAAACTCAGCCAACGAAATTCGGCAGCGAATTTAGAACTTTTCCTAAATTTNCTGGGGCGCACTTTTTGACCCCCTCGCTTGAACCCAAGTGTGTGCCCCATATGCCCCGTATATGCCCCATACCGGCGTCCTTTCCCTGTACCCAATTCATCGGCGCGTCCTCCGTCGCCCATCCATTATGCGTATGCGCGCCCATGACCTGTGGGAGGTCGCGGGCTCGACTCCACTTGGGGGCAAAAGGATTTCTTATTATTTTTGCTAATTTTTTCGGGTTTTTTCATCGAAAACTTTATTTACAACATTAATTCAAACATAAAATCAACAAAATGATCAAAGTTTTGGGCTCAAATGCTCCCAATAAGACCCAAAAATGGCAAGAACCAATCCAATAGCTACGTAGCGAGTGTAGATCATATATGGATTTCTTGGGACGAAAAGCGGTTCAATATCGAAAATTGGAACAGTCCAAGTGAGCGGAGGATCGCGAAAATAAAGATAAAATGTGAATAATTGAAGGGAAACGATCACAAGAAGCCAAATCTGAAAATTTTCTAATTAGAGCGAATTTGCACTTTTTTGACCTACCAGTATACTGAAATCTGGATATTGATTGAGGAGAACGAAATGCTCAAAAGTTTGAAGAATTTTCACCAATTGCAGCTCGAATGGAAGGCATTCAGTGGTAAGAAACCAGGAGACCTGGAGCTGTAAATTTGGGGAGAAAATCGAAAATTTCGGGTGAACAGAAAAATCAAAAAAAAATCAATAAAATTACCTGATCGAAAATCTCGTTGGCCAGAATGAAGGGCCAAATGACTTTTCTGGTATCATCTACAGTATACTTTGCAATTTTATAAATGATTTCCAAAATAATCAATTGTCGGAAAAAACGAGACTGAAAAAAAAGGAACATCTGGACATCCAGACACACAGACAGACTCACCCGATTCCGCTGCAATAATAAATAAACAACTGTGATAGATGAATAGGAGTAGAAAGTGAAAAATTGAAGAATATCGGGAGTTACTGCCGGTTGGGAAATCACAAAACTGGAAAAATAATCGATTTTTGACATTTTTGGACTATGGTGGCCTAGAAAAATCCACTTGCAAAAGTTAGGCCACCATCTTTGAATTTTTAGTGGGCATTGACTCATTTTTTTGGAGTGTATTCGAAATTGCGCTACATTTAAATCGCTTTTCAATCTCTTTCTTGAGCAATTTGAGTCATTTCGACCCGCGGCCGAGTTTTTGAGATTTCTAGGCCATCGACCCAAAAAAGGCACAGAAAAAAGTCGAGACGCTGAAATTGGGTAAATAGCTGAAGGAACGGATAATGCGTCAAGGCACGAAGAATGCGTCAAGGCCCGAAGAATGTGCCATGACCCGGAAAATGTGTCAATGCACGAAAAATGCGCAATGTCTCGAGAAATGCGTCAAGGCACTGAAAATGCATGTTTTCTTGCATTGGCCTATATTCAGTGCGTTGACGCCTTTCTAGTGCCCTTGTCTCATTTTAGTGTCTTGGCGCACTTCTAGTGTCTTGACGCATTTTCAGTGTATTGGCGCGTTTCCAGTGACTTGGCTCAAGTGTTGTTTACTTGCTTACTATTTGTTCGTTTGACGCAATTTTGATACCTTATAGTTAGCGCATTTTCAGTGTCTTGACGCATTTCTATTGCCTTGGCGTCTTTCTCGCTCACGTGCTTATTAATTGTCATCTTGACGCATTTTCAGTGTCTTGACGCGAATTCAGTGTTCTGACGCGATTGAAAGTAAGGCCCCCATTTTTTGAATTTTTGATGGGCTATTTTAAGTTTTCTTGAGCAATTTGAGTCATTTTTACCCGCGGCCGAGATTTTGAAATTTCTAGGCCACCAATTGGAATTACGTCGTTTTATCCGTTTTTTTTCTAGATTTTTCTGTCTAGAAATGTTCAATTTCCTTACTAAAACAATTTGCGCAACGCATAGAAAACATTATAGTCTTGCACATCCATCCGCCACATCCATCCGAAGGCAATCAACTGAAGCACTGGTTGTTCGATGGAGAAATCGTTGGTGGGATAGAGTTCCGAGGAAGAATCCGAGAATTCGCGAGACATTTCGTGAAGCGCGTCTATGTAGATATTCTGAAAAAAATCGATTATCGACTTTTTTTTTGAAAATTTGAAAAACCTGAAAATATCGTTGTTTCTTCATTTTTTCCAGATTCAAAAGCTCTTCTCGATACTCGGGATCTGAAATTATCGATTTTTCTGTGCGCCTGTGTGTCCGGATGTCCACAAACATGGAGAATAAGTGTAGTTTGTAGTCTTCACGGTTTCCAGGATGATAATATCGTAAAATTTCCATTTTAATGCTAAATTTTGAAGAATGAAATCTGAATTTTGCAAAAATTCCTTCTGAATTTTCAGTCCACAAAAGGAATATATCTCCAGAAGAAGTAGATCAATATTTTTAGCCAAACTTTGTAAGATGAAATCTGATTTTTTTGAAATTTCCTCATGAATGCTCAATCCACATTGAGAATTTGTCTCCAGAAGAAGTAGATCAAATTTTTGAAAATATAGATTATCTCGAAAATTTTCAAACGATCCAAATTCATCACACGATAGCTGTCGAATTTCGAATTGTGGAAAAATCTGAAATTTTTAAAAATTTCTAGGCCATCTGTGAAATTTTTTAGGCCACCTTGACGTAGTCCTTCGATTGAAAATCGACAATCCAAGGAGTCGATTTTTCGGAAAAATTCGAAAAATGTTCAGAATTTTCCAGAATGTCATCGGTTGCGTCGGCGATGAGGTTGAACTGGAAAATTATATATATATTTTTGAAATGTTTGAAAAAAATTGTGCGGATTACTGTAGAGAATGCGTTATCCATCAGGAAATCGGACACATTTTGAATAAAATTTGGATTTTTAAATCCAAATTTCGACGAATGGAACAAAAATCGAACATCGGTCCGATTGGGATCCGGAGTGCCAATTTCCTCCCAAATTTGCTGAAAAAAACGTCGATTATCGATTTTTTGCGGTAGAGCGCGATTGCAGTGCTAACCACGGTATGATTCTTTCCGATTCGATACTCTGGCTGACTGAATTCGTAGATTGAAGTGGTATTTGTTAGTGGTAGATTGTACAGAATGAGCAATGTGATTAGTAAAAGACGCATTTGTCTGAAAATTTGGGAAAAATCGTATGAAAATTGGCTAGAAATCAATAAAAAAATCACATTTTCTCGACAGAAAAAAAACATCGTCGGAGGTACTGTACTTGTTTAAAGGCATACGACTTAATTTGTTTATAGGTTTCGCAACGATTTTTTGCATTAATTTCAAGAAACTAGCATTTTTCAAAGATTTTCGCTCGAGAATCTCTGTCAAATTGCTGAAAATTGCAAAATATATCCAACAGAAAAATGACGCGAAATTTAAAAACTTTATTTTCAAAAGTGCATTTTCAAGTGAAGAAATACATTGATTTGAACATATGAGCAACAGCTAAGGTTGCAAGAAACGACATTGTCAAAATTTTCCGCTCAATTGCTTCCAATATAACCCAAAAATGACACAAGTCAATCCAATCGCCGCGTAACGTGTGTAGATCATATATCGATTTCTTGGGACCAGAATCGGTGCGATATCGAAAACTGGAACGGTCCAAGTGAATGGTGGAAACAAGAAAAATAGAGAAAATGAGAATAATTGAAGGGAAACGATCAGAAGAAGCCAAATCTGAAAACATCAGCGATAGAGCAAATTTGCACTTTTTTGACCTACCAATATGTAGAAATCTGGATATTGATTGAGGAGAAGGAAATGCTCAAAAGTTTGAAGAGTTTTCACGGTTTGCAGTTCGAATGTAAGGTACTCAGTGGTACGGTACTTGAAGACAGTGAACTGAAAATTTTGGTGAAAATCAATAGTTTCAGAAAAATCGATAAAATTACCAGATCGAAAATCTCGTTGGCTAGAATGAAGGGCCAAACGACTTTTCTGGTATCATCTACGATATATTTTGACAATTTATAAATTATCTCTAATACAATCAATTGTCGCCAGAAATATCTCTGAAAAATGGTGGAAGTATGGACATTTGGACACACAGACAGACTCACTTTATTCCGCAGAAATGATATATATTGGTATATGTGAAGCAAATTAAAGTAAAAAGTCACACATAGAAGCGCTTTGGGATCAATTGGATGTGCAAGTCTCGAAATTATAAAACTGAAAAAAAAAATCGATTTTTTGACTTTTTGAACTTTGGTGGCCTAGAAAAATCAACTCTGCAAAAGTTAGGCCACCTTAGATTTTGGTTCATATTTTCGGTATATATTCGAGATTAAGTTATAATTTAATGTCCTTTAAAGCCATTTAGAGCCATTTTTTACCCGTGGCCGAGTTTTTGGGATTTCTAGGCCACCAATTGAATTACGTTATTTTAAGCCATTTTTTGACCTGATTTCTTCGAATTTTCTCAATTTTTCCCCAAAAATGCTATAAAACTTCTTACTAGAACACATTTCGCAACGGATAGAAAATGTTAAAGCGGTGTGTTCTATTTCGCCGCTGTATCCATCGAAATGTAGGCAACATAACCACTGAGCAATCGACGATATCGTAGGAGATACCGTCTTCTGAGTCATAGATTTTCGAGAGAAAATCAGACCAATCTCGAGACATTTCGTGAAGTGCGTCTATGTAGGCGTTCTGTAAAAATCGCTTATCGATTTTTTTTCAAAAATTTGAAAAACCTGAAAATATCGTTGCCCCTTTATATTTTCAGATTTAAAAGCTCTTCTCGATACTCGGGATCTGAAATTATCGTGTTTTCTGTGTCTCTGTGTGTCTGGATGTCTACATACATGGAGAATAAGTGTAGTTTGTAGCCTCCACTGTTTCCAGGATGATAATATCGTAAAATTTCCATTTTAATGCTAAATTTTGTAGAATAAAATCCCATTTCCTTGAAATTCTCTTATGAATTTTCGATCCGCATTCAGAATATGTCTCCAGAAGAAGTAGATCAAATTTTTGAAAATATCGATTTTCTCGAAAATTTTCAAACGATCCAAATTCATCACACGATAGCTGTCGAATTTCGAATTGTGGAAAAATCTGAAATTTTTAAAAATTTCTAGGCCATCTATGGAGTTTTCTAGGCCACCTTGACGTAGTCCTTCGACTGAAAATCGACAATCCAAAGAGTCGGTTTTTGGGAAAAATTCGAAAAATATGGAGAATTTTCCAGAATGTCGTCGGTGGCGTCGGCGATGAGGTTGAACTGAAAAATTGTTTTTCTTTATTAATTTGAAAAAAAATTGTGCGGATTACTGTAGAAAATTCGTTATCCATCAGGAAATCGGACACATTTTGAATAAAATTTGGATTTTTAAATCCAAATTTCGACGAATGGAACAAAAATCGAACATCGGTCCGATTGGGATCCGGAGTGCCAATTTCCTCCCAAATTTGCTGAAAAAAACGTCGATTATCGATTTTTTGCGGTAGAGCGCGATTGCAGTGCTAACCACGGTATGATTCTTTCCGATTCGATACTCTGGCTGACTGAATTCGTAGATTGAAGTGGTATTTGTTAGTGGTAGATTGTACAGAATGAGCAATGTGATTAGTAAAAAACGCATTTGTTTGAAAATTTGGGAAAAATCGTATGAAAATTGGCTAGAAATCAATAAAAAATCACATTTTCTCGACAGAAAAAAAACATCGTCGGAGGTACTGTACTTGTTTAAAGGCATACGACTTAATTTGTTTATAGGTTTCGCAATGATTTTTTACATTAATTTCAAGAAACTAGCATTTTTCAAAGATTTTCGCTCGAAAATCTCTGTCAAACTGCTAAAAATTGCAAAATATATCCAACAGAAAAAATGACGCGAAATTTGAAAACTTTATTTTCAAAAGTACATTTTCAAATGAAATTTTACAGCACCCCGAAAGAGGATTTCGAGAGAAAATTTTCTGAAATTGACCAGCGGAGCGCGCTTGCACTTTTCTCTGCGTCTCTCATTTTTAACACACATCTCGTCGCTCAATTTCGCTTGCATTGAGTATTCGATTTATTTCTGTCGTTTTTCAGAAAAAAAAAACTGAGTTTTAGAAACTTTTTTATATCAAAACCTTTTGAAAAGGGTTTAATATGTAGTTTATCAGCATAAGGAATAATTATTTCAACATTGAAACACTTATGGAATGTTAGCGACTCTCCGACGGAAAATTGGCGAGATGTGAACGTTATGTCCCTTCAAAGTAAGTTTCTGGATTAAATTACTTGTTATTAGTACCATAAAGATGGAAAATGTTAAAATGAGTAGTTATTATTGAGCACTAGTCAAGGAAAATTAGTTCATATATTGAAAATCAACTGCAAAACACAATTTTCAAACAAATCTCGGTAAAAAAAACTATAGGATGAATAATAGATTTCGCAGATGATCCAGAACTAATAAAATTTCAAAAAATTGTTGAAATTTTTATATATTTCATATTTTTGCTCTAGTGAACTTCCTGGCATATTAATGTGTATGAAACGTGTTGTTTTTTTAGCTGGTGTTCATTTTTGTTGGTTTTTAAGCTAATTTCTTATCTTATTATCGAATTTTATGCTAAATTTGTGTTATTTATACAAAAAAAATCGAAAAAAACTTCCACTCGAGTGTCTTGATTTTTATAAAAATTGTATTAACTCCTCAGAAAACATCGATGTTGTGAAAAATTTTGCATTTATATATGCTTAAAAACATCCTCTACAAAAGTTAGGTCCGTCCAATACACGAAAATGCTTCCAGTCCCCGTAATGTTTGCTCAAAGTGCAAAAATTCGATTTTTTTTTTAATGAGGTGACAAGAGAGTGTGTAAACAATGAGAGGCGCAGAGAAAATGCAAGCGCGCTCCGATTGACAAATTCAAAAAAAAATTTTCTCGAAATCCTCTTTCGGGGTGCTGTGTATTACGAAAATTGGCCTTGATATGTTAAAAAATCAATATTTCCAGATTGAAAAATGAATGTCATTGTTGTTAAACCATCATCAGTGTACGCTTTGGACAAATTAATGACGGGGCTAAGGTAGTTGGGGGGGGCCACTTTTTTTTCGTTTTTTGAGGCTAATTTAGTGTCTCTGGGGTAGAAAAGAGCGGCGAAGAAGCCTAAGCCTATTTTTTAGACAAATTCCCATCTAAAAACACAAAAAAAAATCTTCTAAAAAATTTTTTTTACCGGTTTTTCGTATTTTTTACCGATTTTTCGCTCATTTCTCGGAAGTTTTTGTTTTCTGGGATCCACGTTTGTTCAAAATTCCTTTTTAAAGTCTGAAAATGGAATTTTAAAATCATTCTTCGTCCTCGAGAACTACAAAATTTCTTGCTCACTCTAAATTTAGATTACTGTAGCTCGAAAATGCTAGCTGTTTTTAGCTGTTTTTGCTGTTATTCGCTGTTATTAGCTAGTATTCTAATATTCGCTATGACTGCCGTTGCGGCTATATTAGACTTAAAGTCTTTTAACCTAATCAAAACCTGGCCGGAGCTAGCCAACAAAACCGACGACGAATTCGATGAGTATCTCGCTGAAAGAGGCTTGCTCTGGAGAGAAAATCCATGTCCGTCTTGTCACGAGTCGAGAAAAATCTCTAAGCAAAAGAATGCCTCTGGTTAGTAGATTAAAAGTATTTATTTCATGCGAATTAATTGTTTATAGGAGCGTTTTGCAAGCAGAAATTTGAGTGTTACAAACGAGCATGTCGAAATTCACGTTTCAACTGCAAAACTGGATATTTGAAGGGAACTTTCTTTGAGGGATTACGTGGAAGCCGTAAAAAGATTTTTCTGTGTAGCTTCCTCTATTTGAATGGAAAGATGGTGATGAAAGAGTTGGCAGAAACTTTGGAAACTGAGGAAAAGACAGTAATTCAGTGGTGCCAATGGTTCAGGGATATCATGGCGGAGAGTTTATATCAGCCCGCAATTATGATCGGAGGTGTTGAAGAGACGGTTCAGATCGATGAAACAAACATTGTCAAGAGAAAGTATAATGTGGGAAGGATCGTTCGTAATGGATGGTTAATAGGCGGTATCCAGAATAACACTCGTGCCGTTTTTATCGAAATCGTCGATAAAAGAGATCAAGCAACGTGTGAAAGAATCATTCAACAATATGTTGCTCTAGGCACAACAGTCATCACTGACTGTTGGCGAGGATACAACGGACTCGCGGCGCTAGGTTATGATCATAAAACAGTGAACCATTCTCAAAATTTTGTGGACCCTGCCACTGGTCTCCATACGCAGAGAGTTGAGTCGCTTTGGAGCCATTTGAAGCGTAGAATCAAGCCAAAGTGCGCCTTAAAGGAGATTTATGGGATGATCACTGGTTTGAAGCTTTATGGCACTTCAAGCACCACGAAGAGGCGAAGCTCTACGAGCTTTGGGCTGAGATCGCTAGAAGATATCCACTCACTTAAAATTCTTCGATGGTTCCGAAAATTGTTGTTGTTTTTAATGTCATTAATCAATAAATGTTAAGAAAAAGTTTTTTTTGAATTTGGCGCCAAAATGCGTGTGTCCCAGAGGAAGGGAAACAAGGGGTTTTTGCCTAAGCCTATTATTTAAAACAAAAAACAAAAAGTTTTGAAAAAAATTTTTGGCCAAAAATTTGCAAATTTCACTGATTTTCGCCGATTTCAACACTTTTTTGGCTGAAATTTTTTTCAAAACTTTTTGTTTTTTGTTTTAAATAATAGGC
>NC_013488.2:16982988-17001663 GCF_000004555.2 Caenorhabditis briggsae | reverse complement strand
CTGACTTTCTGAATTTCTGAATTTCTGAATTTTGAATTTCTGAATTTCCGAATTTCTGAATTTCTGAATTTCCGAATTTCTGAATTTCTGAATTTCTGAATTTCTGAATTTCTGAATTTCTGAATTTCTAAATTTCTGAATTTCTGAATTTCTGAATTTCTGAATTTCTGAATTTCAATAAAAAATCGTTTCAGAAAATCTGAAATCCAAAAATCTGGATTTTCAAAAAACGAGAAAATTGTAAAACTCAAAAAAATCTGGAATTTAAAAAATTTATTCGAATTCCTGATCCATTAAATGAACGATTTTTTTTATTATCAATCAAAATTCTCGATACAGTTATTCAATTTTTCAGCATGGACGCTCTGAAACTCGTGCTCCACGACTTATGGCTCGCTGGTCAAGGCACAACTGCCACTTCTCTCTACGTCGGGTTCTTGAAACTTGTGACCCATCCATCCGTGATTTTGAAAATTCAAAAAGAGCTTCTAAAAATCACCCAAGGCTCCAGGGACCTCACTCTCCAGGACAGACCCAACACACCATACTTAAATGCCACAATTGCAGAAATTCAAAGATTCACTTCGGTGTTAAATGTGAATTTTTGGAGAATAAATGATGAATTAATCAGCTTTCGAGGATTCCAAGTTCCGGCTGGAACAATGATGACTGCTCAAATTGGAGCTCTTCATGTGAATGAGCAACTTTTCGAAAATCCAGATGAATTCGATCCGGAGAGATTTTTAAGGAACGAAAAGCTTCTTCAACAATTGATACCATTTGGAATCGGAAAACGATCGTGTGTAGGAGAACAGTTGGCACGATCGGAGCTGTACTTGGTAAATAAACTCTAATTAAGCTTAATTATCTCAATTACCGTGAAATTTATCATGATATTGTCAACTGATAAAATGTTGATGGCATCATACTTGCAAAATTCCGGGCCGGGCCTGAGGAAATTTTCAAGGCCCGGGAGCAAAAATTTTGTACTTTTGAGCCAAATTTTGAGCTCTCTATACAATTTTCTCCATTTTTTTGTTTTTTGGATTGCTTGTCTGTTTGATAAAAAAATATCAAAAAAACTCGGAAAAAATTTTTGATCGAAAAAAATCACATAAGGGTCCCCCCTTATGTGTTTTCTGAAATTTTCAAAACTTTTGGAATGACAGACCCGCCGGGCCGGGCCGGGCCTCCGAAATTCGGGAAAAAGCCCACATTATGATAAACAATTTATCAGTTGACAGGTTTTTGATATATGTTACCGGGATTGAGATAATTTAGGAATCCAATAGACGGAGACAGCTAGATACCACTGACTCCGTCTCTCAAACACTTCATATGACCTATCTTGGCTCCAAGAACAGCTAGAAATCAGGTTTTTTTTTGGGTTTCGGTGGATTTTACCCAACTAATGATAATAATGATAACTTTTAGGTCCTGGGAAACTTGCTACTTCGCTACGACATCCGTGCTCATGGTGCACTTCCAACCAACATGGATGTGTTCCCGTATAGTTCTGCAAAACTTCCCGACACTTCTGGAAAATTTGAATTCAGAAAGATTCAAAAAACGTAGATTTTTTATCGATTAAACCTTGAATACATAAATGTTATGTTTCTATTCTTTTTTGATAAAAAAAGACATTGAGAGTTCGAAAGAAAAAGTAAAACTTTTCCATTTAATTCAATTATTCATGTGCTACAGTTCAGACACCCTGATAAATTCTGAGCCAACCTATGTATACTTGCTTTTTGAGTTCAATTATTTCGGTTCCTTCGATAGATTTCAAAACTTTAAGAGCTGATAAAATATTTGTCATCAATAGGCAAACATTTTATCAGTTGAGCAGTTTTTTATATGTCTCATAGAAATTGAAATATTTAAGCTATTGAAGTTTTCTGCATTCATAAAGTAATAAAAAATATATATTAGTTGGGATTGTCTACTTTTCAAAATTCCCAACTTTCAAACCCTCCTGGAAAACCCAACCTTTCTAAATATGCTTTAATTTTGAAATTTCGACTTGCAAATTGAAAATCATGGAACACTTTTTTCGCCTGAATTTTCTGGAAAAATCCAAATGTCAAATCATAATTTTCAGCTGATTTTCAGACGTAGTTTTTGGTTTTTGGTTCGCACAAAAACAACAAACTTCAGCTGTTTCAAAAATCGAAGACTTTTCTCCAAGACAATAAATGGATTCCAACTCCACAAACTCTTCCGATTTATTTTATGATTCAACAAAGCTTTATGAACCATTAATGTTTTTTTACATTTTCTTTCTATTCTTAGTTTTCCCATTCTACGTTCATGTGTCCCGTTCGAACCGTGAACGAGATAAAGCCTCTTCCGTTTATCAGGTTATCAGTTATTTTTATAAAAGTATCATTCTTCAATATATCTCTTTAACATTTATTGTTATCACCTTATTTCCAATAGAATATTTTCTCAAACGCCATCCAAAGATTGTGATTTTTCCTGGAATAATATCGACAATCGCTGTGCTGATAGGTTTATTATCAGCACAAGTCAATTATCTCCTCATTTCGTTGTTAGCAATTCAACGTTTTTCCATTTATTTTCATCCATGGACTGAGAAATATCTGCAACTTTCAAAATGGAAATTTTGGTTTTTAATTATGTTTGAATATATTTTAGCTTTTATTGGACTCGGCATACATCGTAAAATGATTGGCTTAGTAAGTGATAATTAAACTCTAATTAAGTCATAAAAAATTTTTCAGTATTTGTATATCTGGCAAAATCTAATGCTTCTATCCTCGTGTATTTTGTACATCCCAATTGGTTTGAGTATTCGGAAGTTTAGTCATTTAGCTTCGTTTCAAGGCAATCAACCTCAGCGTTACATTCTTTGGCAGTTGGTTACTGTCGTTTCGGTAAAATTCGTACGTTTTTTTCCTCTGGTGGTGGGGGGACAGGAGATTTTTCGGAGGATTTTTATAGCCAGCGTATACATTCTTTCGTAACGGTGTCCAACGCTTAATGTGACTCTGCGTACAGCTGTCGTTCGCACCAATACTTCAATACTTGCCCCGACAAGTTCAACTCCTCGAGGGGCATATTTAATTTTTTTCAGATATACACATTTTCATATTTTATCATCCATCTTTCATCAACCGAAATTGAAATGGATTTTTATGGAACGTTTTTTCATGCACTGATAAGTATGAAAGCCACAGATGCATTGGCATTTCCTCTAGTCATTCAAATCTCGTATCTTGGTTGTAACCGTCAGAATTTGAAGACATTTTTGAAATCATTGAAACTCAAAAAATTATCATGGAAGTTGTTCGGCAATGGTCAAGTAGAGGATAGGAATCAGTCGATTTACATTTCAAGGTCGTCTGCGTTGGCGCTTCCTTAAATTTTCAAATGAAGAGTTTGAAGCGCTGAAGATGCGGCAAACAGGCTAGTAACTTCAAATATGTTAAATTTAAATATATTTCTAATATTTCGGAATTTTACAAATTTTGGAATTTTCCGATTCTTTTCGAATTTCGGAACTCTTTAATTTTTGAATTTTCGAATTTTTTTTGTTTATTCAATTTTTTACATTTCGTAACTATACGTTTTTTGAACTGCTCATTTTTTGAATTTTCGTTTTTTTTACGTGAGAATTTTTTTACGTGAGAAGCTTTTCAAAATCTGAATAAAAATTAGCTAATTTGAAAAAAAACAATAAAAACAAAACTTTATTGAAACTAGATATCCCAATCAGAATCAATTTTATCAATTAACAGTAAGCTCAACACCAGATGATATTCCTGGATCAACATGAACACCTGGTGGTAGATTGAACTTCACTGGAGCACGTTCGGATACGTAATCATAAAATCCAGCGTCTTCTTTTGTCAATTTCTTGATTTTCGTTGCTCAAGTTTTCATTAAATAACAAAAACTATAATAAGCTCACGACCATACTTGTAATCCGGGCCCTTCCCGGGCCTTCGCGGGCCCTGCCATAGTTTCTTTCAGAACCAAAACTTTTAGACCAACTGAATCGTATATGATTGAGCTCGACAAGTACTACAAAATGATATTTTTTCCTTTTTTCGCTCTTTTTCGCCTGTAACTTACGCCTGTAACTCGTATTAACCCTTTCAAAAACTCACTCCAAAAGTGAGAAATTAGCACTGAAATCACTTAAACCGCCCATAACTCGACTTTTAGAAATTTGCGCAAAAAACCAAGTACACCACGAGAAAGCCCGTATTCGAAACTATAAATAAGCAAATTTAGAAAATATTCTGAGATGACGGCTAAACATGGTTCCCTTGTTAGAGGAAATACGGTAAATGGGTACAATATTCAAATTTAACAATAAAATAGATGAACGGTAATCACATGATAATCATAAACTAATTGATTGCTAATTGATTAATTTGCACAATTCATAAAAATGGAGTGTCCTCTTTGGCAACTCGTGCGAAAATTATCAATTTAGGTTTCAGCTTCCCTTTTTAAGGCTTCCATTCGGCAAATTCAGCCGACCGACCGACCACCGACCCAGCCGACCGACAGCCGACCGAGCTGACCGATCGGTCGGCGCGCCAACCGTTCGGAAGCATTTGCGCGTCAGGGTGTATGCGTACGCTGCATTACATTTTACGACGCACGATTTTTTCAATATTGGTTCTTTTGATGATTTTCTCCGTTTTTTTTCTTTTTTTTTCCTTTTTTTAGAATAAAAATTAGAAGTTTTTGTTAACAAAATCATGCAGGTATTAAATATTCTACGAAGATCGATCCGAAGAAGAATACTGCGATTCAGTCGTTGTCTCCGTAACCTGTGTCATATCCTGATCCAATGATTCTTCCTTCATCTCGAAAATCTTTTATTTTTTAGTATTATAGCTTTTTACTGCAGTGAATATAATTAAATTCCTAATAAAACAGTTCTTTGAAAATTGAAAAAATCGTGCGTCGTAAAATGTAATGCAGCGTACGCATACACCCTGACGCGCAAATGCACTCGAACGGTTGGCGCGCCGACCGATCGGTCAGCTCGGTCGGCTGTCGGTTGGCTGGGTCGGTGGTCGGTCGGCGGTCGGCAATTTTCGACCGACCGAAATGGAAGCCTTATCCCTTTTTTGTCTTGTACATTACGCATATCCAGAACGATGTGAATATAGTAGTCTGTATTCATTTGAAAATACCAAACTTTTTTCACATCTGAAATGGTACGGTAGGGTTCTCCAATCAACTCATGTAAAGATCCATCGATTGTTGATCCCCGAAAAGATATTTTGAATTTTTGAAATGTGCGAGATTTGAGGAGATTCTGTAAAAGAGATTTACGAAAATAAAGTCCTGCTAGAATGTTTGAAAAAGTCCGAAAAAAATTTGGCATCCTAACTTCATACTTTCAATGGACCCTCATTTTTGCTTTGAAGCTTCGCATTATTTCGAAATATCCTCCATTTTTCGATGGAGCTTACATTTTTCGGTTCTTTATGTTTTAAAGGTGGGGGGACAGGAGATTTTTCGTAGTTTTTTTTGTAGCTAGAGTATGCATTCTACCGTGACGGTGTACAACGCTTAATGTCACTCTGCGTACAGCTGTCGTCCTCGCCTTTATGTATGCAATCGGGCGTGCGCTTTCTCTTTGCACGCGTGTCGGTAGCGGCGCCGCACCATCAATCATCGCCCTCACAAGTTCAACTCCTCGAGGGGCATCTTTGAACGGAATTTCGAGAAAATTATTTTTTTTCATGTCCCCCCACCTTTAACGGGCGTTTTGAGAATAGACGGGGATTTGAGAATTGACGGGTGTTTTCAAAAGGCGTCAGGACCATGTTTGGGGAAGTCTCCAAAATGTTCCAAAGTGCTACAGTTTCTTGTTTTTTGCTTATTTCAATTGATTTATTCGTTTCTGAAATCATTTTTCAGCGAGAAAAACATCATTCTTTAGATGTTAGATGCACCATGTGTTGAGCATAAAAGCTTTTCTGCAACATCGCTCATTCCGCTTTCTGGCATTTGTGTAGCCTGAAAAAATCACCTGTTCGAGTACTTCCACAGCACGAACAAGGATCACTTTTCACTTTCAAATCATTATACAATGAATCGAACTGTCAGTGTTTTCCAAAACTTGGTTTATAAACCTTTGGCGATTTTTTGTATAATCAATGTGCTTTTAAAGGTGGGGGGATATAAAAAAACAAATTTCTCGAAATTCCGTTTTTATACGGCCCTCGTGGAGTTGAACTTGTGGGGGCGAGGATTGAGGGTGCGGCGCCGCTACCGACTGAGCTACGCGGGCAAAGAGAAAGCGCACGCCCGATTGCATTCATAAAGGCGCGGAAAACAGCTGTACGCAGAGTGACATTAAGCGTTGTACACTGTCACGGTAGAATACATACTCTGGCCCCGAAGATCCCCCGTAAAATCTCCTGTCCCCCCACCTTTAAAGGTGGACGGACATGAAAAAAAATAATGTTCTCGAAATTCCTTTCAAATATGCCCCTCGAGGAGTTGAACTTGTGGGGGTGAGGATTGAGGGTGCGGCGCCGCTACCGACTGAGCCACGCGGGCAAAGAGAAAGCGCACGCCCGATTGCATACATAAAGGCGAGGACGACAGCTGTACGCAGAGTGACATTAAGCGTTGTACACTGTCACGGTAGAATACATACTCTAGCTACAAAAAAACTACGAAAAATCTCCTGTCCCCCCGCCTTTAAGTACATTTACATGGGTGTTATGTTCGATTTTATACTATCCAGTTTTCCCTATTTTTGTATATGTATTTCGGAAAAACCGAAAGAAGGAGAAGGATTTGAAAGTGTTTCCAATTATACAACATTTTTATAGAACAACTATATTCGAATTTTTGTATTGGTCTATATCGCTCATAGGTGATTTATACATACGCTTTCACCCAGAATGGAAACTTGAAAACCCAAACCTTCATGTTAATTTTGGCACAATCATACTCTTTTCTCATTGTGTTCTTTGACATTCTCCACTTGATTATTATTTTATTGGCTGTTCAAAGATTTATACTTTAATTTGAGGTTTGGGAGAAGTTGGATTTGTCACCTAAAGCTATTAATCTCATATTGTTTGTGTTGTACTTTGTTGGGTATTTGGAAATGACAATTTTCAAAATATCGATTGTAGTCTTGAATAATGAAACCATGATGTTGATATATCAACAAATGTTGAGAGTGAGTGGATATTGTGACAGGACAATAAAATCGCAAGTCATATTCTTCTATTAGGTTGATTAATTATTCTGGACACAGATACATGGTTTACCGATTGCCCCTTCTACCCCTCTTTTGTGTACCCCGATTGCCATCTGGTCATTGTAACACTCCTATCTATTCATTCTATTCTCTCGCATCGGTCGCGAGCGGTGGCCTCCGGGCAGCCGTCTCGTAATACCGACCTTTAATTTAATTTATTGACCAGGTGTAATGAAACAATAGAGGGCAGGACATGAAAGACTCAGAAAAAATGCCCCTCACGAGGCCGATCTGAGTAGGGGAGGGGAAACCGGATAATTTAGATATTTGACGCAGGAAAGATGTAACCGGTAGAAAAAAAAATAAAAAATAGGGAGCAAATATATCAATAACGGGTAATACTGGAAGAAATTAAGGATTCAAACTCGGAAGGTAGGAGAAATCGGGTAACTTGGGAAGTGATGGCGTTCCACAGGGGAACAATTGAAGAAAAATAGTCAGAGGAGTAGGGCTGAACAATAATTAAGTTCATAGGGCGACGAGGGGAGGAGGAGTATTTGACATGTGCATTTAGGTTAGGTAAGTAGGCGGAGCCATTTAAAAATTTATAGAGAAGAATTAGTTGAGCTTTTAGCCTACGATGTCGAATGGAGAACATATTGAGGATAGAGAGACGATCAGAATAGGAACTGTACTGGATATTACAACGCTGGAAAATACACTTAGAGAAAAATCTTAAGGGAGATTCTAGTTTTAGAGCAAGGCGAGAAGAAGGCGGAGGGGAATAAACTACAGAACAGTATTCAAGAATCGGGAGAACATACATTTGAAAAGATGAATGTAGAATTCTGGAGACTTAGATCTAAATGACTTTAAGAGTTGTTTGGAACGGAGAAGAGCTAGAGATGTGATTTTGTTGATGTGAGCAGAGAATTTGAGAGAGGAATCAGTAATGAGTCCCAAGTCCCGGACGGAGGAGGAGGGAGTATGTGTGACACCCGCAATATTGAGAGGATGGGAAGAATTATGGGAACCTAGGCGAAGAAGGGCAGTTTTAGAGTGGGCAAGAGGGAGATGGTTGGCGGTAGCCCAATTTACAACCATGTTGATACCAGTTTGAAGGACGATTGGGTCATGAGAATACAATTTGATATCATCAGCAAAGGCGGCAAGGTGAAGAGAGGGGATTTGTTCAAGTTCTAAGAGCAGATCATTGATGAATATGAGAAATAGTAAGAAACCGGAGACTGATCCTTGAGGAACACCAGAGGGAATGACAGAGGAAGGAGGTCCAATAAAATCATAGATTTTGACAGAGAACGTTCGACCAGAGAGAAACGAGGAGAACCAAGCTACGTAGGATTTAAGGATTCCAAAGCTAGCAAGTTTCTGGATGAGAAGTTGATGATGTACCTGGTCGAAGGCTTTGCGGAAATCGAAAGAGACGACGTCTAGTGGACCTTCCATATAATAAATATATCCGGATATATTCTAAAGAGTTCTGAGAAACACTGAAATTAGACAACAGTGGAAGGTGAACCACTGTTCGTTTACAAAATTTTCCCATCCAAAGAATATGTAATCAAATTCAGTATGAAAGTATTATAATTCACATATTGATGTTTGCATCTGCCAGTTTGTACATTCCGATTTCAGTGAGCATAAAAAGAAAAGCTCAATTGGTATCTATCATAAAAAATAAGCCAGATAGATTCATTTTGTATCAAACTATCGGATTAGCTGCGTTCAAAGTGGTGAGCACAATGGAATTCAGAAAAACATTTCAAAATGCTTTTTTTTCAGTCAAGTCTACGCCTGCACATTAATACACAACTTGAAGCTGACAGACCAAGAGTAAGTTCTTCTAAATATCCAATGGAATCTTCGAGATTTTCAGGACAACACGTTTTACTACGCGAATTACCATGATTTCTATACGACACCTGTAATGATAGAAATGTCGTATTTATTCAGTAACAAACGAAACTTCGACACCATCAAAAATATTTTCAAGAGAAACAATCGAACGATGCCTTCTAGCGCAATTGGTGCAGCACAAGCTTCGTCAGTGGACACTTGAAGGGTGACTCCGACTAAATATTATTAATTGTTTCAAAATCCCTGATTTGCTTTTATTTGAACTATAAATGGTTTCAACTGCTGGTTTTCAACTTCAAGTTTATTTTCCACTGTACAGAAACAATTCAAACTTTTTTTTATGTATTGACATCATATGCATTAAAACTCTAAAAATAAATTTTTTTGAATGCTTCATTAGTGGTTTTAAAAAAAAATTTAAATTTTTAAGGAAAATTTTACAAATAATCATTCTTACGACTAATGAATGAATGAATTGTTATTCTGTCCGCACATTTTTGAAAATCTTGAAAATTGAATATAAATTGACGTGACCTTCTCGAGGAGCGAAGCGACGAACGAGCAACAGAAATAGGTTAATTCGCGCCGAAGACGCACCAGCCAGCTGTTTGAAGCGCTGGCGGCGCGGCAAACACACTGGTCTTCTTTCTTCTGGGTATCAAACGATGGGAGACCGCACAACCAGTTGTGCTACACGATTAACGCCGCCGGCAAATAAGCCACGCGACCGAGTAGACAAAGATTGTGATTCACCACGTGAGATAGAAGGTACCGTAAGATTTTTTCTCTTGAAAATATTCTTGATGGTATCCAGATTCCGTTTGTTGCTGAATAAATACGACATTTGTATCATCACAGGTGTCGTAACAAAATCAAAATGATTGCCATAGAAATCAGTAGTTTTCTGAAAAATTTTAAGGATTTCTTGAGATTTCAGGATAACTTACTAGTGAATTTTCAAGTTCAAATTGATCAAAAATGTGAAGGCGTAGACTTGTCTGAATGAATTCAGTGTTAAAATTCTTTGTGCCGGGATCCATTGCACTCACCACTTTGAACGCACACAAACCGATAGTTTGATACAAAATGAATCTATTGGGCTTATTTTTTATAATAGATACCAAATGAGCTTTTCTTCTAATGCTCACTGAAATCGGGATATACAAAATGGCAGATGCAAACATCAATACGTGAATTACAATGCTTTCATACTGAATTTGCTATTATATGCTTCTGATTTAAAGAAATCCACTCACTATTAACATTTTTTGATATATCAAGTTCATGGTTTCATCTTTGAAGACTTCAATCCATACTTCAAAAAATGCCAGTTTCAAATACCCAACAAAATACAACATAAACAATATTATATTAATAGCTTTGGGGGATACATTCACATTAACTAGTAGCTCAAAATAAAGTATGAACCTTTGAACAGCCAATAGAATGATTATCAGGTGGTGAATTTCGAAAAACATTAGTTGAAAATCATACCATTTCGAAATAATCAATGCAAAAGTTGGGTTTTCAATGGTGTATTCTGGGTGTAAGTATTGGTAAATTAGAGCTGTTAAATATACAGACAAAAAGAAAAATTCGAATGTGGTTGTTCTATAAAAATGTTGTAAAATCGGGAAAACATTCGAATCCTTTTCTTGGTCTCGATTTTTCCAAAATACATACACAAAAATTGGGAACACTGGATAGTATAAAACAAGACATGACAACAGTGTGAAGTTACTATTAATTGTAGTCAGTATGAAAACAATGGAAACATTTGAGTGTTGGGAAACGTCGTCAGTTTGATTCATTGAACAATGAAGTGATATATGATACTTGGGTGTGTCGTTGAAATATTCCAGAAAATGTACTGGGCGAGTAATAAAACAGAAGAACAGAATATCACCTGCTCACCACGCGGCTTCAGAAATGTCTAAAGTTAGAGGTTCATGATCATTTTTTCAGCCGATGAATGATCAACTGTAGAAAAGCGCCGTAGGCGCGCCAGGCAGATGTTTAAAGGTGGGGGGACATGAAAAAAAATAATGTTCTCGAAATTTCGTTCAAAGATGCCCCTCGAGGAGTTGAACTTGTGAGGGCGATGATTGATGGTGCGGCGCCGCTACCGACTGAGCTACGCGGGCAAAGAGAAAGCACACGCCCGTTTGCATACATAAAGGCGATGACGACAGCTGTACGCAGAGTGACAGTAAGCGTTGTACACCGTCACGGTAGAATGCATACTCTAGCTACAAAAAAACTACGAAAAATCTCCTGTCCCCCACCTTTAAACCACTATAAGAAAATGGCTACTTGTTGAAAGATTTTTTGTTTTGAAAATAAGATAATGAGTTGAGTGATAAAATACAGTAAATTTTCAGGTTTAAGTCATCGGTCAGATTCGCCGTGGCATAGCTAGCAGCGGCTAGAAGTTTCCCATTTCCCAAAAATTAAACTCTCGATTCCTCAATTTTTCAAGACTTCTCAATTTTCGAAATCAATTTTTTTTTCTTAGTGAATCAGGAACTTCGTCTACTCGTTCGCAGCCGCGTGGCTTACTTGCCGGCGGCGTTAACCGTGTAGCTCATCTAGCAATACCGTCTCCCATCGTTTGATATTGTTTTCTCCCCTTACATAACATTCGTAGACGTCAATTTTATTATTCTTTCAATGTAAGTAACATTTTAAAAAAATCCTCAATTTTTATTTCAATTCGAAGTTATTGGAACGACCTCCCTTTTAATTTTTTCCCCTCATATTCAACGCAAATACGTTTAATTCTAATCTTTCGTTTTGTAATTTCGAAAAACATCTATTTCTGAAACTATCCGTGTACTAACATTTATATTTGTACTTTGAAGAGTCAGATGCTCCAGTCCTTTAAAGGTGGGGGGACAGGAGATTTTTCGTAGGATTTTTGTAGCTAGGGTATGCATTCTACCGTGACGGTGTACAACGCTTAATGTCACACTGCTTACAGCTGTCGTCCTCGCCTTTATGTATGCAATCGGGCGGCCGTATTCTCTTTCCCCGCGTGGCTCAGTCGGTAGCGGCGCCGCACCCTCAATCCTCACCCCCACAAGTTCAACTCCTCGAGGGGCGTATTTGAAAGGAATTTCGAGAACATTATTTTTTTTCATTTCTCCCCACCAGTAAGTTCTTGGGAAAACCCAACGCAATCTTCGAGGCTTTCAGGACAGTTACATATTCTACGACAATCATTTTGATTTTGTTACGACACCAGTGATGATAAAAATGTCGTATTTATTTAGCAACAAAAGGAATCTGGATACCATGAAGAATATTTTCAAACGAAAAAATCGTACGGTACCTTCTATCTCAACTGGTGAACAAGAAACTTCGTCTACTTGGCCGGAGCCGCGTGGCTTATTGGTCGACGGCGTTAACCGTGTAGCTCAACTGGCAACACGGTCTCCTATTGTTTAATACTGTTTTCAAAATGAAAATTTTTTTCGAGACGATTTTTTTCCGATAATGGATTGTGCAAAAAAAGATTTCAAAGAATCGCTGAAAATAGACAAAAATATCTGAGAAATTTTTCTTACTCTCCCTGGGACAGAGAAAAAAGAATAATCAAAAAATTCAGGGGGAACAAAGTGATTTTTCAAAAATTTCAAAGTAGTTCTGTTTACGAATAGAGAATTTTAAACTATGAAGCAAAGAAGTATACTTAAGTAGCTAGGAATATGACAAAGAAATTGAGAGATGAGATGCGAAGTATTTAAAGAAAACTCAAAAACCGATACTTTGCAGTGAGTAAGTGGATGATTACAGACAGAAAAACCCGATGAATAGACATAAATCACAAAAATAAACATATGAATTAAATCGGAAAATGTGAAAAACATTTCATAATGACAGATGGTCCGTGTCAATATGATAAGTCGAAATCACGGTCTGATTTGTTTTTTGATACATCGACACAAGCCCCAAAATGATAAACGTTACTATCGCTGAAAAAATGAATTATATGTATAAGTGACAAATTATTTGCGATATGAAACTCACAATGGATGAGCGTAAATTATCTCTTTTCTTCCAGGAACTTTGAGTGTCAGCAAATTCATTGAAACTCTGACAACTTCCGCTGCATGCAACTGGCTATATCCATCTGGCGTAGGAAGAAGAATCTGTTATAGGAGGTTGTCAGAAAGCACGTATAAGGCAACCCTTACTTCTACAAATTTCAACGTTTTCAATCGTTTTTTAATGGCCTTTATCCTTCCGGCATCCAAACTATTGATGTGTTGACGATACTCGTCTTGTGGTCCGACACCCTCACTGACAAGAGCCTGAAATAATTATTTAGAAAAATCCATAGTTGCAAGCGGGCCGGCTGATAACTTGTCCCTAGAACGAGACGTTCGGACAGTTTTGGTACCAAATGATAGATCTCAACAGGGCCCATCGCGCTTATATTATTTGGGCCGGATCCCAATCCGTTAACATGTCGAAAAATGTGTTTGAATGACAATTTTTGACCAATTTGACAAAAGCAGATTTTTTGCCATTCAAACACATTTTTGAGCATGTTGTCAGACCGGAATCCGCTTAAATGATATAGACGTAATGGGACATGTCGAGATCTATCATTTGGTACCAAAACCGTCTGAATATCTCGTTTTAGAGACAAGTTATCAGCCGGCCCGCCACTTGCTCGGGCCGCCCCGCTTGCAACTATGAATGCCTCTTTTGAGAAATTGCAGATAAAAGTTCGACAAAAATTTCTCGAAAAAAATGTTCGAAAAAAATTCCTCGAACTTTGGCAATTTTGGTTTTCCAGGCCACCATTTCAAAATGACCTAGAAAACACACCAGGTGCACTCCAGTCCATTTTTAGGCAATTTTAACGTGGTGGCCTGGAAAACTTAACTTGCGAAAGTTAGGCCACCACTTCAAGATGAATTCGTCTCGAAAAAATTTTCTAAAATTTCTCGAGAAATTTCTAGAAGTCGTGTCGAAAGGATCTGCTGCTCATGAGCGTTACTGTATGAGAGAGAGACACTTATCGCACAATTATTATAATCTCGAATAGAACACACCTTGTAATATCGTGTGAAGTAGTTGATATAAATATCAATTTCATCTTCGTACTTGTTCGTATCGTTTGGATAAATTTCAAACTCATCTGGAAGATGACATCTGACAGGTTCCTTTCTTATGAGGCTCCATGCAAAAAGTTGTTCATGGTAAATGTGAAAGAAAGCTGGCTTCTGAAAAATTGTGCTGCTTCTAATTTTCGGAGTCAATCAGAAACTCACATTTGTGTTCGGATGCAAGACAAACTCTTTGCCAATGCAAAGATGGAAATAAAAAGGGCATTCATCTTCGGTTGGGACCACATGAGCAAAGTAAAAACGATTTCTGTCATGATTGAGATAGACTAACACAGCGCCACGCTGTAAATTGTTTTTTTTTTTGAAAATTAAGAAGTATGATATATCATATAAATTACCTGGAGTCGATGTTTCATCACATCATTATTCAAAAAAACCAGATGAGTCACTGGCTCTAACAAATTAGAAATGTCTTCTTCCAGTCCTGCAATAAGGTCAACGTTTGGCCTCAATAGTTTCTCGTCTTTTTGTTTTTCGGTCCATCCTTTATGATGACAACATGTGTTGAGCATATGAATCATTCTAGTGTACTGAAACAAGAACAATCTTCTCCTTCAATGCCAATTCATCAAAACTAACCTTTCCTCCAAACCGAACGCACAGGAGTCCATGATGATTACGCATAACTGTTGCAAGGACAACGACGTGTGGATCCTCTTCCAATTGCATCTCGAAAACCTGTCCTATGTCGATGAGATCAAAACATCCTTTTTCCATGTTTGGAGCAGATAACTCCCAGTCTTTCACGTTATATAAATTCCATCTATGGTCAATTACCGAGTCTTTGAATTCTTCGTACATTGCGCTGAAAGTTTAAGATTAGTTCAATTTTCAACCAACAGCACGATACAATCCCTATAATAATATTGCTAAAAATCTTTTTTACTGGCTTCATGATCAGATGCAAAAGTTAGATTTTCTAGTATACAATTGCAATTGTTCAATGCAGTTCTCAAAAATGTCCAATAAAATGTCCAATATGAAATTTTGAAATTTCGGAAATGTTGAATTTTTCTGAATTTCTGAAATAAGTTTTTTTTTGCAGAATTCAAAAAAGTCAAAATTTCAGATTTCCAAAAATTCCAGCATTTCAAATGTTCCCCATATTTTTGAACAATTTTCGAAGAATACTAAAAAAAAATTTTTTAGATATCAAAAAGTTCCCCCAAATTTCCATTTCCTGAAATTCTAACTTTATCTTCTCGAATTGCTAAATTTCGATTTTTGCCGCAGTCGCCCCAGCCAGACATTTGAAGCGCCGGAGGCGCGGCAAACAGGCTAATTAGCATCTAATTGAGTTATTTTTCGTCTTATGTACGCACGCAGGTGCGTCCGTGACGGTCCGTCTCGTATTGCGCAACTGTCAAGAAGTCAAATGATGTCTCACAACGATTAGGCTTGAACGAGACTAACCTTTAAACATATTTGAA
Source organism: Caenorhabditis briggsae (assembly GCF_000004555.2). Classification (NCBI taxonomy): domain Eukaryota; kingdom Metazoa; phylum Nematoda; class Chromadorea; order Rhabditida; family Rhabditidae; genus Caenorhabditis; species Caenorhabditis briggsae. The sequence goes on along the minus strand of NC_013488.2, from coordinate 16,986,007 downwards.
AAAATTTCAAATATGGAGAGCCCGGGCCGGGCCCTTGAAATCTTCGGCCCGGCCAGGCCCGCGGGCCGTGCCCTGATTTTGCAAGTATGCAAAAAAAGACTTTCGATCTATATGATTTAGAAACGGAAATCAAAAATATTTCTGGATGTGATACTCACTGGATATTTGTCTTGATCAGACTATAATCGGCAATAATATCTTCTACGTAAATTTCTTCTACTTCCTTGCTTGATCCTTTGCATAGACAACAAACAGACACCAAACCACCATCTCGCTTATTGAAGTCCTGCAAAATATGTTTTCTCGGCGTAAAAAACATTGACAAAACTCACAAGCACACGTACGGCATGAATACCTAATTTACATTTGTTCGTCTCTGTGAATACGATCTGATTCAGATGGAGTAGAGTCCATTTCAGAGAAGCGGCAGACATCGAGTGAAAAGGGGAGATGAGAACACCTTCTTGTCCTACATCCTTAACAGCAGCCTGAAATTAGTATGCATTGTGTTTTAAACGCACGAAAACTCTCACTTTCACAAAATTGATCCAACTTTTGTTGTGTACAGCGGCAATAAATTGTTCCAGATCATTGCATACCAAGTCAATTTCTTGTTCAATATGATCAATTGCTCTCTGAAAAACGTTTTCATAGTCTTTTGAATATACCGCAAAACCTGTATTAGAAGGGACGGCCCTCCTATTGTTCCAAGGTATCTCCGGAGGGCCCTTCTATTACAGGGGCCCTTCTATTTTTCCGGCCAGTTATATACGAAATTTGGCATCGAAAAATTCGACGAAGTTTCGTTCAAAATTCATGAAAATCTGCCCATTTCACCAAAATTTAGCGAGATTTTCATCGAAAAATAGAGTTTCAACAAATTTCTATTAAATTGTGGAGTTCCTGGGAATATTTTCCACTGAAAAAGTACGAAAATTTTCTGTTTTCAAAACACCTATTACGGGGGCCCTTCTATTACAGGGGACCCTTCCATTTTTCCAAGCCCCTCTCGGAGGGCCCTTCTAATACAGGTTTTACGGTAACATATTTTTTTTCTAAACATTTGCAGCAGTTTAAAATCAAAAAGAGACTAATTTCTGTGATAAAACGTCTTGTCAGAGAAAGCTGAGCGTCGATCAGAAATTTCAAAAAAGCCGATCTCATAAACAATTACAACCAGTCGATTTCGCCACCTATCGACAAATTAATTCAAAAAAAAAACAATAATATTTGAAACCCTGAAGTTTGAAAATTTTAGGAGTTTATTGAGTTTTTCGATTCTCTAATTTCCAAATTTCTTCATTTTAAATTGTTTTCTAATCAAATTAATTCTGCATTTCCGGAATAGGAAAAATGAGATTTTTGGGCTTCTATTAGAGGCGGGCTTCAATTAGAGAGTGGATGTCTATTTTTCAATATTTTCAAAAACATTTTAATCTAAAATTCAGAAATTTGACAATTCGGAAGTTAAGAATTCTGAAATTCAGTGTTTTGGAAATTTCGAAATGTTCATTTTGCAGTTCAAAATTCCGAATTTATGAAATTCTGAGATTCCAGGATCTGAAAATTAAAAGTTCAGAAATTCCGAAAATAATTCTAAAAATCTAAAAATCTGAAATTCCGAAATTTAGAAATTAGATAATACAGAAAATAATCAAAAATTTCAAACTCAAGAATTGAAATTTTGGCATTTCTGAGCTTCACCGTTCGGTTTGTGAGATCGGCCTTTTTGAAATTTCTGATTGACACTCAGCCTTCTTTGGCAAAGACGTTTTCTCACAGAAATTAATCTCTTTTTGGTTTTAAAGGACTGCAAACGTTTTGATTTACAATTATAAATCATAACTTACTTTCTTATTAATTTGACGATTGCTGCGGGAAGGAGATTCCATGGAGAAAAGGCACAATTTTCTGCCGAAGAGAAAACAGATGTTATTGGAAAAATTCGGTCACAACACACGATCCGCTAAACACCGGGCACCCTCAAACAACGGAGTGTCGTTTGGAATTGGGCAGAGGGGGGAAAGGATATAGTGTGTATTTAAGAGAGTGACGAGGACACTGAAGAAAGGAGACAGTGTGCAGACTGAAGTGAGGGGTGACGAGGGCACTGAAGATTTGCAAGAGAATGAAGAAGGGGTGTTCGCAAACAATCGATTGCGAAGAAAATTGGGGTGGGAACAATTTAAATTAGTCTGCAATTTCTAAAGTTTCTGGAAAAGATGAAAAACTGGAATGCAGAAAAACTGAATATAATGATTTCAAATTTCAGAACCGTATCCTAAGTAAAGGGATTTTTGAAAATGGGGTTTGAAAAATCTCTGAAAAAAATTTAAAACAAGCACAAATTTTCAAAGTATTAGTTTTTTTCTGAAATCTCTGATATTTTCAGTCATTATAGAAATACAATACATTTGACGGCTGGAATAAAAATTACATCAAATTATGTTTAATTTAACTGTTTCAGTTGTAGTTCAAGTTCAGTTTTTTTTCAATTATGATTTTTGAGCACTGTTCTAAAATCACGGAACGATTAATTAAGATTTGAAAGAATCTTGCTTTTTTACGAAATCTGTAATATTCATGCTTTGTGTAGCTCGGGCTCAAAAATTCAACTTCTCAAACGGCCAATAATTCGTTCTTTACCAGTAGAAACTCATTTTCTTAATTCCTTAATTCCCCAAAACGTCTCCTTTTTTTTAAATCAATATTTTTTCCTGAAAACTCACTCAGTCCGTTTTCTGACATTTGCGTGGTCTGAAATAATCACCTGTCCAAATTCTTCAACATCATTCTCAAGGCCCAGTATCCAAGGGTACATCGAAAAAGGGTACATCGAGTTCTTAGGGTACATTGGTTCCAAGGGTACATTGGATTGTTCGGTACATGTAGGTGGACAAAAAAAGTAAATCAATATTTTTATACATACTATTTTGATTTCTGCTCAAAATTATAGGCTGGCTAAAACGCCTTACAGTCTAAGATCCCATGTACCCTCAGAACCAATGTACCCTAAGAA
>NC_013488.2:16945091-16982892 GCF_000004555.2 Caenorhabditis briggsae | reverse complement strand
TCCATGTGGTGGAATTCTACATTGGATTGTTCGGTACTGTAGGTGGACAAAAAAAGTAAATCAATATTTTTATACATACTATTTTGATTTCTGCTCAAAATTATAGGCTGGCTAAAACGCCTTACAGTCTAAGATCCCATGTACCCTCAGAACCAATGTACCCTAAGAACTCGATGTACCCTCAATGTACCCTTTTTCGATGTACCCTTGGATCGTGGGCCCATTCTCAAATATATTTCTTCTCGGCTGCGGCTGTTGTCTTTTGGGCGAAAGTTAAAGGTGGGGGGACAGGAGATTTTTCGTAGTTTTTTGTAGCTAGAGTATGCATTCTACCGTGACGGTGTACAACGCTTAATGTCACGCTGCGTACAGCTGTCGTCCTCGCCTTTATGTATGCAAACGGGCGTGCGCTCTCTCTTTGCCCGCGTGGCTCAGTCGGTAGCGGCGCCGCACCCTCAATCCTCGCCTTCACAAGTTCAACTCCTCGAGGGGCATCTTTGAACGGAATTTCAAGAACTTTTTTTTTCATGTCCCCCCACCTTTAAGGGTTTGCCGTCTGTTGAGCGAACTATGAGCACCTTTTGGGCGAAGTTGAAGCGCCGTCGGTTTTTGAGCGAGTTTCGTGCGCCTTTTGGGCGAAATTTTATGGTATCTCTGTTGGCAAACTGTTGATGAAAATATTAATTGATGTAATGGCCTGTGTTTGAGTTTGAATGAATTGTTAAGTTGCCGATAAAAACATGACATAATATTTGGTATGTATTTTTTTTAGATATTTCGCTTTCTCAGTTTTAATTCATAATTGATAATTTATACTCAGAACTTGAAATTTAAAGTTTCAAAAGTTGTGGACAATTTCTCGGTTGAAAAAAGTGATGCTGATTGCGAGAAAACATCATAAAATGTATGCCCTCTAAAAAGTCAACTTTTGGTATCTGTAAAAAGACATAAAACTCGTATTTGATATACAATCTCTAGACCAAAGCCCAAACGGACTACCGTATTTCCCCTAATAGAAGACCACCCAAACCGTCAATTTTGAGCTCAATTATCTTGGCTCTTTTCAAAGATATCAAAAATTTGTCAACTGATAAATAATTTATCATAACGTCACCTATTTTTCATCAGTTGACAACTTTTTGAAATCTTTCATAGGAATCGAAATAAATGAGCTCACTCATGTAGAGAATAAAAGTGAACTCTCGCGAAATTTGGCGAACCCCGACGGAAATAGAGAGTCGGTGGTGTAGGAGAAGGACGGACGCAGGTTTGGCAAACTTCGGCGAACTCTGGGCGAGTTTTGAATGCGTTGCGTGCAAGCGACGCGTGCATTTCGAATTTTGCATCACCTATTTTTTTCCTATTTTCAGTGTTTTATATGAATTCCTGCTCAAACTTCTAAATATTTTTATCCAAAAATGATTAGATTTTCGAAACCGAAAACGACGAAGAACGAATACCGTAAGTGGAATAGAAAATTTCAATTAAATCCTTTTTTCATTCAGCGTCGAACTGAGAAAATCATTTTTCTGAGTTCTATCTCGTCTACGCCCCTTCGATCACATCTCCAGGAGTTTTCCACTGATAGCATGTAAGGTAAACAACAATTATGTTATTCAGTCATTAATAACGTTTTTAGACTCAAGATTCGGAATTTCGTGAATGCCGCAAATCCTCCGCTCGGAAGGGACAAGTCAGAGAAACCGCGAAGTCAGAAGAAGCTTCAAAAGGTTCGTATATTCTGGGTTTGACGCTTTCGAAAACGTCCAGCAATATTGAGAAAATGCTTTTAAAGGTGGGGGGACAGGATATTTTTCGTAGGATTTTTGTAGCCAGGGTATGCATTCTACCGTAACGGTGTACAACGCTTAATGTCACTCTGCGTACAGCGGTCGTCCTCGCCTTTATGTATGCATTCGGGCGCCGGCTTCCTCTTTGCCTGTGTGGCTCAGTCGGTAGCGACGCCGCACCTCCAATACTTGCCTCGACAAGTTCAACTCCTCGAGAGGCATATTTAAACGGAATTTCGAGAACATTATTTTTTCATGTCCCCCCCACCTTTAAAATGTTTGTAATGTTGTGAAGATATATTTCCCTAAGTATATCGGCAATGGAAATCCGACCTCATCGAGTCCATTTAAAATTCTTTTGAGATTCCGAGTGCAATGGTAGGCGAAATGTCGTGAGAAATAGTTTAAAGGGGGACTCCGACCAAAAATTTGTATTGCATTAAAACGTGTTAAAAGTTATCTATTTTCCGAATATTATTGCGAAAAAATTCAAAAAAAAAATCCGAAATTCCCAAAAAACGGCGTTGAAAAGGAAGAAAATTCAAAAAAAGGTGCCGCCGGGGGACGAGGATTTTCAGTGAGAAACCTAGGCCACGGCAGCGGGCGCCTTTCNTACGTGGCAAATTTTCCGGATTTTTTTCAATTTCATGTCCGGCAGGTAAAAAACGTAAAAAACCACTGTCGGCGACTTGAAAAAAAGGCTGTCAGGTGCCGTGGCCTAGGTTTCTCACTGAAAATCCTCGTCCCCCGGCGGCACTTTTTTTTTGAATTTTCTTCCTTTTCAACGCCTTTTTCGGGGATTCCGGATTTTCTTTGAATTTTTTTGCAATAATATTTGAAAAACAAATAAATTTTAACACATTTTAATGCAAAAAATTTTTGGTCGGAGTCCCCCTTTAAAATGTATCGAAATTCAATTCTGCCCAAGCCTTCTAGTCTGCTAAGTGTCAGACTTCACAGGGTAACGGCTGCGCATGGTATATGAGTTGGCGCGGCGCCTCATATGGACGACATAGGTACACCGTTTGCGCGCATATAGTACGCTATATGCGCGCACGCGCCATCGAGATTGGGCATAACGCGTCCATATTTCATCTACAATTTCAGGTCGTATTGGCGATGGATATCTTATACGGATTAATTCATCTAACTATAGTTGTAATAAGATGTGATTTTGTTCAGATCTTCCAATATCGTTCATTTTCCCTTTCAGATTTCACAGAGTGACCATTTTTCCAGTTTTCACAGAATTTTCTCACAGCAAGAAAAATTATGGCAGGAAGTTAAAAATATCTGGATGATATAACATAATAAGTTTTTCCTTCAAAATTGCGATATAGAAACCTTGAAAAAAATTCAACAAAGTCTTGAAATTGGCATTAATTCGCATATTTTTTTTTCGAAATAATTTTGTTTCTCGGATTTTTTCCTACTTTCACTTCGTAATAATCGGAAAACTTACCAACCAACCTGTATTTCACCTGAAAAATATATTATTCCTCTTATTCCGACTCAGGTAAACGATTCTGAATTAGATCTGACTTCATTCGGAATTAGATCGAATAACTCGAAATTCTGAATTAGATCTGAGTTCATTCGGAATTAGATCTGGACTAGATCCAATACCGAAGTTGACACGAGAAATGCGCCAGTGACTCAGCTGGCGCGGATGATTTTTTTTTTAAACCCATATTTATTTTCTTCAATAATATGAATTTTTCTCTCAAATTTTTGCAGTTTTTCACCTGATTTTTATCCTAGAAATCAGTAACTAGTCAAATGTAACTGTATTGAACATATTTTCATGCGTAGCGAGCTTTTTTGCAGAATTTTAGGTGAAATTATTTTTTCCTTCGTTATCCGCTCGTCCGCATGTCCACTTTCCGCGTTTGTTCAGAACTGTTTCAATTCAAATATTGCAGACATGACACGATATCGAATCAAGAAAAAAGAGGTAGAAGCTTCAACGAGGAGAAGGCTGAAGGCGTTGAAGGTGACGAATCGAAGCGAATTCAACGCCGGCACTGTCGGAGACGGCGGCGGGCAGTGAAGAAGATGAAGAGTTTGGAAAAATTGAAACGAATTCTCCCGGTGATGTGATGGGTCTTTTTTTTGGGGGATTAAAACCTTTTAAAAACATTTTTTTGAACGATCGATCGACGGAATTTTCCGTTTTTGTGAGGGGTTTTCGAGAATTTCAAAGTAGTATGTAGTTTTTGTATTTTGTTTGTAGTAATCGTAACATTAGATAAGACAAAAAACCTGTCTTGTTTTATCTGCGTCTCCACTATCTTATCATTGTCTCGATGGCCTGATGACAACGTTCTTTTTCTCTTTATTATTTCCTATTTCGTCTGAAAATGACTAAAAAAATCACTGAAAGTTTCTGTAAAATTTGTGGAGATGTTTCGAATACGATTCGATTTGGAGCGGTTTCTTGTAGGTGAGGTTTTTTTGAATTTTATATTTTTTCGGAAATTCAGAAATTCTAAATTCTGAATTTCGGAAGTTGAGAAATTCGGAAATTCAGAAATTCAGAAATTCAGAAATTCAGAAATTCAGAAATTCAGAAATTCAGAAATTCAGAAATTCAGAAATTCAGAAATTCAGAAATTCAGAAATTCAGAAATTCAGAAATTCAGAAATTCAGAAATTCAGAAATTCAGAAATTCAGAAATTCAGAAATTCAGAAATTCAGAAATTCAGAAATTCAGAAATTCAGAAATTCAGAAATTCAGAAATTCAGAAATTCAGAAATTCAGAAATTCAGAAATTCAGAAATTCAGAAATTCAGAAATTCAGAAAAAAAAAATTCAGAAATTCAGAAATTCAGAAATTCAGAAATTCAGAAATTCAGAAATTCAGAAATTCTAATCATTCTCAATTTCCAGAGCTTGCGGTGAATTTTTCCGTCGAAAAGTTACCTCAAAATCCGCAAAACTTCCCAAAAAACGCTGTTTTGGAACTTGTGAATTAACGAAACAAATTCGAAAAACCTGTCAAAACTGTCGATTCCAAAAATGTCTGAAATCGGGAATGCTGGAAATTATGGTGGAGCTAGAATGTCAATCCACGTTGCAGAATCATCTGGAAATATTTTGGATGAATTGAGAAATGGTTATAGGAATTTGGAAGTGGCCAGGAGACAAAAATTTGAGGAGCAGGTAGCATTTTTTTTTCAATTCAAAATTAAAATAAAAAATTTCAGAATCCAATCAGATTCTGTACTCATCAGGAACTCAATGAAATTTATCAAATGGATATTGATTTGATTTTTGAATCTATAATTCCGATTTTTCAAAGGAGAACCCGAAATTTCGAAATGGAACAGGAGAAAATGTTGGCTGAAAATTTTATACTTCCATTTTTACAATTGGAAACAACGTTTAGGTCGATGGGTAAGTGAAAAATAGAGAATTTTTTGTATTGTTTTTTTTCGGAAGTTTGAATTTTTTGTTTTTTAAAGGGGGACTCCGACCAAAAATTTTTATTGCCTTAAAATGTTTCAAAAAATATGTATTTTCCTAATATTATTGCGAAAAAATTCAAAAAAATCCTAAATCCCCGAAAAAGGGCGTTGAAAAAAAATAGGATTTGAATTCCCGCCCANNGANAAACCTANGCCACNGNATCATAGCGCCTCTCTTACATGGAAATTTTCCGGATTTTTCGGTTTTCATGTCCGGCATGTGAAAAACGTAAAAAATCACGGTCGGCCACTTGAAAAAACGGTTGTCAGGCGCCGTGGCCTAGGTTTCTCACTGCGCGAGAATTCAAATCCTCGTCCCTCCTAGCAACTTTCTTTTGAAGATTTTTCGCTTTTAACGGCATTTTTCGAATTTTTTCGCTATAATATTGGGAAAATAGACAACTTTTCGAACATTTTAAAAATTTTTGGTTTTTCCGAATCTTTGAATTCTTCAATTTTACATACAATTTTTGAGTAATCTAATCTTTCAGGATCCACTTCATATTGCCTTCCAAACAATGCAATTTTCGATACAAATCATTTGGATAAACTATATATGGATCAAAATACACTAGAGTTGGTTTTTTGGAGTTTTTCCAGATTTCAGCTTTTTTCAGAATCGTCCAACCATACTGGAATTCTTCCAATCGAAATTTAAAAATGCCGATGGACCTTGCAAAATTGGATGAACCAGAAATGATCCTTTGCAGTGCTCTAATCTATTGGGATTTTGGAATCAATGGACAAACGGATTACTGTATTAAAAGATGTGTGAAAATGAGAAATCTGGTGATTCGAGAATTGGCAAATTACGAGAAATTAAAAATAGGAGAGGATAATTGCCAATTGAGGATAATGGAAGTTATGGGGATAATTCAAGGAGTTCATCGGGCATCAGATGCTGTCAAAAAGTGTGGACACGTGGCAAAGATTTTTAATTTGAAGGGGAAGGAATGTCCGTTGTATGAGATTTTGGATAACTGAATTTAAGTTTCTGGAATGAATATTAAAAATAAGTTCTACCCCGAATGGTGAAAACAAAACTGAGAAACAATGTTCTGAAATTTAAATTCTTCAAATTTTTCCGTAAGCTTAATAATATTCTTGATCCCAAGCCAGGCGGGCCTTGTTTTTTTTTCTGTAACTTTGTTCCAAAACAAGGCACAGTTTCTTAAGTAATATCATTTTGTAGCACTCGTTGAGTTCTATCATATTTAATTTATTCATTTAATTTAGTTTAGTGAAAAACATTAATTCTAAAAGAAGCTATGACAGATCCCGCGAAGGCCCGGCAAAGACCCGGTTGCAAGTATATCAAAAATAAATGTTATACTACAATCAAATGACACCAAAAACCCATTTAGTTACTGTACATTTGATGATATTTGCTTTCACAGATACAATGAAGCTTTCAACTCCAAAAATGTTCAAGAATCATCTAAACAGCTGAACAAATATTCTAAAAAATGTGGGTGTACGGTTCTCAGAATTGGAAAAATGAAAACTTGGAAATCGGAAAAACTGAAAAATAGGTGATAAGAAGAACGATACCAATAACCAAGTGATAACAAAGTCTTGAATTTTCGGATACTTATATTTTTAGGAAACGTGAAATTTTCAATTCTTAAACTGCTCACAGGTGTTCAAACAAAAAAAAATTACAAAAAAAAAACTAAAACCCTGGGTGCATTCTTTGGGCAATGATTTGTACCTGAAGTATAACAAATTGATACACCGAGAACAATTGAAAAGTATATAAGCAACCGCCTAGCTCAGGGATCCTTACTTTTCAGCTCCTTCCCAAAGTGTAGCTCATCCCAAGTCATGATTGCTCTAATTTCTCTAGTTTTGGCAGTTTTGGCTCCACAGGCTCAAGCAGTCATCGGTGGAGATCTCAATTGTACCACCTATAATGGAACGGCGGTAAGAGGATTTTTAGAATGTTCTAGAAGATTTCAAAAAAAAAAAAGGTTTCAGTAGTTAAGAAGGTTCTAAAGTGCCCTGATTTTCATAAAACTTTCTGGAACGTTCTAGAATCTTTTAATACACCTAGAGCCTCTGTGGTCTTGAATCAGAAAAACTACGGTTTTCCTAGGTTTTTCAAATGTTCTAAGACTCGGGACACATGAAATCTTACGAATCAAGACCCCCAACCCCCTAATGTCCCCATATTTCAGTTCGTGTGGACCCCAGCTGCCACCGCTTGCTCCAATGTCATCTCCGACTCATCGTGCGCCATCCTCTACCCGGCACCAGTCACCGCCGATGGATTCCCATCTCCAGGACGTGACCAACAACGACCACTGACCTGCTACACAACCGCCACTGCCACTCCAGCTGGTATTGTGATGGATATGAAAAAGGCGGCGTTGGATAACTGCCCAAGAACTTGTGGATTGTGCTGTCAGACTACCGCTTACAGTTGTTCTAATGTTGCTTGTAAGTATTTAATCTAGGGGATAGGAGTCTGTGAACCTGGGAAGCTAGACAATCATGAAGCCAGGAGGCCATCAATAAAAGCCAGGAATAAAAAAAAATAATAATGAAACCATGAAGCTTTCATAATGAAATTGAAAGTTTTCTAAACATGTATAACGTTACCGATTTACAACGTTTCTTGCGAATTTCAAATTTTTTTAATTTTCCCGTTTTCAGTATTAAGAATGAGCTCAAACATGGCCTATCTGGGCTAGAGCGCGCAAGAACTTAAAAAATACAATTTTTTAGTCTTATTGGGACCTAAAGGTACTTTAAGCTTTGCCTTGAGTTCCCCGAAAAACCGGACTTCGACTAAGGCTATCATATTAAATCACTACAAAGCTTAATGCCCAGTAAAGATTTTTTAAAGGACCGTTTTAATAGATATGTCTTCCAAAAAGGCCTAAAAGCCCCTTCTATTACAAATCTTACTGTATTCCAGTCCCCCGTCTCAACTGTGCCACAATCACGTCCTCCCAATGTCTCTCCGCCGCCTGGCGTACCATCATCGCCACCGACTGCCCCTCCGCGTGCGGATTCTGTAACTCTGGCGGATGCGTCGACGCTGTTCTGGATTGTGCCAACGACGTCACCATTTGCAGAACCGTCGGACTACAAGACTTTGTCAACACCTACTGCCAGAGAACCTGCAATAGATGTGCATCCTCCACTACCACGACAACATCTCTCACTGGAACCTGCACATCTTACAATGCTGATTCGAGCACTGCCTGTACCGCATGGGCTGCAAATGGATTCTGCACCAACACCTTCTACACTTTGGCTCAGAGAAAGGCCTATTGTGCCAGAACTTGCAGAATATGTTGAGGATTTGGTGGGAGACAAGACAAGACCGGTAGACGACCATGACAGCCAAAATATTGCATTTTAGATAGCTAGTTTTCATGACGAAATGTTTTTTTTTTCAGTTTTTCTGTGTTTTCATGTCTGACCATCATGATTCATAATAAAAGAATTTACGCTGATCAATTTTACCAGCTGTGTAAACTTTGAAAAATACAGTAATATCGAAAAATGTTTGTTTGTGTGCCAAAATGAAGAACTTCCGCTATTAAAATATTTATTCTTGGTGGTCAATCAAGAAAAATAAAAAGAATAGTCGTCCTGTCCATCTGTGTGCCTGTTTGTCCTCCTATCTAGCAAATCTTACAAGTAGTCGCACAATACGCCTTTCTCTGTTCCTTGGTATAAAACTCATTGACACAGAATCCATTAGCGGCCCAAGAAGCACAAGCCGAGGCACTATCAGCTTTGTAAGTGGTACATCCGGGATTGGAAGGATTGGATGGAGAAGCTGAGCAACGACCGCACGTCTTCTTACAGTACTCATTCACAAATGGTTGCATATCGATATTGGTGCAAATTGAGATGTCGTTGGCACAATCAGTCACACCATCCACACATCCACCGTCATTACAGAATCCACACACTGATGGACAGTTTTGGGCGATTTTCTCACGCCAGATTGGAGAGAGGCATTGGGAGGGTTGGATTGTGGCACAGTTCATCGCGGGGACTGAAAATGTTGAAATTATTTTGGGATTCTGGGACATCGATCTTATATCTAGAAAATTCTGAAAGCCCCAGCGCAATTTTCAGCAGAAATAAAGCCATTTGAAGTTTTGGAAGCGAGAGATGCAGACAATAAGACACTCTAACGATCTGCGTCTCTTCTAATTATCTTCCAAGCCAATTCCCTTACACTGAGCATTGGTGCAATTGTAAGCCGGTGTCAAGCAACACATTCCACAAGTCTTTGGACAGTTCTTAATAGCTGCCTTCTTCATATCGGCATCAACTGATCCTCCATTTGGACTGGTACTGTAGCAAGCAAATGGACGTTGAACCTGGTTGCCTGCGGCTGGGAATCCGACACCTTGAGCTGATTCTTTGTAGAAAACAGCACAAGATGCATCAGGAAGGTTATTGGAGCATACGGTGGCAGAGGCGGTGTAGGAGGTCTGGAACTTTTTTTGGTTATCATTAAAATTTTTGAAAATGTATGGTTACCATATCGGTACAGGAGAAGTCATCGGTAATGGCTGCGAGGGCTCCTGGAGCAAGAATTGTTAGAAGGAGGACGAGTCCGAACATTGTTGGATGAGAAGTGAAGTGATTATTGAGATGTATCAATTTGATTTTATACCAAATTTCTAAACTTCCGATTCTTGATTTGTTTATACAGATTAGAAAGGTTCAAACTTGATATTTACACCCACAATTTTTTTAAAAAACCACCTGATTCAATAAGTTCATTTTCTGTACTTTCCTGTTTGAACAGCTGAGAAACGATTTTGATTCTTATAAGTGACAATTTTCTATTGAATCAGCCTGTAGTGCTTGTGGGTGTAAATTCCTAATGTAGTTTTTCATTTCATTTTCGTTTAAAGTTTGAACCTATATAAAAAAGGCAGCCATCTGTATAAACAAATCAAAAATCGAATGTTTAGAAATTTGGTATAAAATCAATTTGATACATCTCAATAATCACTTCACTTCACATCCAACAAAATGTTCGGACCCATCTTCCTTCTAACGATTTTTGCTCCAGGAGCACTTGCAGCCATTACCGATGATTTCTCCTGTACCGATATGGTAACTACAAACTTTTAGACACTTTTGAGATTCACCTAAAAAAAGTTCCAGACCTCCTACACCGCCTCTGCCACCGTATGCTCCAATAACCTTCCTGATGCATCTTGTGCTGTTTTCTACAAAGAATCAGCTCAAGGTGTCGGATTCCCAGCCGCAGGCAACCAGGTTCAACGTCCATTTGCTTGCTACAGTACCAGTCCAAATGGAGGATCAGTTGATGCCGATATGAAGAAGGCAGCTATTAAGAACTGTCCAAAGACTTGTGGAATGTGTTGCTTGACACCGGCTTACAATTGCACCAATGCTCAGTGTAAGGGAATTGGCTTGGAAGATAATTAGAAGAGACGCAGATCGTTAGAGTGTCTTATTGTCTGCATCTCTCGCTTCCAAAACTTCAAATGGCTTTATTTCTGCTGAAAATTGCGCTGGGGCTTTCAGAATTTACTAGATATAAGATCGATGTCCCAGAATCCCAAAATAATTTCAACATTTTCAGTCCCCGCGATGAACTGTGCCACAATCCAACCCTCCCAATGCCTCTCTCCAATCTGGCGTGAGAAAATCGCCCAAAACTGTCCATCAGTGTGTGGATTCTGTAATGACGGTGGATGTGTGGATGGTGTGACTGATTGTGCCAACGACATCTCAATTTGCACCAATATCGATATGCAACCATTTGTGAATGAGTACTGTAAGAAGACGTGCGGTCGTTGCTCAGCTTCTCCATCCAATCCTTCCAATCCCGGATGTACCACTTACAAAGCTGATAGTGCCTCGGCTTGTGCTTCTTGGGCCGCTAATGGATTCTGTGTCAATGAGTTTTATACCAAGGAACAGAGAAAGGCGTATTGTGCGACTACTTGTAAGATTTGCTAGATAGGAGGACAAACAGGCACACAGATGGACAGGACGACTATTCTTTTTATTTTTCTTGATTGACCACCAAGAATAAATATTTTAATAGCGGAAGTTCTTCATTTTGGCACACAAACAAACATTTTTCGATATTACTGTATTTTTCAAAGTTTACACAGCTGGTAAAATTGATCAGCGTAAATTCTTTTATTATGAATCATGATGGTCAGACATGAAAACACAGAAAAACTGAAAAAAAAACATTTCGTCATGAAAACTAGCTATCTAAAATGCAATATTTTGGCTGTCATGGTCGTCTACCGGCTTGTCTTGTCGCCCACCAAATGCGTAACAAATTCTGCAAGTTCTGGCACAATAGGCCTTTCTCTGAGTCAAAGTGTAGAAGGTGTTGGTGCAGAATCCATTTGCAGCCCATGCGGTACAGGCAGTGCTCGAATCAGCATTGTAAGATGTGCAGGTTCCAGTGAGAGATGTTGTCGTGGTAGTGGAGGATGCACATCTATTGCAGGTTCTCTGGCCTGTAAGATTTGCTAGATGGGAAGACAAACAGACACACAGATGGACAGAACGATTAATTTTAATTTTCTTGTTTTTATACTGCTTGGTTGACCACCAAGAATAAATATTTTGATAGCCGAAGTTATTCATTTTGGCACCCAAACAAAAATTTCCGATACATATTATCTTTCAATTTTTGGAAATTTGCACAGCTTGTCTTCCGATTGATTTGAAAAAGATCAAAATGGATCAGCAAGAACAAACAAATTTCGATTTTTGGCATTTTCATTTGTTCAACTATTCAAAATCAAAATTTTTTAAATTGAGTTTTAGTTTTAAAAACAAACTTTTATTTAATTAAAACAAGCATTTTTTAACCGCAAACTTAGTTTATTTTTTTGAGAATTGAGGTTTTAATAAATTTACAGAGTAAAATCATTAGGATAAACTTCTTGGCGGACCCTTGTGATATATTCCAAAATTTTCGGGAAATCTTTTTCGAGAACATCCGAAACATGAGTGTGGAATGGGTAGTATACGGTAGCCAGAAGACTGAATACGGTGGCGTCGGCCTGGAAAAAATTTGACGGATTTTCGTTGAAAATTAATTTCTGAATTTCTGAATTTCTGAATTTTTGAATTTCTGAATTTTTGAATTTCTGAATTTTTGAGTTTCCGAATTTCTGAATTCCTGAATTTCTGAATTTCCGAATTTCTGAATTTTTTAATTTCTGAATTTCTAAATTTCTGAATTTCTGAATTTCTGAATTTCTGAATTTTTGAATTTTTGAATTTCTGAATTTCTGAATTTCTGAATTTCTGAATTTCTGTATTTTTGAATTTTTGAATTTCTGAATTTCTAAATTTCTGAATTTCTGAATTTCTGAATTTCTGTATTTTTGAATTTTTGAATTTCTGAATTTCTAAATTTCTGAATTTCTGAATTTCTGAATTTCTGAATTTTTGAATTTTTGAATTTCTGAATTTCTGAATTTTTGAATTGCTGAATTTCTGAATTTCTGAATTTCTGCATTTCTGAATTTCTGAATTTCTGAATTTTTGAATTTCTGTATTTTTGAATTTTTGAATTTTTGAATTTTTGAATTTCTGAATTTTTGAATTTCTGAAATTCTGAAATTCTGAATTTTTGAATTGCTGAATTTCTGCATTTCTGAATTTCTGAATTTTTGAATTTCTGTATTTTTGAATTTTTGAATTTTTGAATTTTTGAATTTCTAAATTTTTGAATTTCTGAATTGCTGAATTTCTGAATTTCTAAATTTTTGAATTTCTAAATTTTTGAATTTCTGAATTTCTGAATTTTTGAATTTCTGAATTTCTGAATTGCTGAAATTTGAATTTTCCCTACTCACCGCTGTAATCTCATCTCCAAACAAGAATTTTCCCTTCATCGTATTCTGAATGATTTCCAAATCTTTATGCAAAAATTCATCCAATTCCTTCAATTCGAAATCTCCAATTGCTCCAGTATTCCTGGCATAAAATCGTTTTCCAACACTTGCTTTTACAAATGGGAGAAATAGGAATTTAAGGGCTTGAGGCATTCCAACAAGGCGATAGATGGTTTCGTAGAAAGCATGTTCAGCAGTTTTGAATCGATAGATTATGCTGGAAATTTTAGACAATTTTGACAAATAAAAACTGTTGAACAGACGGGAATTCAAAACTTGTAAAATTTTTTTAAATGTTGAAACTCAAGAAAAGTTTCAAAATACCGTATTTCCTCAAATAACCCAACCGAACCGCCCAACTAAATCGTCAACTTTGGACTCAATTATCTTGAGCTAAAGATTTAACGTTTGAGTGTATAAACGTATAAATGAGTTTAGTTTTATTCAAAGAATCTATGTATGAAGTTTCTTTGCAATATTTTTTAGATTTTGAAAAAAAAGGAAAACTTACTGAAAAAGATGGAAAAATGTCATTTTGCTCAATGCAACCGATTGGGTTTCCAGATCGCCGGAAAGAGTCTGAAAAATGTTTTTCTCAGAATTAAAAAACATTATATCGTTCAGATGTTAATGGAACTTATTCTAGCGGCTTTTGAGCTATTTTTGACTATTTTAGAAAATTTATTCGACAAATTTGAGGTACCGTAAAGACTCTAATAGAACGCCACCCGGACCGTCCGCTTTGAGCCTATATATCTCACTTCTTTTGAAAGATATCAAAAAGTTGTCAACTAATAAAATGTTTATCATGATATCAGCAACATTCTATTAGTTTATCACTTTTTGATATCTCTCACAGAAAAGAGATACATGGGCTCAAATTTGACGATTCGGGTGGCGTTCTATTAGAGTGTTTACGGTACTTTAAGGCAGTTTTTCAAAGCTATTTTTGGGTTTTTTTTGTAGATCTCTAACAATATCGGCAATGTTAAAAACATTTAGGATTCTTGAGAACTTTATTTTGACCCAATTATTTTCCTCATTTTCGAAAATTTCAAAATTCTTACCGGAATCTTAAAATGCGATTTCAGACGCATTTCAATGAGATCCGAATCCGAAATGTGGTCTCCATTCAATTCGATAAATGGTAAAAGTCCATTTCTGGATCGCATTGTTGTGCATTCAACGATCTGAAAAATTCTGGATTCTTGAAAAAATTATGACCCAGAAAGTCTGAAATTTGAGATTCTAGGTCACCAATGTCTTAAGTGGGTTAGGAATTTTCGAGGTTCTAAGACAAAAATCGACTCAGTAGCCTAGAAATTTTGGATTTCTAGGCCGCCAACTTCTCGGAAAAGATGCTCACCTCATATGGAATTTTATAAATCCTGCACAAAACTTCGATTTTCATACAAAACGGTGACAAATGTGGACAGTTCTTGAGTCTTCCATACTGATAAAGGTATACTGTATCTCGCTTGTAGTCCTTTTTTTGAATCTGAAACATTAAAATTATTTTTGTGGTTAATTAGGGATGCTCAATTAGGTGATTAACTGATTTTTTCAAAAGAATTGGATCGAGAATCCAAAAAATCTAGGAAATTAAGAAATTCTAATAAATTTCGAAATCTAAAAATATAAATATACCTCTGGTTTGTCTTTGATTTGTGGAGGAGTGAAAAGGTCCTTCAAATACATAAAAATGGCTCCAAAAATTAGAGAAAATAGAAGAAAACAACAGTCAAACATTTTTTTTTGGAAAGGAACAAGTAACAATTTCCTTGGAGAATTTCCAAGGTTGTTTTGTATTTATAGGAAGACCGCGGACAGATGATGACAATTATAGATAAGGAGAGAGAGAGAGAGAGAGAGAGAGAGAGAGAGAGAGAGAGTGAGAGAGAAAGAGAGAGAAGAGAATTAGACAGTTAGAGAAAGTGGTGGACTTTGTAGTCGCATAAGTGGAATCGGTTGGATGTTGTAGGTGTAAGAGGGGTAATTATGTATGTGTTTGTTGTCTTTTTTGGAGTTTGTGAAAATTTTGAAAGTTCTCAAAATCTCAAAAAAAATTGATGGAATTTCGAAATTTTAACTTTTTCCTGAATTTTCAAAAAAAAATTCAAATGTTGTTTTTTCATATTTTCACGCTTCCACGTGGGTTCAGGCGAGGGGGTCAGAAAGCGCGCCCCAGTATTTTTTTCGAAAATTCTCAATTGGCTGCTGAGAGTTCGTTGACTGACAATCATACTTTAATGCATTAGGCCGAGAAGACGAATATGTTTTTTTTCAATATTTTTCGATGTTTTCTTTCGTTTTCGCTCGTTTTTTCTCGTTTTTTCCCATTTTTTTCAGTGAAAATTAGTTGAAAAAAGTTACAACTTATTTATTAAGGTGAGAAGTCCAATGCAACCGCCTCGTGCAGTGATGAGTCAAGTGAGCGAATGGAAGAAAGCTCGATTTTCGACGTTTTTTTGAGGTGAGTAACTGAAATATGTAATGTTCCAATATTTATTGATTTTCTAGGCTCGAGTCATCGCTCCGTCAGCTCGCCCAGAAGTACAACTGCGACAAGTAGATCTGGAGAAAGTGCTACGATCGTTTCCCACCACATGCCAGCAACTGCAGAAAAAAGAAGTGCGGACACTCGAACGATCTTCGCATCAAGAAGAAGTTAAAGTAATCTTCATTAGCCTTCGTCCATCGGTTGCCGAAGACTGTCCGTCTCTACGCTAACATGATGCAGTACTTCCAGTACAGTAGAAGCTATTATAACCCTGACATAACATTTAGATAAAATTTGTAGGAATACTATCTCATATATATTTCGGATGTCATGTCCTTAGGTGATATTAAATACATTGAGGTTCTTCCATAATAATTAATTCTTTATTAGAGGTTATTCAATAATTCGTTCTATTTTCAGAGCAACCAGAATCCGGCATCCGATTGCGAAGACAACAACGACACGAGCTGTGCACATGAGAAGGCGGATGGATCATCGTGAGAAGTCGCATGGATCAATTGGGTTTAATAATAATTGTTATCTCTCTTGTTATATGCCATGAATCTCAATAAATGGTCATATATTGCCTTGCCCTTCCTCGGAAAATTTAGGGAGAACAGCAACATAAATGGAGCAGTATTCACCGAAAAAAAAACCGAATTCATAGCCTTCTGTATCGTTAAAAAACATTAGAAATAACCACGTGAAATCCACGTGTCATTTTGAATTAGATAATTTCGGCTGGCCTACGAGTTAGCTGGGGCGAGCTTTCTGACCCCTCGCCTGAACCCACGTGCGCTTCTGATCTTTTTCTAATCTCTAAACTTCTGTATTTTCAAAAAACATAAATTTTTCTAAAATCCCGAATTTTCGAATTTTGGATTTCTGAATTTCAGAAGTAAGGAACTTTCGAATTTTCGAATTGACAAATTTCCGAACTAATCAATTTCAGAAATTTCGATTTTCCTGGAATTTTTGAATCTTCCTTATACCGTAAACACTCTAATAGAAAGTCATTTGAATCGTCAAATTTGAGCCATTTCATCTCATTTTCTGTAAATGATATTAAGAAGTGGATAATTAATAAAATATTGCTGATATCACGATAAACATTTTATTAGTTGACAACTTTTTTATATCTTTCAAAAGAAGTGAGATATATACACTCAAAGTTGACTGACCGGGTGACGGTATCTTTTTTCAACGTTTTCAAATTCCAGAAAGCTTATATTTTTCAAATTTTTCATTTTCAAAAGTTTCAAGCATAATATTATACAATCACCTAAAATTGAAAAATACAAATTCAATTAAATTTTTTATTCTAAATTAATCAAATTTCAGTAAAATAAAAATAAAACAAATCTCTAGAAGTTTTACAGAACCAAGAAAAATAACCAATTACAATGTGAAATCTTTGGGATAAACTTCCTTTCGGACCCTCTCCATATATTCCAGAATTTTCGGGAAATCCTTATTGATAACATCACAATTATGATTGTGGAATGGGTAGTATACGGTAGCCAATTGACTGAATACGGTAGCATCGGCCTGGAAAAAACTTTGGGTGGTTTTTTTTAAATATTAATTTCTGATTTTTTCAAAAAATTCCATAATTCCAGCCTCTACTCACCGCTGTAATCTTATCTCCAAACAAGAATTTTCCCTTCATCGTATTCTGAATAATTTCCAAATCCTTATGCAAAAATTCATCCAATTCCTTCAATTCGAAATCTCCAATTGCACCAGCACATTTATTATAAACTGCTTTTCCAACGATTGCCTTCAGAATTGGAACAAAAATGAAATTCAAATATTTTGGAGATCCGAATCCATTCAGAAGTGTCTCATAGAATGCGTCAACGGCGGTTTTGAAGCGGATCAGAAGGCTAAAAGGGCGGAAGTTTGAAATAGAATATTCTAGAATAATGTATGGACATTTGGAGAAACCGATACATGAACTATGAAAAATTGAAATTATGAAAAATTGAAATTTCCGAAAATTAAAAATTCGGAAAACTTACAAGAAAAGATGATGATCTGCAAACTTGCTCAAGAGAACTGATTGAGTTTCCAGCTCGGCTGGAAGGGACTGAAAATTTAAAAATTACGGTTTTTTTAATTAAGAACTTTTTGGAAAGTTAAAATTTTTTTTGTTTTTTTGACAATTTTCCCCAAAAAATCAAAACTTCTAACCGGAATCTTGAAATGAGATTTCAGACGCATTTCAATTAGAGCTGAATCAGCAATATGCTCTCCATTCAACTCGATAAATGGTAAAAGTCCGTTTCTGGATCGCATCGTTGTGCATTCGACTATCTGAATTTCGAATTTCAAAAATGTGGCCTAGAAAGTTTGAAGTTTGGGATCCAAAATCCTGAAATTTGTAATTCTAGGCCATCTTTAAATCTCAGAGATTGGGTTACTAGGTCATCAGAAATAGGTTGCCTTGGAGTCGGTGGTGAAAAATGCATGGCCTAGAAACTCCAGAATTTGAACCACCAAAAAAAGTATAATATACTATATTCTGTGGCCTAAAAAATATACGCTTGTTTTTCTAGGCCACCAGTGTTTTGGGAAACTTAGGAATCTTACGGATTTCTCTTGAAAATCGTATGACCTAGATTCTCTAAAATTTGGTTTTCTAGGCTACGAACGAATTACTGAAGCTTTTGAAGTTGCCTAGGATTTCCAAGTTTTTGATTTCTAGGCCACTTGTGAGTTTCTAGGCCATCAATGGGTTTCTAGGCCAAGAAAAAAAAGTCAGTGGCCTAGAAACCCCAAAATTTGGGATTCTAGGCCACCGACTATTTGAAAAAAGATTCTCACCTCATATGGAATTTTATGAATCCTGCATAAAATCTCGATTTTCATACAAAACGGCGACAAACTTGGACAATTTTTGAGTCGTCCATACTGATAAAGGTATACTGTATCTCTTTTGTAGTCCTTTTTTTGAATCTGAAACTTTTTAATACTTTTCTCGGTTAATTAGGGATAATTAACTAGGTAATTATTTAATTTTTTGTTTTTTTTGTATTAAAACTCACCGCTGGTTTTGGTTTGATGCTTGGTGGTGTAAACAATTTTTTGAGGTAGACAAAAATGGAAAAAATTAAGAAAACCAAGAAACCGGTACAGAAATCTATCATTTTTCAATGGATTCCTTTGTTTTGGGGACGTCTTTTTATATGTTTTCTTTGTGATTTGATAAGAATTTGTGACTGATTAGGAAAGTAACAAATGTAGTTTATTGGGTTGAAAATAGTGTGTTCTGTAGGTAATACAAGTGTGGCAAATGTGTCAGTTGTAGGTGACTGATAAGTTTTGAAAAGGAAGATTTTGATTTTTTAAAGAAATATATAGTTTCGAAACATAGAATTTTTAGAACTCTTTAAGTTTTGCAATACTTGAAAACAAAAATTTCTAGGGAAATTTTTAAAAAATCAGAAATTCAGAAATTCAGAAATTCAGAAATTCAGAAATTTTAGAAATTCAGAAATTCAGAAAATCAGAAATTCAGAAATTTTAGAAATTCGGAAATTCAGAAATTCAGAAATTCAGAAATTCAGAAATTCAGAAATTCAGAGATGCAGAAATTGCAGAAATTCAGAAATTCAGAAATTCAGAAATTCAGAAAGTCAGAGATTCAGAAATTCAGAAATTTTAGAAATTCAGAAATTCAGAAATTCGGAGATTCAGAAATTCAGAAATTCAGAGATTCAGAAATTCAGAAATTCAGAAATTCAGAAGTTCAGAAGTTCGGAAATTCAGAAATTCAGAAATTCAGAAATTCAGAAATTCAGAAAGTCAGAAATTCAGAAATTCAGAAATTCAGAAATTCAGAAATTCGGAAATTCAGAAATTCAGAAATTCGGAAGTTCAGAAATTCAGAAATTCAGAAGTTCAAAAATTCAGAAATTCAGAAATTCAGAAATTCAGAAATTCAGAAATTCAGAAATTCAGAAATTCAGAAATTCAGAAATTCAGAAATTCAGAAATTTTAGAAATTCAGAAATTCAGAAATTCAGAAATTCAGAAATTCAGAAATTCAGAAATGCAGAAATTCAGAAATTCAAAAATTCAGAAATTCAGAAATTCAGAAATTCAGAAATTCAGAAATTCAGAAATTCAGAAATTCAGAAATTCAAAAATTAAGAAATTCAGAAATTCAGAAATTCAGAAATTCAGAAATTTTAGAAATTCAGAAATTCAGAAATTCAGAAATTCAAATTTTTTCAGTTTTCAATTTTTCACAAGAACATCTTTATTTTAAAAAAATTGCGAATTCAAAAAAAAAATTATAATTAGCAGTTTTCCATTGGAAGCTCCTGCACATTGGCATCAACTGGAACGTCTTCAATTTTGATTTTCGAAAATTCGAAATTTGCTGGATTTCGGAAAAAACCAGGTTCATAATCAATCTTCATAACATCTCCATTGCTCATTTTAAAAAACCAACCGATAAAAAAACCAGAGAAGTACGGAGCTCCCCATAAAATTGAAAGTTGATGGTGTTCCAGAAGAAATTTTATACTGATATTGCTAATTTCAAATAAAGAGAAATTTAACAATGCCTGAAATTTCAAAAATTGTTTAAAATAATAATTTCAATTTTTAAAAATTATAAACTTCAAGAAGTTTGAGAAATTTCAACATTATACTATTCAGTTAAATTCTGAAAATTCTGAAAATTTGAATAGTTCCAGAATTATCTGAATTTGTCGAAAACTTCAGGGTATTTTTTTCTACTTTACACTATTCAGAATTCCAGAAGATTCGAAAATGCTGAAACTCCAAAAATTTTAGAAAATAAAATTTGTCTCAATTTTCAAAAAGCTTTCGAAAAATTCTGAAATTCCAAATTTTCAGAATATTTGGAAAATATCAAAACACACCTTTCTCAAAATATCCAAATTTCGAACGGAAACCGATGTAAACGAAATTCTAGCAATTGAAAAATGAGCAATTTTTTTGACATTTCCACCCAAAGCAAAGTAGTCGCAATTCAATTTTTTCGCGTTTTTCCATTGCTCAGTCTCCATTATTTGCTCCATTCCCAATGAATCATGTCCTTCATGCTGTGAAATTTCAGGATTTTCAATGTTAATTTCTTCCAAAACTTTGGGGTTCAACAGTGGCAAAATTGACATCACCTGTGCTTGTTTAAATGCCGAAATCTGTAATTTTTTGGCTGGAATGAGCAATTTGAAAGTTTTGCTCAGTTCAGCTGGCAAAATGTGAACGATAGAATCTTCTTTACGAATCGACTCGACGGAAAATCGAATTCGATGAATTCCAAACAAGATTTTTGAAATTTCAGCACTTGCTCCAAATCAAAAATGACAATATCCATAATATCCTGATCCTCGAAAATTGTGGTTTTCTTCCCGAATTTTCTGGTTTTTTCCTTCCGAAAATAATCGATAAATGCATATGGGAATAAAGTTAATCGAATGTGATTTTCGTCTTTCACTATAATTTGAACGTTTTCAAATTTTGAATCCGGAAGCTTTGATGCTTTCAGATCATCGATGAAGTTCTTGAAATCTTGACAAACTTGGCGGAGAGTTAGTCTGAAACTATTTGAAGTTTTGGATTTGAAAAAAATCATATTTAAAAAAGAAGAAACTCACACTTCTCTAAAACCACAAAATTTTACGATTTCCTCTTTCACAAGATCCGGCATTTTACAGAGGGAAGACATATTTTTAGAATAGAAATTGAAAATTTTTTAAATGAAATAGAAAGAAACCCGAAGAAAATGATGTGGAAGGAAATGTAAAAGTTTTTTTATCTCTCCGACTTTTTATTGACTTCCCTCGCATCATTTTCTGAGTCGATGACTCAGATTCAGAGAAATTTCGAAATTATTCCGATAAACAAATAAAGTGTTTAATTAAAAAGATTCATTGAAAATTACAAATTACTGGCTTTCTGAGTTTTTGACTATTACAAATTCAGAAATGCAGAAATTTTTGGCTCTTTCCGGGAAGAGCGGTTCCATCGTTGGACCGCCGGTCCCAACGAACTTCGACAACGGTCTCATTGATCCGAGAACGATCCCAACGGTACAACAACGGTCCCAACCAGGCTTGCTCCGAAAACCCTATTTGGAGAATTTCGAACTTGTGCCATTTTTCGAGTGTTCTTACAGACATCTTTTCCTGGCAATATGGTGAAGAAGGGCCTAAATCTATAACATCAGAATGAAAAAAAAACCTTCGAAAAATATCCTGTTAAAAAGTACTGAAATTTTTAGTTATCAGAAAAATTCTCAATTTTGTCGCTGAAATATTTTTCTCATTTTTCCCTGTAAAACTGGTTGGGACCGTTGTCATACCGTTAGGATCGTTCTCGGAAAGCTGGGGCTGTTGTCAGAACGTTGGGACAGTTGAAGGACCAATAGGTCCGTTATCGGAACAATGGGACCATTGTAGAAGTTCGTTGGGACCGCTCTTCCCGGTAAGAGCCGAAATTTCTTCACATGTCAGATTTCCTAAAGTTCTTAAATTTCGAAATTTTAAAGTTTTTGAAATTCTGGAAAAATCACGAATTTTTCGGAAACCTGTAAAAATTTCAGAAATTCGAAAATTCCAAAAAAATCTGAAATTTGAAAAATTGAAAAAATATAATCCCAAAATTCAAACAATTATAACTTTTTGAAAATTTTTGATATTCGGAAACTTAGAAAAAAAATTAAAAATTGCAGAATCTGAGAAGTCTTCAAAAATTATTTCAAAAATCCAAAAAAAATTTTTACAAAAACACAAAAAAAAATTTTCCAAAATTTTGAAATTTCAACAAATCATCAAATACATAAAACAAATAACTGTTCAACAAATCAGACGACACAAAATTTCCTACTCTTTGGACTTGCTTCATCTGTTCAAATATCAATTTTGTAACAAGTGTGGGCGTAGAAAAATTTCAAACTACAGAACATTTTTCAAAATTCCAAGAAATACCCTGCGAGAACATTTTCAGACTATTCCAAAGTTTGGGTTTTGAGTCATCCGAAAAAAAATTCCAAACAAAATTTTTTTCGAAAAGTTCAAAATCTCATACTTGTTCATACTTGGACCAGAGACAAAATTTTAAAGCTGTTCAAACACCGAAAATCTAGTTTCGAAGCTCAAAAAAAAATGTTTGAAATACTCGGTGCATCTTTTGCATGGGCAGCAGATGTGCAAAGATACAGTATCCAGTATAAAAAGAAATGCCAAACATATCATCCTCACTTCTCAGCTCTTCCTGTCCTGGTCCGACAACTAGAGCTCAATCTGCAGGAACACAAAATGATTGCTCTCATTTCTTTGATTCTGGCTTTTTTGGCTCCACAGGCTCAAGCAGTCATCGGAGGAGATCTTAATTGTACTAGCTACAATGGAACAGCGGTAAGAGGATTTTTAGAATGTTCTAGGAGATTCTAGAACTAGATTTTAGCAGCTAAGAATGTTCTAGAATGTCCAGAAAGCTTAATAGAATTTTCTGGAATAGGGTTCCTATTGGTTCATGTCTTGAAGTCTTCAAAATTCAGAATTAAACGGTCTAGCTCTTTTTGGATTGTTTGAGAATTGTTCTTATGAACGTTTTGAATTATTTTTTAGTTTAAAAGTATCTTGTTCAGACTGGAATGTTTGGAAAATGTGAAACATTCTAAATTGACCATCTTGAAAACTCTTGAACTATTTTCTGAGTTGGGATGCTTTGAGAAACTTCAAGAACATTCTAATCTTCCCATTTTCCAGTTCGTGTGGACCCCAGCTGCCACGGCTTGCTCCAACGTCATCTCCGACTCATCGTGCGCCATCCTCTACCCTGCACCAGTCGTTGCCGATGGATACCCAGCACCAAACATGGACCAACAAAGACCATTGGCCTGTTACACAACCGCCACAGCCACTCCAGCCGCCATCGTTCAGGATATGAAGAAGGCTGCAATGGATAACTGCCCAAGAACTTGTGGATTGTGTTGTCAGACCAGTGCTTACAGTTGTGCCAATGTTGCCTGTAAGTTACTTAGGGTACTGTAAGCTTGGGGTACTGTAGTATGAGAAAGCAGATGGATTCTCTAGAAGCGACTCATGAAAAAGCGTTAAGGAACTAACCTAACGCTGAGTCTCTGCTGTAAAAAGAGGTATTTTTGAAATACCATAATAATCTGACTCTAAAGCATTGCAACTCATAGCATGCCTCATATGCTCATTAGTAGTCGGTGAAGTTAGCTGAATTTCTACTTCTACCTCTCTTATATCCTCAAAATCAAGGCTACGCAGCCGGTCGTAGCATTTCGGTCAATGTATTTCTGGATAGCTAGGATACGGTGGTCTACCGGTTCTGATGTTTTTCTGCATCAAGTCATAGACCTCTGAAAGTACTTCCAAGCAAAATCTTGATTTTTGGGACTCTGAACAAAACGGTCATATTGAACTTTCCGGCTTAAAGGCCCTTTGGATAGGCTATAAAGATTTATGTCCAGTAAAGTCCCCCTTGAAGGTCCCTTCTAACACAAATCCTACTGTATTCCAGTCCCCCGTCTCAACTGTGCCACAATCACCAACTCTCAATGTCTCTCTGCCGCCTGGCGTACCATCATCGCCACCGACTGCCCCTCCGCGTGCGGATTCTGTAACTCTGGTGGATGCGTCGACGCTGTCATGGATTGTGCCAACGACCGTTCCATCTGTACCGGCGTTGGAATGCAAGACTTTGTGAATACATACTGCCAAAGAACCTGCAATAGATGCGCGTCCTCCACTACGCGTTCCTCAGTCATCTCCTCGGCAACCTGCACATCATACATTGCCGACTCGTCAACCAATTGCAGAAACTGGAGTACCAATGGATTCTGCACGAATACATTCTACACTTTGGCTCAAAGAAGATCATATTGTGCCACCACTTGCAGAATTTGCTAGATATCTCTTTTTTTGACAAAACTTAAGACCAGGCACGGGAAAAGCTGATGAGGACGACATGTAAAAATCTTTAGTGGATAATTTCTTATATTTTATGCCTGACCAACATAAAAACTCATAAAGATTTTTGAAACTGAAATTTGTATTTATCATTTGCATCTTGTGTCTCCAAAAACTGATACTGATAAGACCTTCTGATCAGTGTTGTTTCTCCTGACCACCATGTCTTTATAAACAATTATTTGTTGCAACTTAAAACTTTGTTCATAACAAAAAATTCACACAGAGAAGAAGGAGATTACCAATCAGAAACTGGCCGCTTCTCAATCCACTTGGCAATTTGTGGAATTCTCTGAACATCCTGAGAATGCGTCTTCATCTCTGGGTACTCATCAAAAAGACTCTCTCCCTCACGTTTGAGCAAGTCAGCTGAATGCTGAGCAACCAACAGATCAATCCAGGTCAAAGAATCTCCAACCAGGAATCCATGTCCACTGGATTTCAAAGCCTTCGACAAGAATCCGTAGTGTTTTTTGAATGCTGGAAGATATACAGTCTTGTACAAAGTGTCTGCGTCTCCTTCGGTGTATCCGAGCTTCACAGCGAGGTATGGACGTGCTTCGGCATAGTAATCTTTGAATTGATCAGCTAGAGAATTGACTTGAGCCTCTTCGAAATGAGTTTTCCCGTTGATGCCAAACTCGCGAGCAAGGTAACGAGACATGGCGTGGGATTGAGCAAGAGGCTTTCCGTCGATGGTGAGCATTGGGAGTTGGTTGTATGGGGCTTCTGGAATATAGTGGTTTGATGAAATTGGAGCTCAAATTGAAATTTGTAAAATTGAAGAAGTGGAATTCCACAAAAAAGAGACTTTTAAAGATTCTGAATTTATAGATTTTTTTTATATTTTTGAAAATTTCTTGGAACTTCTAGAACGTTTTGGAACTTTTTGATTTTTCTGGAAATTTCTGAAATTTTGAGTAATTCTTGAAAATTGAGGAATTTTAAAGAAGTATTTAAAAAAATGCGAACATTATCGAAATTTTCGAAATATAAAATCTGGAATTCTCAAAGCTTTTACAATAGGTTTAATTGATTTTTATAATTCAAAAATTCAAAAATTCAAAAATTCAAAAATTCAAAAATTCAAAAATTCAAAAATTCAAAAATTCAAAAATTCAAAAATTCAAAAATTCAAAAATTCAAAGATTCAAAAATTCAAAAATTCAAAAATTCAAAAATTCAAAAATTCGAAAATTCAAAAATTCAAAAATTCAAAAATTCAAAAATTCAAATATTCAAAAATTCAAAAATTCGAAAATTCGAAAATTCAAAAATTCAAAAATTCAAAAATTCAAAAATTCAAAAATTCAAAAATTCAAAAATTCAAAATTTCAAAAATTCAAAATTTCAAAATTTCAAAAATTCAAACATCTTCATCTCAAACTCACTTCCAGCAGCCTTGTACTCTTCCCATTGCTCATCGGTGAGCCGTTGATCTTCATATTCCTGCCCGGCGTAGGCAAAAATTTGGCGGCAAATCTCTCCAGCGCCACGTCCATCAAAATATGTCAGTTTGTAGGAAACCATGTTTTTAGAATTGAAAAAACTATTTTCGATATTTTTTGTTCAATTTGAAGCAGTTTTATATACTAGAAGCATTTGTCATCAGGCGTATTTGTCATTCAGGCGTTTTGATGACAAAATATCTAGAATATTGTGAAATAATTTTTTTTCGTACAAAACTTTTCAGTGCAAAGACCGAAATTTTGTACTACGTGTGTACTAAACAAGCAAAATAAGATGACATTGGAAAAAGAGCAGTGATCAGCGGGTATTATCAGTATCAGTTTTTGGAGACACAAGATGCAAATGATAAATACAAAATTCAGTTTCAAAAATCTTCATTAGTTTTATGTTGGTCAGGCATAAAATATAAGAAATTATCCACCGAAGATTTTTACATGTCGTCCTCATCAGCTTTTCCCGTGCCTGGTCTTAAGTTTTGTCAAAAAAAGAGATATCTAGCAAATTCTGCAAGTGGTGGCACAATATGATCTTCTTTGAGCCAAAGTGTAGAATGTATTCGTGCAGAATCCATTGGTACTCCAGTTTCTGCAATTGGTTGACGAGTCGGCAATGTATGATGTGCAGGTTGCCGAGGAGATGACTGAGGAACGCGTAGTGGAGGACGCGCATCTATTGCAGGTTCTTTGGCAGTATGTATTCACAAAGTCTTGCATTCCAACGCCGGTACAGATGGAACGGTCGTTGGCACAATCCATGACAGCGTCGACGCATCCACCAGAGTTACAGAATCCGCACGCGGAGGGGCAGTCGGTGGCGATGATGGTACGCCAGGCGGCAGAGAGACATTGGGAGGAGGTGATTGTGGCACAGTTGAGACGGGAGACTGGAATACAGTAGGATTTGTGTTAGAAGCGAGAATTGGAGGTCTTTCCGGAGGACTCGTATATTAGAAGAGGCTTTTGAAGTAGTCGTTACTAGACATCAAGACATGTAGCCTATCCAAAATGCCCTATGCCAGCGACTTTTAGAGGAATTATAGATTTAAAGTTTTTGGATTCGTCTAAAGCTTCGGTTTCGTCTTCAGCATTTTTTCCTAGCTATCGTAGTGTTTAAGATATGCGCCTTTGAAGATTATGACCGGCGCCTGAAAAAAAAAACGCAAATCTTACCATAGCAACCACACGGCCTTTAGGCCGCCAAAACCAAGAGATACCTATTGGCCTGTGGACCGAGAGCTACAGAACATGATTATCGCCCTAGGTCAAGGATAATGGATTAGGTGTTTAGTGGGTTACTGTAACTAAACGTCGCTAGACCTAGGGCCGCTCACATTTTACACTACTGTACAGTACTGTTCTGATTGGAATCTACATTGAGTACGGCCTTCAATTTGACAGTCTTGGTCAAGAACTTTAAAATCGTCAAGGAACGCAAGGCAGTTGCCTTGACAGGCTTCTTGAGAATCCGTCTGTTGTCTGATTCATACTACAGTACCCCTGAAAAATTCTAACTTACATGCAACATTGGCACAACTGTAAGCACTGGTCTGACAACACAATCCACAAGTTCTTGGGCAGTTATCCATTGCAGCCTTCTTCATATCCTGAACGATGGCGGCTGGAGTGGCTGTGGCGGTTGTGTAAAACGCCAATGGACTCTTCTGGTCCATGTTTGGTGCTGGGTATCCATCGGCAACGACTGGTGCAGGGTAGAGGATGGCACAGGATGAGTCGGAGATGACGTTGGAGCAAGGGGATTTAGGAATACGTTGATGGAAAGTTTCGATTGATAGTTTTAGAATAGTACAGCTCGTACTGAATAGTATAACTGATTCTAAAGCTTTCTAGACAGTCTTAAAGGATCCTCAGGAAGTTCTAAACTGTTCCATTGTCTTAAAGGATCCTCAGGAAGTTCTAAACTGTTCCATTGTAGCTATTACAATTAAGATCTCCTCCGATGACTGCTTGAGCCTGTGGAGCCAAAAAAGCCTGAATCAAAGAAATGAGAGCAATCATTTTGTGTTCCTGCAGATTGAGCTCTAATTGTCGGACCAGGACAGGAAGAGCTGAGAAGTGAGGATCATGGATTTGCCATTTCTTTTTATACTGAGTACTGTATCCTTGGACATTTTTTGAAACTTTGCACAGATGCTTTTCTGTACAAGTTGCACCGACTAGTTTTGTTTGGACAGATGTTTTTTGAAGGGCAAAGAATAGACCGAAATGTATTTTGAAACTGAATAAATCTGGAAACCCTTTTATATTTTCTAATTACAGTTTCTGAATTTCTGAATTTCTGAATTTCTGAATTTCTGAATTTCTGAATTTCTGAATTTCTGAATTTCTGAATTTCTGAATTTCTGAATTTCTGAATTTCTGAATTTCTGAATTTCTGAATTTATGAATTTCTGAATTTCTGAATTTCTGAATTTCCGAATTTCTGAATTTCTGAATTTCTGAATTTCTGAATTTCTGAATTTCTGAATTTCTGAATTTCCGAATTTCTGAATTTCTGAATTTCTGAATTTCTGAATTTCTGAACTTCTGAATGAAAAACTTTTATTAGAGAAAAAAAAGATCAAGAATCCAAGTTTTATTAGAGAAAAAAGATCAAGAATCCAAGTTCCTCGAAGTTACAGACGGTACAACAATCACTGTAGCAGGTTTTCTTCCAAATGTCACTCCGAAAAAATTTAAAAACTCTCTGATATTGCTCAGAATAAAACTGCGATACGGTGAATGTATAAACAACATGATAAGGGTTGAGAATAATCCGAAAGTTGAACAAACCGCAACAGAAATATTATTCCATTTCTGTGAATAAAAATCAAAAAAGAATTCAGCGAAGAAAAATAACAGTGGCAATACAATAAATGGTATTGGGATCACCATTTGAATATGCATCGACCTCAAGAACGTTTTCTGCATTCTTCTAGTTTTTTCCGACATAGTTCCACGATTTTTCAGCTTTTGTTTCAATTTAATCAAGAAAAAGTATAATTGAACGTTCAGAAAAACTAGAAACGCAAGTATGGTGTACAATGCAGTGTATAAATCCTCGTTGATTATGTAGAATTGTAAATCGAGAATTTCCGAAGGTAGGCAAGGAAATTTCTAAAAGGGAAACAAGTTTTTTGGCGTTTTTTAAAGGTGGGGGGACAGGAGATTTTTCGTAGTTTTTTTGTAGCTAGAGTATGCATTCTACCGTGACGGTGTACAACGCTTAATGTCACTCTGCGTACAGCTGTCGTCCTCGCCTTTATGTATGCAATCCGGCGCCGGCTGCCTCTTTGCCCGCGTGGCTCAGTCGGTAGCGGCGCCGCACCCTCAATACTAGTCTCGACAAGTTCAACTCCTCGAGGGGCATATTTAAACGGAATTTCGAGAACATTATTTTTTTCATGTCCCCCCACCTTTAATGATATTTCTCTGTAATTAAGTCTAGCAAAATGAGCGAAAAAGATCGAACATTTGATGGAATCGAACTCGGGTTTTCTTCTTTTGTGGCCTCTCCTGGCCCAAACAATTACCTTCGAAACCTCCGACTTCAACAGTTTTGGATTTTCGGGTGCGGCGAGATAAAATGGAAGACTGAAAAATGGGACCATCGCATAGTTCCAAATAAGCCAAGGCACTCGAACTTTTCCCCATATCCAATGAGCATCACAAATTACCATATATCGATTTTCGAAAATTTGAAGTGCTGAAAGGAACATGGATTCTACGGTAATCGTCAGGAAACATGTTTGGACTATTGGATCGACTCCAAGTTGTTCAAAAAGGCCAACTCCTGACACAATAAAACTTGGTGCCAAAAAATATGGTGTCACTATGACACTAAACACCAAATCAAAGAGAAAAGTTAGAAAATGATAGTTAATCATGGCAGTTTTGACGGATTCCATAGTTTTGGGAGTTAAGAATAAGATACAGTAGGCACCAAGTATATGGATTGGTATCGATAAGCATCCTAGGATATGGAGGGAAGAATTAAGAAAATCCGGGCTGTCTAAATACGAAAACTTGTAGTTTTCGGAGCAATACGTTGCCATGGATTTGAAAAAGAAAACTTGATGAAAACTTGAAATCGCTGAAAAAAATGCACCTGTTTCTAGAAAGATGCCAATCAAAAAAGCTGTCTATATTTTTCAGTAATAATTTTCATTCATATTCTTGAATCCATGGCAAATTTTTGCAAAAGTCCAGATTACCTTATCTTATCCCTTCATATTCTAGGATGCTTATCGATACCAGTCCACATATTTGGCGCCTACTGTACTTTACTCATAACTCGCAAAACCGTGAAATCTGTCAAAATTGCGATGATCAACTATCATTTTCAAACTTTTCTTATGGATTTGATGTTTAGTGTCATGGTTTTCACCTATTTTTTGGCTCCTATAGTTATTGTGTCGCCAGTCGTCATTTTTGAAAAACTGGGATTATTCTACAGGGCAAGAGCATGGTAACAAAAGATCCGCGCAAGCAATACCGCCGTGCCACATTCCAGAAGAGACTCATGGATGTTGTGACCAGGGTTGCAATCTGACGGGCTGGCCGGCGGGCCGGCCCGGCCCGGCCGGTAAAGCCCGGCCCGCCGGCCCGAGGGAAAAAAAACCAGGGCCCGGCCCGGCCCGGCCGGCAGGCAATTAATTAATATTTTTTCTGATATTTTTTTTTCTGAAACTTTCAGACCCGTGATCTTGTCACAAAGTTAATGCCGTCAGCTATTCCCTCCACTACTCAACCCACCTCATCGCAGAAGTCAAATCTAATTGCAAAGTTATATCATTCGGTCAGTGACCAAGCGAACTCAACATCCACTTCTTCGGAAATCTCAAGATATCTCTCCGAGTACTACGATCCTTCAACGAACGAATCGGTTGAGGAGTATTGGAAAAGAAAAAGATTCGAATACCCCGGACTGTACTCAGCAGCACTTTTCGTTTTTTCGATTGTTCCCTGTGAAGCCATGTGTGAGACTACGTTCAGCACTGCGTCGTTTTTGTTAGATAAAACAAGAACAAGATTACTGTACAAGCGTGTGGAGATGGTCGTTCTGGGTTCGCAAATAGCCACGAAATTTCCACACTGGCTCGACTGATTCTCTCACTAATTGTAGTGATTTTTCTAGTTAATTTTATGTCACTTTTCTATCTTCTTTGTTGGATTGGTTGATATGAGCTTTAATTTTCTCCCCCCGGTTTCCATTTCTTTGTTTCCCCTTGTTCATTTATACGGTTTTTACATTGTTATGCTACTTGTTAAGAAATAAATTCAAATAATTCTTCAATAATTTCTGTTTTATCTTAAATTCGAACGGGCCGAACCGGCCGAACCGGCCGGGCCGGAGAAAAAATAATCTCGGCCCGGCCGGTTGCAACCCTGTTTGTGACAAACAAAGGCAACCGCGTCGAACAAATTTCATAATATCATTTTTAGAAAGTATTCAATGAACTATTGCTAAGTTTTTATGTGGATACTTATCATTTTCCGAAAGTTACATCACTTTTAACACACATTTTCTGTAGTTCTCGGGCATCGACCCATTGTCATATATACAAAAAAAACAAACAGTTCCAAATCAGTTGGTAATGCATACAGTTAGTACACTTGAACTTCTAAGAGTTTTGAGGATACTTTTGATTGGCTCCGCCCACTTTGGTCCGATATCCAGAACTTTTTGTTATTTCAAAAGACCAAAAAAGTAGGGTCTCATCTTCCAATAGAAAACTTCAATTTTTCGTGTTTTTTGTATTTTCTCACAGTTTTTTCAAGTTTTCGTCCTCATGGGACTGCGTGTCAACAGATTTCTTTGCAGATTCAAAATTCTCATAAAATTTTACTATAGAAAATTTTACACTTGCAAAAAATCAGCAAATTTGTAGGACCGAAATGACTAATTTCACGAAAATGTCGATTTCTTCGACTACTGAAAAATTTCGAAATTTTTTTTGGTTTTAAAGGAGGCCAGACAGGAAAATTTTCAAAATTCTAGTTTTGTGATATTTGAAACAGTACAGTCAGGAAATAACAACGCACACCAAACCATAACTCCCTGTTACTGTACAAGCGAGAACGCGAATGTTCTTCCACGCGGCGGCTAAAGCGGCGCTCACTCCTCGTTTCATAATCGTTTTAGCGGCAGAAGCCGACAAGCGCTGTGTGGTGTAAAGGTGAGCGCGCTTGTCTGTCAGTCGCCCATCGCGGGTTCAACTCCCATATGTCCGTTTTCGTTTTTTTTTTCTGTTTTCATGCTGCGACATCATAGAATGACCGAATAACTAAAAAACGTCGGGAATAATTTCCTAACATTGAAGAAATTTAGTGTATAGCAGCAATATTGAAAAGATTTTTGACCAAAAATTTTTTTCATCCAATTTTTCGATAATGTTGGTCATGAATAACCTCGAAAATTCGTAAAAATTTAAAATTCTTCAAAATTCTAGAGTAGCTTTTTATGGGTACCCGATTCACTATAAGAAGTGAAAAACTGATGAATGGCCAAAAAATGCAAAAACAAAAAGTTTAAAAGAAGGTGGGTTCGAACCGGCAAAACAAGATTACCAGACAAGCGCGCATACCCCTCGGCCACCGGACCACGCTTTGCAATGGTGAAAGGTGGTGGTTAAGAAACCGGTGTTTGTGAGAGGGGAGTGGAGGAGGGAGCTCGTGATGAAAAGTTGAAATTTACATGCTTTATTGGTCGATTTTGGAGCACAAATATCTCGGCTCTCCGGTCCATTTAGCAAAATTTGAAAACTGTTTCAGAACCAGGGAATGACCTTCTTTCCGATGGAACCACTGGTATGTCTCGATCGCGAGGTAAGTTCTGACCATTCCCTAGTGAGTACGGTTTTACCCTAACAGCAGCTCCAACAACTGAAAATTGCATCGAATACTTGAAATTGGTTAACTTTTACTGCTCCCGAACAACTTTTCAATAGTTACAAGAAATCTTGTATAATAGGAACGCTTTTTAACGATTTTTTTCTATAATCGAGTAAAAAATTTTTTGAAATTCACAGTCTCTTATTTTGACTTTAGTTTGATTGAAATGATAAGATAAGACAAAATTGAAAAATCAAAAATCACCAAAAACTAGAATCTATTTTTCTCTTCTCTTTTTTTGATAACATTTTTTTTTCATTGATCAAAAAATGACCTTGATTTACCTATTCATTTTTTCTATTTTCTTATTCTTTGTCAGCTTTTTCTGGAAAACTATAAAACGAATTTTGCGATTCCGAAAGTTTGATAACAAGGTAATTAAGTAATTAAGTAATTAATTGCTCCATAAAATTATATATTCAGATTCCTGGTCCTCCAACAAGTCCAATTTTGGGGAATGTTCAAACTTTTAGAAATAAATCTACAGTCGGTAGGAATTTTTTTAAAAATTTTATTCTCCAAACACTTTTTCAGAACTCAACCAAATCTTCCTGGACGCTGCTGAAAAATGTCGAAACTCCAAGTCCAACTACATGAAGTATAGGATTTTGGATAAACTTTTTGTGCTTCCACTTAACGGGAAATCTGCGGCGGTTAGTGAACTTTAAGCTCAATTATCTTGCTTCCTATGAAAGATATCAAAAAGTTGTCAACTGATAAAATTTTTATCATAATATCAAAAGTATTTTGTCAGTTAATTACTTTTTGATATCTCTTACAGGAACCGAGATAAATTAGAATTGGTAGAATTTTCCGGATTTTTGAAATTTCATTTTCGAAAATATCAGCATTTAAAGATATTTGAATATCTCAAAAATTGTACAAGATTCCGGATTTTTTATTTCAATTTTGTTTAGAAATTCAACAAATTCAAGTAAATAAGATTTGAAAAAAATTTCTAGGATTTCAGTAATTTTTTTAGAATTTTCCTAATTTCAACATTTTTCAAATCTTCAAAAAAAATTTTAAAATTCCAGAAAATTCTAGAATCATCTTCGGAATTGAACAAAGGAGACGACTATGATTTTTTCGAGCCATGGTTAGGCGGTGGAATTCTAGTGGGCCGAGGCGAAGAAAAATGGAGAACACATCGAAAATTGTTGACTCCATCGTTTCATTTTGCAAAATTGGAAGGATATTTGGAAGTTTTCAATACGGAGTCAAGGGTAAGAAAGCTATTGTAAACCAGCCTGTTTGCAGCGCATCCGGCGCTTCAAACAGCAGGCTGGTGCGCCTTCGGCGCGATTTAATCTATTTATTTTACTGTTCGTCGCTCGGCTCCTCATTGTTTCTCAAAAGTTCAAGTCAGAATATACTCAATTTTCAAGCTTTTCAAAATGTGCTGACAACCTGACAGAGAGAGAGCGACGCAACTGCACTTGATGTGTTCTGCCTACACCGTTCACTGTGGTGTTCTAATTTTCTTAAAGGTGGGGGGACAGGAGATTTTACGGGGATTTTTGGGGCCAGAGTATGCATTCTACCGTAACGGTGTACAACGCTTAACGCCACTCTGCGTACAGCTGTCGTCCTCGCCTTTATGTATGCAATCGGGCAGCGGCTTTCTCTTTGCAAGCGTAGCTCAGTCGGTAGCGGCGCCGCACCTTCAACACTCGCCTCGACAAGTTCAACTCCTCGAGGAGCATATTTAAACGGAATTTCGACAACATTATTTTTCTCATGTCCCCCCACCTTTATTATCCTTGTCTGAGAAAAAAAAGGTTGAGACGCAGAGAAAAAGTGTCTGTGTCTCCACCTTATGTGTACTATTTAGGCTCTCCGCTTCGATATCGCTACCGTATTCAGACTGCAAAAAATACTCTCTAACCTTTTTTTTTTCTCAGACAAGCATAATAACATTGATTTTTTAGGTCACCATGCTAAATTGCCTAGAAGTGACCTGATATCCACCTGGTGTGTTTTCTAAGCCATTTACTATGACGGCCTTTTTTCGTCATATTAGGCCGACCAACTTTTCGAGCCTAGAAATGTCTTAATACTTACCTATTGCGTTTTCTAGGTTATGTACCATAGCTTAGCGAAAAACAAACGGAAGACTAAAATTTTTAAGGAATTGTCGAATTTTATTCAAATTCTAAAAAATTCTTTCGGTGGATCCGTCTAACTGCAAAACCAATACGAAAATTCGATTCTAACGTATTGTCCAATCCAAAATTTCCAAGTTTAATTCCTAGATTTTCCGTCTTCCGTCTTCCGGTTTCCGTTTTCCGACAAAAAAAAATTGTTCCGTTTCCGTTTTCCGTCTTCCGTGAAACGAAATTGTATTTCCGCTCAACACTGGTTACCTCACATTGAAATCATGAGAAAAATGTTCAATAGTTTTCCACGACTTCTCGGAAATTTTTTCAAAAGAAAATCAAACACTACTTGTCAGAAACTTTTGTGCCATATTTCTTCCGATCAATAAATTATCAAAAGAAACATTCCGAAAATCATTCTTATCAGTCTTATAATGAACAAGCGAAGATGCGTCTCTTTGTCTATCTCTCTGTCTGTTTGTCAGCAAATTTTGAAAAGCTTGAAAATTGAATACAATTGGACATGAGCTTTTTGAGAAAACGTGAGGAGCAAAGCGACGATCAAGTAAAAACTATATTAAATCGCGCTGAAGGCGCACCAGCCAGTTGTTTGAAGGGTCGGATGCCCGGCGAACTGGCTGGTTGATCTTAATCGAAGTTAAACATGCTCATTTTTAACGAATTCTCAGCTACACGGTCAACGCTGGCGAAGGAGCTAAACTTCCCCATTTTCCAGATCCTAGTCTCCTGCCTCGACGAACTCTCTGATTCTTCAAACCCCATTGACATCTTCCCATACATCAAACGATGTGCTCTTGACATTATATGTGCCGCAGTGATGGGAACAAAAGTCGACGCACAATTATATCACAATCATCCCTATGTAAATGCAGTGGAGATGTTCAGTGTTCTTGTGGTACAGTACCCCAAACCTGCACATCTAACTTCACAAATTTATGTTTCAGATCGAAAACGCTATCAATCCGATTTTCCAAATCCCGCCGTTATTCTGGTTGCTCGGATACCAAAAGCAAAAAGAGGAGTGTATAAAAGTGATGAAAGAATTTTCAACAAGTGTAATTTCGGAGAGGAAAGCGGCATTGGATTCTGGAGAAATAGAAAAGGAGACTAAAAAACGTAAAATGAATTTTCTGGATATTCTACTGAAGGAATCTTCCTTGTCTCCAGAAGACGTCCGGCAGGAAGTTGACACTTTTATGTTTGCGGGTCACGACACTACGACAAGTTCAGTGTCATGAGCGTGCTGGAATCTTGCTGAAAACCCGGAAATTCAAGATAAGGTGTACAAGGAGTTAGTGAAGGTGTTTGGAGGGGATGAAGATGTGACTTATGAAAAAATGAGCGAATTGGAGTATACAGAACGAGTATTGAAGGAATCGAAACGTTTGGTTGCACCAGTTCCAATGGTTCAAAGGAAAATTATTAGTGATATGGAGATTGGTAAGCTGATAAGAATTTTCAAAATGGAAAAACTTTTAAAAATACTATTTGTGCCGGGAACTCTCTGATAGAATCACCTCTTTAGGCTTTCAACGTTGAGCCAATCTATCTCAGTTCCTGAGAAAGATATCAAAAAGTTTTGAACTGATAAAAAGTATAATTTTTTCCAAACCAAAATAATCGGAAAAAATATCACTAATTTTTTTCGTAAATCAAAACATAAGAAATTGATTTTTTTCTCACAAAAAAGTATCGAAAATGTAAACTTTTTTGTATATTTGTTTTCGGTCATTAAATGTGGGGAAGCATGAAAGAAAATAATGTTCTCCATATTCCGTTTAAATATGCCCCTCGAGGAGCTGAACTTGTGGGGATGAGGATTGAGAGTGCNGNNCTGNTTCCAAATGCTGCAAACGGGCTGAAATAACACACGGCATCCGATGAATACGTGTATGCCGCGTACTTGGAAAAGAACAAAAAAGATTATGATGATTGATTGTTCAAAATTTGCAAAAAAACATTTATTTTCAATAAAACTTTTAAAAACTTTCTAGAACCTGGAAGAAATTCAGAAATTCAGAAGTTCAAAAATTCGAAAATTCGAAAATTCGAAAATTGAAAATAATTATCTCCTTATCAATTTGACTGGAATTCCATTAGACGGTCTGGCAATTGGCTGAAAAAAATAATTCCCAAACAAAATGTTCAGATTCTTTTTTCAAATTTTCAAACCTCCAATGCTGGCTTAGTCACTCCACACGGTTCTAAACGGAAGTTTCTCAAAATATGAGCAATCATGACTTTCTCATTAATTTGAGCGAACTTTTGTCCGACACAATTTCGAAGTCCAGCTGAGAAAGGAATGTAGTCAAAAGCGTTCCGTTTGGAGATTTCGTCTGGTAGAAACCGATCAGGATCAAAAATTGCTGGATTCGGGAACACTTCTGGATTCTTATGGATCAGCATTGGGGAGATGGAAATGTTTGCTCCGGATGGGATGGTGATGCCGTCTAGAAAAGTTTAGTTTTTAGAATTTTTCTTTGAAATTTCTAGTTTTGGAATACCGTTTTTTTTAACCGTAGATAATTTCCGTTTTTTGATACCTTGAAGGTGGGGAGACAAGAAATTTTTCGGATGTTTTTTTGGAGTTAGGGTATGCATTCCACCGTGACGGTGTACAACGCTTAAAGGTGGGGGGACATGAAAAAAATAATGTTCTCGCAATTACGTTTAAATATGCCCGTCGAGGAGTTGAACTTGTCGA
>NC_013488.2:16937873-16945081 GCF_000004555.2 Caenorhabditis briggsae | reverse complement strand
CCTTCAATACTTGTCTCGACAAGTTCAACTCCTCGACGGGCATATTTAAACGTAATTGCGAGAACATTATTTTTTTCATGTCCCCCCACCTTTAAGCGTTGTACACCGTCACGGTGGAATGCATACCCTAACTCCAAAAAAACATCCGAAAAATTTCTTGTCTCCCCACCTTCAAGGTATCAAAAAACGGAAATTATCTACGGTTAAAAAAAACGGTATTCCAAAACTAGAAATTTCAAAGAAAAATTCTAAAAACTAAACTTTTCTAGACGGCATCACCATCCCATCCGGAGCAAACATTTCCATCTCCCCAATGCTGATCCATAAGAATCCAGAAGTGTTCCCGAATCCAGCAATTTTTGATCCTGATCGGTTTCTACCAGACGAAATCTCCAAACGGAACGCTTTTGACTACATTCCTTTCTCAGCTGGACTTCGAAATTGTGTCGGACAAAAGTTCGCTCAAATTAATGAGAAAGTCATGATTGCTCATATTTTGAGAAACTTCCGTTTAGAACCGTGTGGAGTGACTAAGCCAGCATTGGAGGTTTGAAAATTTGAAAAAAGAATCTGAACATTTTGTTTGGGAATTATTTTTTTCAGCCAATTGCCAGACCGTCTAATGGAATTCCAGTCAAATTGATAAGGAGATAATTATTTTCAATTTTCGAATTTTCGAATTTTCGAATTTTTGAACTTCTGAATTTCTGAATTTCTTCCAGGTTCTAGAAAGTTTTTAAAAGTTTTATTGAAAATAAATGTTTTTTTGCAAATTTTGAAAAATCAATTATCATTATCTTTTTTCTTCTTTTCCAAGTACGCGGCATACGCTTTTTGATCGGATTCCGTTTGTAATTTCATGAACTTTTCAGTATCTGAAATCAGTTTTGTCACTGCCTCCAAAGCATTTTCGAAACTTGGCGTTTTTCCGTATTTTGAGAAATCATCGATTGCAGATGCACCAATTTTTACCAATCCTTCGACGGATTTTATCGAGAGACCAGCTGCTGTTAGTTCGGCACG
The DNA here is from genome assembly GCF_000004555.2 of Caenorhabditis briggsae. Classification (NCBI taxonomy): domain Eukaryota; kingdom Metazoa; phylum Nematoda; class Chromadorea; order Rhabditida; family Rhabditidae; genus Caenorhabditis; species Caenorhabditis briggsae. The sequence continues at coordinate 16,944,058 of NC_013488.2, read as the reverse complement.
ATATTCATCTCCTGGAAAAAAGTTATGGATAATTTGAAAAAATAATTTAAACTGATTGAAAATTTTGTCAAAAATACCTACATTGATCGAGAAAAAACATTATTAAAAAAGTTTTATTTTTTCAAATTTCACCAGTTTCTGATTTTCCAAATATCCGGTTTATTTTTTTATTTTTTTTTAAATTTTTTTAAATTTCTAAAACTCTGAATTTCTGATTTTCTGAGTTTTTCGATTTCCGAATTTCGGAGTTTTGGAATTGCGAAATTCTGAAAATTTATTAAGTTTATCAACTTTAAAGTCAACCAAATTTTCAGATTCGTCGAGAACGATAATTTGAAAAAAATCTATTTTTCATCATTTTTAAAATTACGGATGTTTCAAAAAATAGCTGAAAATTTACCAAAAATGTAAATAAACTTTTTCACATAACTCGAAATTTCAAAAAAAAAAATTGTCTTACCTTCCAATTTCGGTCGGCTAGGAGCCCCAATCACTAATACAGCAATTGTAGAGTAAATTAATAAGTTATTGTACATTTTTTAAATGAATGATGTCAACACACATTTTCTCAGGGTATTTTATAGACAAAAACATTATTGAGGGAAAAAACAAGAGAAGTAAGTGATCTCATTAACTGATCAGATAAACAAGATCTATTTTTGGAATTTCCACTTAATTTTTTTTTTTTTTTTGAAAATTGAAGATTTTTCAAAAATTTGCTTTTCAAACTACTCATCAAACTCCATCCTTCTAATAATCATCAAACGTTTCTTATCACCAGTGACGTCAACTTTTTCATTATTGTCTTTTCCAAAGGATACATTTGTTCTAATTGTCTCCGTCTCTCTTTCTCTCACTCTCTCATTAATTTTCTGTTGAAATTTCGCAACCAAAAATATTTTTTGAATTTGAAAATGCTCAAAAACTCCGAATCCCTTTGTCATGTCTGTGGATCTGAATCAAATGGAATGTACCATTACGGCGCCCAAGTTTGTCGTGCTTGTGCGGCATTCTTTAGGTATAGTCCAACAGAGCGAATTTGCATTTTCCATTTTTTATCGAATTTTCAGAAGAGCTCTAACGTCTCCATACCCCAAAAAATGTAGAATGAACCAAAAATGTGACTTTCTAACTAAAAATGGGTATTTCAAATGTAAATTTTGTCGGCTAAAGAAGTGTTATGATGTTGGAATGAGCTCGGAAAGTAGGTCATTTTGGCGGGAACTTTGAAAAATTGTACATTTCAGATTTCCAGCTAAATCGTGACGTTCATAATACGGCTTGTAGAATACCAGAGGTTCGAAAAATTTAAATTTTTAAAATTTTTCTGAAAACTTGCAGACAGTTGGAACTTTTCTGGGTAGATCAAATCTGATTATCTTTTCGAAATCTTCTTCTTGTGATTCGGTAAAAAGTGTGATAAATTTAGAGAATTTAATTGAAAAGGCCATGAGGATTATGAAGCAGGTGGGTCAGTATTTTTAGACTGAAATTTCGCTGAAAATCTTATTAAATAGATGAAAACCAATTAAAATTGTATGGGATTAGTAGAAATTATTTCATTTTTAAGTAGTAAAAATTTCTGAAAAATTTCACCAATATCAGGATTTTAAGATTCTTAAAAATAATATTTAGAACAATTGAAAAATTTCTCGAATTCCTAAGTTTTCAGAAAATTTTGAATTTACAAGTTATTTTTTTGGAAATCTGATATTTTCCTGAAAATATCACAAATTTTGAAATTTCAAGGGTTTTCATAACTTTGACAGTTTTATTAATTTTAATTTTCAAAATTTCAGTAATTTCAGTAGTTCCAAAATTTCTCTAAAAATCCATATTTTTAGAGTCCAGAATCTCCAATTTTCGTCAGAAACTCTCTTGAAAAACTGGCTTTTTCCCTCGGCCCAATTCTCAAAACCAATCAAAATATAAATTCTTCAAATTACGGAAAGATATACGGAATGGACCAATCAATGGCACAAATCGAACACGAAATTCTGACCGTAACGAAATGGTTAACCCATTTTGATGGATTTCTGGATTTGGCGCCAAAACTGCAAATTCAAATTTTTCAAGCCTGTTGGAACTTGTGGTGGAAACTGGAGAGACTGGCGACGACGGCAATGGAGATCCGGAGAAATGAAAATCTGAGGAAAATGAAAAGGAATAGTTTATTATATAAATTTGATAAGACAAGGATTGACGTCTCCTGGTTGACAAGGTATTCGTTGGAGGAATTGAAATTGTGAGTTTTTAAGCTGAAAATCCAAACTTTTCTGGCTGAAAATTCAAATTGGGCTCAAAAATTTTCTAATTTCTCGGCTCAACTCAAAAATCCGGTTTGAATGATTATAATCATACCCTACTTAAAAATCAAAAATTTATTTTTCTCCAATTTTTCGGGTCCATGCACCTTTTAACCCAAACTTCTGAAAATCAAAAAAAAAACGATATTTGGCATAAATTAAACGTCTCAGCGTGGTGAAAAATTGGATTAGCGGATTTAGGAACCTCGGCCCAAAACTTATTTGGTTACTGTAAACTTCTAAATTGTCGGATTTCCTAGAGCTTTCAAAATCTTATAATTGACTTAATTGAGCTAAAAACCTGATTTTTGGCTCAAAATGTGTGAAATCAAACTGGAATTTTTTCTGTATATGTTTTGCATTTCTTTGTTTCAGTTTCCTAGACCTCCCCACAGAATTCTACCTGGACGACCTTACAATCGAAATGCTGGACCTCAAACCGTCAGATATCGAATTATCATTCATGCTCTCTCAATTATGTTTCCAATATGTCGGAAAACGATTTCAAGGGGAAATTCTCAGAATTTCCGAAAAATTCCAACAGATTTTGGCTGATGATTTACATGACTATTATACTAATGAGATGAGCAATCCGTATTACATGAAAAGGTTGGCTAAAATGATGAAGATTAATAATATGATACAGGTAAAGTTATACAAATGGTTCTAAGTTGAAAAACAAGGAACAATTTCAGTTGGAGGCATATAAAAATCGATCGAGGACCGAGTTGGCGTTTGTGTTCGACATTTTCAATGTGGAAACTTCGCATTCAGAGATTTTCAGAGATTATTGAATGAATGTTTTAATGTTTCTCAATTTTTGTAGAACTCATGAAAAACTTCACAAATAGGCAATTATGGTAAATATGTATTTCATTCAAATTCAAATTTCAATACGAAAAATTCAAAAATTGTTAATTTCCCGCCATTTTTCGCATCTAACTCCGCCTTCTTTTTCTTCAAAATTCTCTTGACGCCCTCTTGATCTTCTGGTGATTGAGTCTTCATAAATGATTCAACATCTTGGTAATATTTGAAAAATCCATTAATTGCTTCTAATGGACTACCAGCTGAATTATTTGGTCTCACTCCAGATTGCTCAGTTTTTGTTTCAATTCGAATTAAACCATCGGCTGCTTCTGGAGAAATACCGTAGGAGAGAAGTTCGGCACGAGATTCTTCCGCTGAAAATGTTCCATAATGCCGCGTTCAAAGTTGATTTCCAGGAGTAATTTCCTGGAAAAACGCTGTCTAAAGCTGCGATTGTTTTACAGATTTACAGCAATAGTAAACTACTGTATCACTCGTTTTGACTGTGTTCTTCCTGTATGATTCATGTCGATTTACGGCGGGTCTCGAAGCGGAGGCCTCTGGAAAACAATGGCAGCTTTGGACAGCGTTTTTCCAGGAAATTACTCCCGGAAATCAACTTTGAACGCGCCATAAAATTTGAAAAATTTCGAACTTAAGTTTGGAAAATGAAATCTATACGTGTGTCTGTTTGTCCTGTAAAAACACTTACGGGCCTTCTCTGGAACTGGAGCCGCAAAAAGAGCAGATGCCACGAAAGCAATCAAAATGAAAGATTTGAACATTTTCAAAATAGTTTTTGATGATTCCTTTCTATTTTAAAAATCTTTTTATATAAAATTTTTTGTGAGATATGCTGCTGAATTTATACATACTACAAGTAGATCCCATGGGTTTGAGTTCTCGTAAACAATTGTCTGCGCCTCTTCTCCTCTCACACTCCCTCGTTTTGTGATGTGTGTTTGAAGGAAAGATACAGTACCGGTCACTAATAGTAAGATATACAAAAAACATATTTGTCAGTTGATATTCGATCATTTGCACCATTCTCCGACTTCTGGAGGTGGGCTGTCAATTTTGCAATCACTTTGTATTTGGTACTAGGGTGCGTGGTCACTACCATTTTTGACAGTCTATGACTTTTGTCAAAAAATGGAAAATCTGGTTACGTCAAAAAGTCAAAAAGTTGGAAATTGGAAAAGTCGACTTGAGTCAAAATCTTTTTTACGTGACTGTCAAAAATGACTGACAAATGGCAAAAAATGTTTTTTTTTTCAATTTTGTCAAAAAAGTTAACCTTGTTAGATTACTGTAAAATCTTTACTCCTTTCTCTCCTCCCATTTCCTGGTTTCATCCTCTGAACTTTTTTGTCGTTGCCAAGAAACAAAAAATAATTAAGAGGAGTAAACAGAGGAGTAAGAGGACAGAGGCTGCTTGTTCACGCGAAATCGGGAATGGAGAAACTTGAAGCGTGGAGGGAAAATCCGAGTCCAGATGAAAACTAAACTATTTTAACCATTTTTCTAAGAACGAAAATTGCAGTACCCAACAACATTTAAATTTCCCAGTATTTCTATTCCAAAGCAATTCAAAAAGGTGATGCATTACATGATGATGGTGAAGACGACTTGCATATTGCTCCTGATGAGTCGGACGATTAGATCGATACGATCGGCGGTTGTGGAGATTGTTGAACTACTTGTTAATTGATTTTTTTTCCATAAGTATTAAAAAACGTTCATATTTCTAAACGAGTTTTCAGTTACACTTCCAGCAATTTTTGACTTTTTTTCACAGTCAACTTTTCAAAACTTTTGACAGTCACGTATAAACTATTTTTCACTTTTTGACTATTTTCAAGGCTGTGCAAAAAGCACGGCCGGCCTCAGCCGCGGCTCGATTTTTGAGGCCGAGGCCGGCCGCGGCTTTTTTGTGAAAGCCGGGAAAAGCCGCGGCTAGCCGAGGCCGGCCGCGGATAGCCTCATGAAAACGCGTGAAGTGAAAATCTATTAGTTTTTGAATAATTTCGTTTTTTTGTCCTACTTTCAAAAAAAAAAATCTAGGTTTCTCATGAAACAATTTTCCAAAAGGCCGGAANAAGCCGCACGGCTAGCCTGGGCCGGCCGCGGTTTCTTGGAAAAANNNNTCNGAAAAGTTGGNACGGCCGGGGGGCCCCCACTGACTATTTTTGACAGTCATTTTGTACACAAAGTCATGAAATTCTGACTAGCGTGATATTGACCACGCACCCTATTTGGTACATATAAACTCAGATTGGAAACTTTGCATTCGAAGAATTTTCCTCGAATTCCTAGTTTTTCAGCTATTAGCTGATTTCTGAAAGACCCCGTTTTTGGTCTGTTCTTGTGATGAAAACGTGGAAACACAGGTTTCTTCAGAAATCGACATTTGACTGAAAAACTAGGAATTTTCCAAAAAAAACTCTGGCAAAGTTTTCATTCTCGGTATGTTTTACACCCTCCAAAATGACAACCTACCTCAGTTAGAATTCTTCGATAGTAAGCCGAAAATCTTGAGATTAAAATCGGTTTTTTTCTCGACTTTAGTCTTTAATCAACTGACAAAATGTTTATCGAAATATCATCCACATTTTATCAGTTGATATCTTTTTGACACCTCTCACAGGAATAGGAAAAAACGGACTCAAAGTTGATGGTGTGGGTGGTGTTCTATTAGAGTGTTTACGGTAATCTTTTCTAACTAATGAAAAAGTGGATAGTTACTTTCTTTCCAACTTAATAGATATTTTTTCAGTTTTTTTTGTCTCTTGCTTTTTTTAACAACCTGTATTATAAGAGCTGTCTATAACTTAAAGGGGGGACTCCGACCAAAAATTTTTATTGCATTAAAATGTGTTAAAAGTTATCTATTTTCCGAATATTATTGCGAAAAATTCAAAAAAAAATCCGAAATCTCCGAAAAACGGCGTTGAAAAGGAAGAAAATTCAAAAAAAGGTGACGAGGATTTTCAGTGAGAAACCTAGGCCACGGCAGCGGGCGCCATTCCTACGTGGCAATTTTTCCGGATTTTTTTCAATTTCATGTCC
>NC_013488.2:16930958-16937060 GCF_000004555.2 Caenorhabditis briggsae | reverse complement strand
TCCGGCAAGTAAAAAACGTAAAAGACCACTGTCGGNGACTTGAAAAAAAGGCTGTCAGGTGCCGTGGCATAGGTTTCTCACTGAAAATCCTCTTCCCCCGGCGGCACTTTTTTTTTGAATTGTTTCCTTTTCAACGCCGTTTTTCAGGGATTTCGGATTTTCTTTGAATTTTTTCGCAATAATATTTGAAGAACAGATAACTTTTAACACATTTTAATGCAAAAAAATTTTTGGTCGGAGTCCCCCTTTAAGGATCCCTGTAATGGAAAAAACTTTCCAGAGGCACGTTGGAACAGTAGAAGGGCTTGTTCTTCTGATAGAGGCATGCGACTTCATTAGTTTCTCCAAATCGTCAAATTGATTTGTATTTTTTTAATTCTTAGCTTTTTTTCAGACCAGCTTTAGTTTTTTCTTGAAAATCTTCTGTCGGCGAAACTTTTCAAAAAAAAAAACTTCAGCTGGCCTGAAAAAAAAAACAATTCTACGCTCTTTTATTCATCTGTCTTTGTGATATGTGCCCCCTTCAAACACACATCACAAAGCGAGAGAGTGTAGGAAGAAGAGACGCAAACGAGAGCTCAGACTTTTATGCGCGATGTCGGCAGGTGAGTAATCCATGGGACCAAAAGTTTCGAAATCCTATTACATTGGATAAATTCAGCAGCACATATCACAAAAATTGGATATATAAAGGATGTCTGAAATCACATTGAATTCATCAAAAACTATTTTGAAAATGTTCAAATCTTTCATTTTGATTGCTTTCGTGGCATCTGCTCTTCTTGCGGCTCCAGTTCCAGAGAAGACTCGTAAGTGTTTAAATGGACAAACAGACACACTGATAGATTTCGAAACAAAAATGGAATTTCAATTTTTCCAATTTTATGAGATATTTTTAGCGGAAGAAACTCGTGCGGAACTTCTCTCCTTCGGTCTTTCCCCACAAGCAGCCGATGGTTTAATTCGAATTGGAACAGAAGCTAAGCAATCAGCAGTGAAACCAGATGGAGCCACTCAAAGTCCATTGGAAGTAATTGGTGGAATTTTCAAGTTGTTCGCAGATATGGATGCATTCATGAAGACTCAATCACCAGAAGATCAAGCGGCTGCCAAGAAAATGTTTGAGACGAAGAAGGCGGAGGATGATGCAAAATGGCAAAATCTGATGCAAAATGGAGGAAAGTAAATGAAAATTTGAAAATTTGTTGACTCCAAATTTGAACTTTTATGAATAAAAAATTATTGTTTTTTTACAACTTTGTAAAGTTCCAAATTTCCTTAAAAGTGGTGACAAATTAAATTATGAAAAGTCATGAAGGATAGGTCAGGGGTGCAGCGCCGCAACTGAATTAGCTACGTTGGCGTAAAACCGGCTGCCTACGATGGCCTCTGCTTGGCGCAGGTTTGTTCTCAAAAATGTTTCCCGAACTTTCAGCTGTCTCATCTGATTTCACAAACATGGGAAGGGATTCAGCAATATTAAAGGTTGGGGGGGGGGACATGAAAAGAAATTAATATCTTCAAAATTCCGTTTAAATATGCTTCTCGAGGAGTTGAACTTGTCGGTGCGAGAATTGAGTGTGCGACGCCGCTACCGACTGAGCCACGCGGGCAAAAGTGAAGCGGGAGCAAGATGGTAAACATAAGGGTGAGGACGACAGCTGTACACAGAGTGACATGAAGCGCTGTACACCGTTACGGTAGAATGCACATACCCTGTCTCCGAAAATCCTCCGAAAAATCCCCTACTCAGATCGGCCTCGTGAGGGGCATTTTTTCTGAGTCTTTCATGTCCTGCCCTCTAATGTTTTATTACACCTGATCAATAAACAAATTAAAAATACAACCTACAAAAAAACAGGTCGATAACTTTCAAAAAATTTAGAATAAAAAGTTCAGTGTCCAATTGACGAATTTTTAATCAATGGGTACAAAATACTGGTCATTTTCATTGAAATAAATTAGTCTGTGAACTAGAGTGATATAATTTTAAAATGTTGCGAAATCGAAGAATCACAAAACACACAGTGTGAAATTGATCTAAATCTATGTCAGACACAAAAAATAACGAAATCCGAATTTTTGCAAAAATGACCAGCATTTTGGACCCATACTTGAAAAAAAATTCGTCATTTGGACACTGAACTTTTTTATTCAAAAAGAATAATAAATTTTTGAAATTGATAGTCGACAATTAATCGAAAACTATCTTGGCGATTTTCGAATTTTTTCGACAAAAAAAATTATTTTCAAGCAATTATTTCCAGAAAGAAATCTTCAATTTCTAGAAAAAACCCCACCCGGAAATCTACAAAAAAACCTGGAAAACGAATATTGAACGTTTCCAAAATATGAAAACGAAAGACTTCATTTGTTTCATATCAATAAGAAAACCTATAAAATTAAGTAAAAGATCATTTCAACAATCGGATTAACCAAATTCTTCAAATATTCAAACTTTGGATTTTCAGTTTCTCCTTTAAAGATTGATAAACTCGAAGTTTGAGGTAAGTTCCAGAATTGTTGCTCAGCCGAAAATCCCGAAAAAAACTTAAATATGAACAAAGAAAATTCGAAAAATAAGCAATAATGATATTTTATTTCAATTCAAATTTCGAGTCAACACATTCAAATTTGCATTTATTTTCCTCCATTTTGCATGAATTCCCGCCATTTTGCATCATCCTCCGCCTTCTTCGTCTCAAACATTTTCTTGGCAGCCGCTTGATCTTCTGGTGATTGAGTCTTCATGAATGCATCCATGTCCGCCAACAACTTGAAAGTTGCACCAATTACTTCCAATGGACTTTGAGTGGCTCCATCTGGTTTCACTGCTGATTGCTTAGCTTCTGTTCCTATTCGAATTAATCCATCGGCTGCTTGTGGGGAAATACCGAATGAGAGAAGTTCCGCACGAGATTCTTCCGCTGAAAATATCCCAGAAAATTTGAAAAAATTGAAATTCCATTTTTGTTTCGAAATCTATCAGTGTGTCTGTTTGTCCATTTAAAAACTTACGAGTCTTCTCTGGAACTGGAGCCGCAAGAAGAGCAGATGCCACGAAAGCAATCAAAATGAAAGATTTGAACATTTTCAAAATAGTTTTTGATGAATTCAATATGATTTCAGACATCCTTTATATATCCAATTTTTGTGATATGTGCTTCCGGATTCCCTTTTTTTCACATATCACAAAATCCGTTTCCATGGGTTACTCACTCATTTTCAATGTCAGAAAGTTGAGTCATTTCTGAATTCTCGTAAAAATGCCTGCGTCTCTTTTACTTCTACACTCTCTCGTTTTGTGATGTGTGTTTGAAGGGAGCACATATCACAAATCGGAATGTATAAAAGAGCTTTTCACTTTTTTTTCTTGAATTTCGAAAACATTTTCTACTTGCCTTTTTTATTCATTCAGTTACTCGGATTCAAACGAAAAGTAGGTATTCTTTTTGAGCAAAACTTTTTTGAAGACTTTAAAATTTTTTAAAAATTTACTGCAATTCTGAAAATTTTTTCTACGGTATAATAGCTCATCAAAAACAGAAAAACATTTGGTTTTTTTCCTACAAAAATCTCTAAAAAAATAAGAAGCGACTAGATTTCGAAAAATCCCGAAAAAAATACTCTCTTATTCCAGTGCCTGAGAAAAAAGAAGAGCTTCTAGCAGCTGGATTGTCTTCTGAAGCTGCCGATGGAATCATTAAAATCACAGAAGAGGCTGAAGCAAAGGGCGCCCGTATGGGACCACCCAAAAATGGATTCGATTTTTTGGGAAGACTGGGAACACTTTTGACAGATTTGGATACTTTTATCAAGACTAAATCCAAACAAGATCAGGAGGCATACAAAAAGGTTATGGAGAAGAAAAAGGCTGAATGGGAAGCGGCTGCTAAGAAATGATGAATTTTCATGTATATACATTTTAAATAAATTATTTCAATAATTTTGAACCAAAAGAATGAAAAAATTCCAGATAAGATGGATCTGGGGAAAATGTAACAGGATCATCTCGATTCCATTTTTCCGTTTCTGCTTCTTCTGGAAAACTGGAATTATTTTTGAAATTAAAAAATAATAATGTCAATCTGTGTGTCTGTTTGTCCTAAATTACCTGGTACAGGGGCACCAAAAACAGCAAATATTAATAGAAAAATAATTAAGAACGATTTGAACATTTTCAGAATTTTCGTGATAGGAAATTTACAAAATTTCTCTGTTTACACTCAAAAAACGTAATGTGATCTCTAGTGAAACTGATCTAAATCTGTGTCGGGTACAACTTACAAAAACCAGAATCCAAATTTTCAAAATTTTTCGAATTCAAAAAAGTTCAGTGTCCAAATGACGAATTTTTATTCAATGGGTACAACATACTGGTCATTTTTATTGAAATAAATTTGTCTGTGAACTAGAATGATATAATTTTAAAATGTTACGAAATTGAAAAATCACGAAACACACAGTGTGAAATTGATCTAAATCTGTGTCAGACACAAAAAAGAACAAAATCAGAATTTTCGAAAAATATTACCGGTATTCTGCACCTATATTTTGAAAAAGAATTCCTCATTTGGACACTGAACTTTATTGATTTCGAAAAAGTTGTAAATTTAGTCGATAACTATAAAACATTTTTTGGCGATTCTTAATTTGTTTCAATAAAACAACATTCAGGAAAAAACCGACAAAAATGATGAAAAACATTGAAAACAATAAAAAGAAAAATAATAAAAAGAAACGAAGGACTTCATTAGGAAAACCTATGAAAATTCAAAAAAATAGTTCATTTCAATAATCTTGAACCAATCAAATGGAAAAAATCAACGAAAGATGGATTTGGTGAGAATGTGACAGGCTCGTATCGGTCCCATTCATACATGTTTTGAATTCCTGGATCCAGTTGGATCGTGCTCGTCAATATTTTTTAAACAGCTCAATTTTGACGATCTAGCTTGCAACTTGCTCGTATTATATATATAAAATCATGAGAGGAATCTAATGGTATCGGTTGGCAAGCTATTAACCTAACACAGAGCAAGTTTTTTTGCTCGTCAACTCTAATTCCAGGAATTCTTGACATGTATGGTCCCATTCCACTTCTGAAACTTGAATTTCACTGCTTGATTCTCCTGAAAATTTCAAAAGTTCAACATTGAAAAAAAAACGTTCGTATTACTCATTGGTTTAGGTACTGGAGCAGTTTTATTCAAAAAGAATAATAAATTTTTAAAATGGATAGTCGACAATTAATCGAAAACTATCTTGGCGATTTTCGAATTTTTTCAACAAAAAAAATTATTTTCAAGCAATTATTTCCAGAAAGAAATCTACAATTTCTAGAAAAAACCCCACCCGGAAATCTACAAAAAAACCTGGAAAACGAATATTGAACGTTTCCAAAATATGAAAACGAAAGACTTCATTTGTTTCATATCAATAAGAAAACCTATAGAATTAAGTAAAAGATCATTTCAACAATCTTGAACCAATCAAATGGAAAAATTCAACAAAAGATGGATTTGGTGAGAATGTGGCAGGCTCGTATCGGTCCCACTTGACTTCTGAATCTTCAATTTCGTTGCTCGATTCTGCTGAAAACTTTGAAATTTCAAAATTTGAAAAAAATACTGAATTACCTATTGGTTTAGTTGCTGGAGCAGCTAGCACAGTAATTGCCAAAACAGAAAGAACAATGAGCGATGGGAACATTATAAAAGAAGTTTTGATATGAAAAATTAGTGAAAATTGATCCCTTTTATATGAAAAAAGTTTTTTGTGTATCGTATGATCTTCGGGATTTCACAATGTTATGAAACCAATCTTTTTCTACAGACTCCAAAAGAACAAAATATATTGTACGAATGACGAATTTTTTTTCAAATATGGGTGCCAAATACAGGTCATTTTGTTTCGGCAAAAATGGATTTCGTATTTTTCATGTCTGTGAACCAGATAGTTTTCAAAATGTTGTGCAACAGAAGAATCACAAAACACACCGTGTGAAATTGATCTAAATCTGTGTCGGACCCAAAAAAGATAATGAAATCCAAATTTGAAAGAATGACCAGTATTTTGCACCCATATTGAAAACGAATTCGG
>NC_013488.2:16920530-16929958 GCF_000004555.2 Caenorhabditis briggsae | reverse complement strand
CTTCTCGAGGAGTTGAACTTGTCGGTGCGAGAATTGAGTGTGCGACGCCGCTACCGACTGAGCCACGCGGGCAAAAGTGAAGCGGGAGCAAGATGGTAAACATAAGGGTGAGGACGACAGCTGTACACAGAGTGACATGAAGCGCTGTACACCGTTACGGTAGAATGCACATACCCTGTCTCCGAAAATCCTCCGAAAAATCCCCTACTCAGATCGGCCTCGTGAGGGGCATTTTTTCTGAGTCTTTCATGTCCTGCCCTCTAATGTTTTATTACACCTGATCAATAAACAAATTAAAAATACAACCTACAAAAAAACAGGTCGATAACTTTCAAAAAATTTAGAATAAAAAGTTCAGTGTCCAATTGACGAATTTTTAATCAATGGGTACAAAATACTGGTCATTTTCATTGAAATAAATTACTCTGTGAACTAGAGTGATATAATTTTAAAATGTTGCGAAATCGAAGAATCACAAAACACACAGTGTGAAATTGATCTAAATCTATGTCAGACACAAAAAATAACGAAATCCGAATTTTTGCAAAAATGACCAGCATTTTGGACCCATACTTGAAAAAAAATTCGTCATTTGGACACTGAACTTTTTTATTCAAAAAGAATAATAAATTTTTGAAATTGATAGTCGACAATTAATCGAAAACTATCTTGGCGATTTTCGAATTTTTTCGACAAAAAAAATTATTTTCAAGCAATTATTTCCAGAAAGAAATCTTCAATTTCTAGAAAAAACCCCACCCGGAAATCTACAAAAAAACCTGGAAAACGAATATTGAACGTTTCCAAAATATGAAAACGAAAGACTTCATTTGTTTCATATCAATAAGAAAACCTATAAAATTAAGTAAAAGATCATTTCAACAATCGGATTAACCAAATTCTTCAAATATTCAAACTTTGGATTTTCAGTTTCTCCTTTAAAGATTGATAAACTCGAAGTTTGAGGTAAGTTCCAGAATTGTTGCTCAGCCGAAAATCCCGAAAAAAACTTAAATATGAACAAAGAAAATTCGAAAAATAAGCAATAATGATATTTTATTTCAATTCAAATTTCGAGTCAACACATTCAAATTTGCATTTATTTTCCTCCATTTTGCATGAATTCCCGCCATTTTGCATCATCCTCCGCCTTCTTCGTCTCAAACATTTTCTTGGCAGCCGCTTGATCTTCTGGTGATTGAGTCTTCATGAATGCATCCATGTCCGCCAACAACTTGAAAGTTGCACCAATTACTTCCAATGGACTTTGAGTGGCTCCATCTGGTTTCACTGCTGATTGCTTAGCTTCTGTTCCTATTCGAATTAATCCATCGGCTGCTTGTGGGGAAATACCGAATGAGAGAAGTTCCGCACGAGATTCTTCCGCTGAAAATATCCCAGAAAATTTGAAAAAATTGAAATTCCATTTTTGTTTCGAAATCTATCAGTGTGTCTGTTTGTCCATTTAAAAACTTACGAGTCTTCTCTGGAACTGGAGCCGCAAGAAGAGCAGATGCCACGAAAGCAATCAAAATGAAAGATTTGAACATTTTCAAAATAGTTTTTGATGAATTCAATATGATTTCAGACATCCTTTATATATCCAATTTTTGTGATATGTGCTTCCGGATTCCCTTTTTTTCACATATCACAAAATCCGTTTCCATGGGTTACTCACTCATTTTCAATGTCAGAAAGTTGAGTCATTTCTGAATTCTCGTAAAAATGCCTGCGTCTCTTTTACTTCTACACTCTCTCGTTTTGTGATGTGTGTTTGAAGGGAGCACATATCACAAATCGGAATGTATAAAAGAGCTTTTCACTTTTTTTTCTTAAATTTCGAAAACATTTTCTACTTGCCTTTTTTATTCATTCAGTTACTCGGATTCAAACGAAAAGTAGGTATTCTTTTTGAGCAAAACTTTTTTGAAGACTTTAAAATTTTTTAAAAATTTACTGCAATTCTGAAAATTTTTTCTACGGTATAATAGCTCATCAAAAACAGAAAAACATTTGGTTTTTTCCTACAAAAATCTCTAAAAAAATAAGAAGCGACTAGATTTCGAAAAATCCCGAAAAAAATACTCTCTTATTCCAGTGCCTGAGAAAAAAGAAGAGCTTCTAGCAGCTGGATTGTCTTCTGAAGCTGCCGATGGAATCATTAAAATCACAGAAGAGGCTGAAGCAAAGGGCGCCCGTATGGGACCACCCAAAAATGGATTCGATTTTTTGGGAAGACTGGGAACACTTTTGACAGATTTGGATACTTTTATCAAGACTAAATCCAAACAAGATCAGGAGGCATACAAAAAGGTTATGGAGAAGAAAAAGGCTGAATGGGAAGCGGCTGCTAAGAAATGATGAATTTTCATGTATATACATTTTAAATAAATTATTTCAATAATTTTGAACCAAAAGAATGAAAAAATTCCAGATAAGATGGATCTGGGGAAAATGTAACAGGATCATCTCGATTCCATTTTTCCGTTTCTGCTTCTTCTGGAAAACTGGAATTATTTTTGAAATTAAAAAATAATAATGTCAATCTGTGTGTCTGTTTGTCCTAAATTACCTGGTACAGGGGCACCAAAAACAGCAAATATTAATAGAAAAATAATTAAGAACGATTTGAACATTTTCAGAATTTTCGTGATAGGAAATTTACAAAATTTCTCTGTTTACACTCAAAAAACGTAATGTGATCTCTAGTGAAACTGATCTAAATCTGTGTCGGGTACAACTTACAAAAACCAGAATCCAAATTTTCAAAATTTTTCGAATTCAAAAAAGTTCAGTGTCCAAATGACGAATTTTTATTCAATGGGTACAACATACTGGTCATTTTTATTGAAATAAATTTGTCTGTGAACTAGAATGATATAATTTTAAAATGTTACGAAATTGAAAAATCACGAAACACACAGTGTGAAATTGATCTAAATCTGTGTCAGACACAAAAAAGAACAAAATCAGAATTTTCGAAAAATATTACCGGTATTCTGCACCTATATTTTGAAAAAGAATTCCTCATTTGGACACTGAACTTTATTGATTTCGAAAAAGTTGTAAATTTAGTCGATAACTATAAAACATTTTTTGGCGATTCTTAATTTGTTTCAATAAAACAACATTCAGGAAAAAACCGACAAAAATGATGAAAAACATTGAAAACAATAAAAAGAAAAATAATAAAAAGAAACGAAGGACTTCATTAGGAAAACCTATGAAAATTCAAAAAAATAGTTCATTTCAATAATCTTGAACCAATCAAATGGAAAAAATCAACGAAAGATGGATTTGGTGAGAATGTGACAGGCTCGTATCGGTCCCATTCATACATGTTTTGAATTCCTGGATCCAGTTGGATCGTGCTCGTCAATATTTTTTAAACAGCTCAATTTTGACGATCTAGCTTGCAACTTGCTCGTATTATATATATAAAATCATGAGAGGAATCTAATGGTATCGGTTGGCAAGCTATTAACCTAACACAGAGCAAGTTTTTTTGCTCGTCAACTCTAATTCCAGGAATTCTTGACATGTATGGTCCCATTCCACTTCTGAAACTTGAATTTCACTGCTTGATTCTCCTGAAAATTTCAAAAGTTCAACATTTGAAAAAAAAACGTTCGTATTACTCATTGGTTTAGGTACTGGAGCAGTTTTATTCAAAAAGAATAATAAATTTTTAAAATGGATAGTCGACAATTAATCGAAAACTATCTTGGCGATTTTCGAATTTTTTCAACAAAAAAAATTATTTTCAAGCAATTATTTCCAGAAAGAAATCTACAATTTCTAGAAAAAACCCCACCCGGAAATCTACAAAAAAACCTGGAAAACGAATATTGAACGTTTCCAAAATATGAAAACGAAAGACTTCATTTGTTTCATATCAATAAGAAAACCTATAGAATTAAGTAAAAGATCATTTCAACAATCTTGAACCAATCAAATGGAAAAATTCAACAAAAGATGGATTTGGTGAGAATGTGGCAGGCTCGTATCGGTCCCACTTGACTTCTGAATCTTCAATTTCGTTGCTCGATTCTGCTGAAAACTTTGAAATTTCAAAATTTGAAAAAAATACTGAATTACCTATTGGTTTAGTTGCTGGAGCAGCTAGCACAGTAATTGCCAAAACAGAAAGAACAATGAGCGATGGGAACATTATAAAAGAAGTTTTGATATGAAAAATTAGTGAAAATTGATCCCTTTTATATGAAAAAAGTTTTTTGTGTATCGTATGATCTTCGGGATTTCACAATGTTATGAAACCAATCTTTTTCTACAGACTCCAAAAGAACAAAATATATTGTACGAATGACGAATTTTTTTTCAAATATGGGTGCCAAATACAGGTCATTTTGTTTCGGCAAAAATGGATTTCGTATTTTTCATGTCTGTGAACCAGATAGTTTTCAAAATGTTGTGCAACAGAAGAATCACAAAACACACCGTGTGAAATTGATCTAAATCTGTGTCGGACCCAAAAAAGATAATGAAATCCAAATTTGAAAGAATGACCAGTATTTTGCACCCATATTTGAAAACGAATTCGTCATTTGGACACTAAACTTTTTTAATTCAAAAAATTGATTGGACAGGCTATTTTGTTATTTTGGAGTCTGCGAACAAGATTGATTTCACAATATTGTGAAATACAGAAGATCGTACAGTACACAAAAACTTTTCATATAAAAGGGATCAATTTTCACTAATTTTTCATATCAAAACTTCTTTTATAATGTTCCCATCGCTCATTGTTCTTTCTGTTTTGGCAATTACTGTGCTAGCTGCTCCAGCAACTAAACCAATAGGTAATTCAGTATTTTTTCAAATTTTGAAATTTCAAAGTTTTCAGCAGAATCGAGAAACGAAATTGAAGTTTCAGAAGTCAAGTGGGACCGATACGAGCCTGCCACATTCTCACCAAACCCATCTTTTGTTGAATTTTTCCATTTGATTGGTTCAAGATTGTTGAAATGATGTTTTACTTAATTTTATAGGTTTTCTTATTTATATGAAGCAAATGAAGTCTTTCGTTTTCATATTTTGGAAACGTTCAATATTCGTTTTCCAGGTTTTTTTGTAGATTTCCGGGTGGGGTTTTTTCTAGAAATTGTAGATTTCTTTCTGGAAATAATTGCTTGAAAATAATTTTTTTGTTGAAAAAATTCGAAAATCGCCAAGATAGTTTTCGATTAATTGTCGACTATCCATTTTAAAAATTTATTATTCTTTTTTAATAAAAAAGTTCAGCGTCCAAATGACGAATTTTTTTTCAAGTATGGGTCCAAAATGCTGGTCATTTTTGCAAAAATTCGGATTTCGTTATTTTTTTTGTCTGACATAGATTTAGATCAATTTCACACTGTGTGTTTTGTGATTCTTCGATTTCGCAACATTTTAAAATTATATCACTATAGTTCACAGACAAATTTATTTCAATAAAAATGACCAGTATTTTGTACCCATTGAATAAAAATTCGTCATTTGGACACTGAACTTTTTTGAATTCGAAAAATTTTGAAAATTTGGATTCTGGTTTTTGTAAGTTGTACCCGACACAGATTTAGATCAGTTTCACTAGAGATCACATTACGTTTTTTGAGTGTAAACAGAGAAATTTTGTAAATTTCCTATCACGAAAATTCTGAAAATGTTCAAATCGTTCTTAATTATTTTTCTATTAATATTTGCTGTTTTTGGTGCCCCTGTACCAGGTAATTTAGGACAAACAGACACACAGATTGACATTATTATTTTTTAATTTCAAAAATAATTCCAGTTTTCCAGAAGAAGCAGAAACGGAAAAATGGAATCGAGATGATCCTGTTACATTTTCCCCAGATCCATCTTATCTGGAATTTTTTCATTCTTTTGGTTCAAAATTATTGAAATAATTTATTTAAAATGTATATACATGAAAATTCATCATTTCTTAGCAGCCGCTTCCCATTCAGCCTTTTTCTTCTCCATAACCTTTTTGTATGCCTCCTGATCTTGTTTGGATTTAGTCTTGATAAAAGTATCCAAATCTGTCAAAAGTGTTCCCAGTCTTCCCAAAAAATCGAATCCATTTTTGGGTGGTCCCATACGGGCGCCCTTTGCTTCAGCCTCTTCTGTGATTTTAATGATTCCATCGGCAGCTTCAGAAGACAATCCAGCTGCTAGAAGCTCTTCTTTTTTCTCGGGCACTGAAAAAAAGGATAAGTATGTTTTGGGGACTTTACAAATCAGATTTTTTTTCTATTTTTGATGAACTGTCTTCCTTATATTCCTTATTAATAAAACGCTAGAGGCGTCTGTCCGTCCTCGTGTCCGTCTGTGGACTTTTGAAAAATTTGAAAAATACATACATATTTAGGTGAACCTTTTATTCAGAAAAAGTGAAAAACGAAGCGACGAACCTTTGAAAAAAATAGATTGAATCGCGCCGAAGGCGCACCAGCTTGCTGGTATATCTATAAAATGCTACACGCGTCTGTCCGTCCTCATGTCAGGCTGTGGACTTTTGAAAAACAATAAATATAGATTTAAGTGACCTTTCAAGATAAAGTGAAGAGCTAAGCTACGAACCAACTAGATTGAACCGCGCCGAAAGTACACCACAGGCCTGTGCGGCAACAATTTTTTTTTCGGCAATTCGGCAACTCGGCAATTGCCGAAGAAAAAAATTTCGGCAATTTTCGGCAACAAAAGTTTTGCGTCTTTGGTTGAAAATATTTGTTCCGATTGTGAAAATAGTGCGCTCAACTTGTTAGGCAACTCACGACACACGTTCCCTAGAGATTTGAGACAGATTGGAGAATTTTTTTGATAAGTTTTGACTCATGATATTTATTTTTCTCCTATGCTCACAAATTTGAAGCCCATTTTTAGATCCGATGCAAGTATTTTTGATGATTATTGGGACACATTTCCTCCAAAATTCACTCTGAGGGATGATGGTATTCAAAATTTGATTTTTCGAACTTCGAAATCATTTTTTTTTGACTAAAAAAATTGTGAAAATCTCTAAATTCAAAAAAAATTTCAGTTGCCGAAATTGCCGAAATTTTTTTGCCGAAATCGGCAACAAAAATTCGGCAATTTCGGCAATCGGCAATTTGTTGCCGCACAGGCCTGGTGCACCAGCTTGCTGGTAGTTCCATATAAAATTAATTATTCGAAACATTTATACATTTTTTAAGAGATTCAAAACTATATAATTTGTTAGAATTGCTTTAAAAAACTTACTTTTAGTTAGAATCCGCGTAACTGAATGGATGAAAAAGGGCAAGTAGAAAATGTTTTCGAAATTTAAGAAAAAAAAGTGAAAAGCTCTTTTATACATTCCGATTTGTGATATGTGCTCCCTTCAAACACACATCACAAAACGAGAGAGTGTAGAAGTAAAAGAGACGCAGGCATTTTTACGAGAATTCAGAAATGACTCAAATTTCTGACATTGAAAATGAGTGAGTAACCCATGGAAACGGATTTTGTGATATGTGAAAAAAAGGGAATTCGGAAGCACATTCTACGCTCTTTTATTCATCTCTCTTTGTGATATGTGCCCCCTTCAAACACACATCACAAAGCGAGAGAGTGTAGAGGAAGAAGAGATGCAGACGAGAGCTCAGACTTTTATGCGCGATGTCGGCAGGTGAGTAATCCATGGGACCAAAAGTTTCGAAATCCTATTACATTGGATAAATTCAGCGGCACATATCACAAAAATTGGATATATAAAGGACATTAAACGGACAAACAGACACACTGATAGATTTCGAAACAAAAATGGAATTTCAATTTTTTCAAATTTTCTGGGATATTTTCAGCGGAAGAATCTCGTGCGGAACTTCTCTCATTCGGTATTTCCCCACAAGCAGCCGATGGATTAATTCGAATAGGAACAGAAGCTAAGCAATCAGCAGTGAAACCAGATGGAGCCACTCAAAGTCCATTGGAAGTAATTGGTGCAACTTTCAAGTTGTTGGCGGACATGGATGCATTCATGAAGACTCAATCACCAGAAGATCAAGCGGCTGCCAAGAAAATGTTTGAGACGAAGAAGGCGGAGGATGATGCAAAATGGCGGGAATTCATGCAAAATGGAGGAAAATAAATGCAAATTTGAATGTGTTGACTCGAAATTTGAATTGAAATAAAATATCATTATTGCTTATTTTTCGAATTTTCTTTGTTCATATTTAAGTTTTTTTCGGGATTTTCGGCTGAGCAACAATTCTGGAACTTACCTCAAACTTCGAGTTTATCAATCTTTAAAGGAGAAACTGAAAATCCAAAGTTTGAATATTTGAAGAATTTGGTTAATCCGACTATTTTGAGATTCTTAACAATCTACAAATTTCAAATTTAAAAAAAAAACAGCAACAATTGTTACCGTTTCGATTTTTTAGAAACGAGATGAAAAATGATACTGGCGGTTTTTAATTTTTTTTTTTCATACAAAAATGATGAAGGCAGAAAAATTGGAATCTGCAAAATAGAGGAAAATAATTGAAATTTTAAAATGTGTTGAATTGAAATTCCAATTTGAATAAAATTACATTACTGTACAACCTGTATTAGAAGGGCCCCTTTAATAGAAGGCCACCCCCTAATAGAAGGGCCATCCAAAAGAGGCTTGGAAAAATCGGAGGATTGAAATTCTATTTTTCGATGAAAAATTGTTCAATTTTCGGTGAAATTGACAGATTTTCATTAATTTTGTGCGAAAATTTGTCAAGTTTTTCTGTGAACAATTACGGGAAAACTGATCGGAAAAATAGAAGGGCCCCCTCTAATTAAAGGGCCCCTGTAATAGAAGGGCCTTCCGGAGCTACCTTGGAAAAATCGAAGGGCCGGCCCTTCTATTTCAAGGTTTTACGGTCGTTCATTTGTAGTTATATTATTCAGGATAATTTGAAAATAAATAAAAATAGCAAATGGTTTTCATTTGTTGGAATAGAAACCCAAAACTCGGCCAGCAGTTCTAAATTGTAGAAAAATACATTTTTTGATGACCTAGAAGGCTTCTAGTCAAATTTCAATTTTTTGAACTTATTTCTTTCAAGTTTTGCCATTCTTAGACGAAATTATGCACAAAATCAATTATTATACACTGTCCATCAACCTAGTGACGTCACTCCGACAATATGTGTCTTTCTCTCTCACTCTCTGCGTCTCTTCTCTCTTTGCACTCTCTCGTCTTTCCGATTTGCCAGTACATAGATAAGCGCATTTCCTTCTCCTTTTTTTCGATTTTTTTCCTCCAAAAACTATTACTAAAAATGACCCCACTTAAAAACTGCCAAATTTGTCATATTCCAACAAACGGCAAACGCCACTATGGCGTTGTTTCCTGTCGCGCCTGTGCCGCGTTTTTCCGACGTGCAGGATGCTCGAATCGATCGAAAAAGTGCAAAAAACTGAAAAAT
>NC_013488.2:16918400-16919530 GCF_000004555.2 Caenorhabditis briggsae | reverse complement strand
AGATTTTAAGCTCCCAATTATTTTTGTACTATACCTCTGACACAAGTTATCGACTGGAAATTTTTTTTTGAAATCCGTGAACTTAACACTTTCTTNTGAAATCAACTTTTTTTTCTGATATTCGTTTTCAAATTTTTTTACTGTCCCAGAACTTTTTTTATCCTGATTCTGAATTGCATTTTTCCGGAGTGCCCAGTCGACATACAGGAAAATGAAGATTTTCTGATACCCTGTAAAAATCGGATTAAAAATTNGGATTTTCTGGACGCTTCTTACCTTTTGAAAGTACAGAAGCAATGCTTCTTCCAGAGTTTTTTGAAACTTTGGGTTCTTGCTTCCGACTTTTGTCTTCCGGTTATTTTCTCTATTTTTCTGCAAACAAAACGACACATTCATGGTTATACAGTATTCTAGTATAATATTATATGTTAATTAATAGATTGCGAACAAAAACTGCGAAGAAAACGGCGAAAAAAGAAGTAAAGTATCCAAAAATAAGAAAAAGAAGTTCGGAAAATAAAAAACAAGAATTTCTTCGCGATTGTTCAATTGTGGACCTTTTATAGGGCCAGTTAGTAAGATACGCATTTTGCTCGCGAATGGTCAATTGTAGAACCTCTCGTTCGCGGTAGATAAGTAATTGGTCGATATAGCCCTTCTTCTGTAATTGGTCAATCACGAATCACCTGTGACAGACAGGCGCGCTCACCTTTACACCACACAGCGCTTGTCGGCTTCTGCCGCTAAAACGATTATGAAACGAGGAGTGGGCGACACTTGAGCCGCCGCTTGGCTTCATTTATTTATCTTCCTTATAAATAAAACGCTAGACGTGTCTGTTGGTCCCGGTGTCAGTCCGGTTTTGGGTTTTTAAATGAAAAGTTGGCCGCCACCAAAACCGAACCAGCGGCCTGTCGCACAACGGCTGCGCACTCACACAGCTGCGCCATGAGGGCCACAGAGATAGAAGGGAGGAAGGGCGTAGATGTTCTACTGTGTGAGAAAGAGAAATTGAATAGAGGGGTGGAGTGAAGAACCAGTAAAAAATATTGAATTGCGCCGAAGGCGCAGAAGCCAGCAGGCTGGTATGAAACAATAGAGTAGGGTTTCCATTTGGGGGGGGGGGGGCC
>NC_013488.2:16909838-16918270 GCF_000004555.2 Caenorhabditis briggsae | reverse complement strand
ACATTTTTAAGGACGGAGGGCGGAAGCCGGAAGACGGAACAAGGAATTCCACGAAAGACGGAACACGGAAGACGGAAGACGGAAAATCGAGTAGTTAAAATTATTTTGAATTGGACAATACCTTAGATTCGAGTTTTTTCATGGGTTTTCCAGTTCCGTAGAAAGAAATTCGAAAAAATTGACTAAAAATTCAACAAATCGTAAAAAATTGTAGGCAGGTAGGAGGTAGCCCGCTTTTTCACCTGCCCAAATGGAAACCCTACACTAGAGATGTCTGTCGGTCCTCGTGTCACGATGTCCAGTTTTGAAAAAACTTGAAAAATGAGTATATTTACGTGACCCTTTGAGAAAACCTGAGTGAGAAGCGAAGCGGCGAACCAGAAAAAAAACTTGATTGAAATGCGCCGAAGACGCACCAGCCAGATTGAAACGGGGGAGGCGCGGCAATCAGATGGCTGGTGCGTTTATAAATTTATAAATTCAAAAATCCTAATAATCAAAAGAAATTCGAAAAATTTCAAACAATCCAAACATAAAAATCTGTGTATTTTCAGCTTTTCACCAGTATGACAATCGTCGACATTTGCATAACTCATTTTGTGATTCAAGCTTCGTATCTCAGCTGCAACAGAAAACACGTGGAATCTATTTTTACAATTTGCGGATTCCGGAAAAGCAATCCAGTGAGAGATGCGACAACTACAGAGACGCCTTCTTGATTTTTTTTAAAGAAACCTTTTTATTTGAAATAGAAATGTAATAAAGAACCGAAATCTCAACACTTCCAAAATTTCGAAATTTCTGAAAATTCGAAAATTATGATTATCAAATGTCCCAAAATTCGGCATCAGAATTTTAGAATTTCATAAAATTGCCAAAAAATGATGTTTTGAGAGACGCAGAGAGAACTAACACTTTTAAAGTTCTTGATAAGTGATAAGAAATCATTCTGCCCGTTTTTCTGAATTTATCAGTTTGAAGTTTTATTTCCAAAAAAAAATGACATCACTTTCAAAAATGCCTGTAGTTGTAATGGAAAACATTATTGGTCTTTTGGATTTCCGATCAGTGTGAGTTTTTTAAACATTTACAGAAGTTCGAAAATTCAGAAAATCCAAAAATTTAAAAAATTTCTGAAGTTCAGAAATTCAGAAATTCAGAATTTCGAAAATTCAAAAATTCAGAAACTCTGAAATTCTAAAATTCAGAAATTCTAAAATTCAGAATTTCAGAATTTCAGAAATTCAGAAATTCAGAAATTCAGAAATTCAGGAATTTTGAAATTCAGAAATTCAGAAACTCAGAAATTCTAAAATTCAGAAATTCTAAAATTCAGAAATTCGGAATTTCAGAAATTCAGAAATTCAGGAATTTTGAAATTCAGAAATTCAGAAACTCAGAAATTCAGAAAAATCCGGAAATTCAAATTTTCTAGAGATTCCTTTTAAAATTCTGTTTTCAGCCTTACCCTTCGCCAAGTTTGCCGTGATTTCTGGAATTTTATCGATGATTTGAAGGATTCCAAATTGCCAGACTCTAAACTCAAAGGACTGACATTAACAGTGAGAAAAGGACGAAAATTGGAGTTTAAAATTGAGTATTTTGATGGATCAATCGATATAATTGAATATATGGAAAATTCGAGAACGTATAAAGAAAAAATAACAAATTTGGAGAATTCCAATTTTTTGGATGTGGCGATTCAAAACGATTTGAAATGGATTCTAAAATTTCAAAGAGGCAGTTCGGACCTTTTTGAAATCGGTATGGATTTGCAGGCTGTGTATTTGCGACCGGAAGATGAGCAATTATATCAGGATGTGATTGAAAAGCTGAGCAATTGCATGAATCGAAAAATCAAAACCAAAAAACTGCAAATCTGGGCCAACAAAAATTCAGAATTTCTTTCAATTATCCAGATAGTTGATCCAAAATTCCTAGTAGAACTTAATTTTCGTCCCAGATTTTTCGCTTTTGAAACTGATGAAATTTCGAAAACTGAGCAATGGAAAATGGCCAAAGTTTTCGGTTTTTGACAATATTTCTCGGATGAGCATATCAAAGAATTGACTCATTTTTCGAAATCGTCGATTCTAACTGACTGCGTTTCAGCAGAAGATGTGATTCATCTCAAAGAAGTAAGTTGGAAAATTTTGTTGTTTTTTTGAATAAAATTCAGAAAGTTAGAAATCCAGATACCGTAAAACCAGTATTAGAAGGGCCGGGCCTCATATTTTTCCTGGTCCCTTGCGGAGAACCCTTTTGTAAAAGGAGCGCTTCTATTAAAGATGCCCTTCTAATACAGGTTTTACGGTATCAAATAAAAAAGTCGCCAATTTTTGAATTTTTGAATTTTTGAATTTTGAAGTTTCGAAATCAGAAATTCCAGAAATACTAGGAATTCTGGAAATTCAGAAACTTCTATATTCAAAAATATGAAAATCAGGAGGAAATCAGAAAGAAAATTAAAATTAATTTTGAAGTTGTGAAATATAGAAATCTTGAATTTCAGAAATTCGAAAATTCGAAAAATTAAAAAAATTAAAAAAAAAGAAAAATTCAAACAAAACCAAAATTTGAAATTTTCAAGACATTCGAATTCCTGAATTTTCAGATTTTCTGATTTCTCAATTTTGGAAATTCTTCGCAATTTTCAAAATACCGTAAAAACTTATTGAAACACTTTTTTAAATAAAAACTTGCTCAATTTTAGTGAAATTGAATTTTACGATTTAAGTTTCGGGGAAAAATGGCCGGAAGAATGAAAGGAATCAGAAATCTAAAAGTGAAAAAAATATACCGTAAAACTTGTATTAGAAGGGCCCCTGTAATATAAAGGCCTCTCTAATAGAAGGTCCCTCCAAGAGGGACTTGAAAAACAGAAGGACCCCCTGTAATTGAAGGGCCCTCCGGAGGTACCTTGAAACAATAGAAGTGCATGCCCTTTTAATACAGGTTTTACGGTAAAAAATTTGATTTTTCAGTGTTTCATGAAATCTTCAACTTTCAAATATTGTTATCTGACAATGAATTCGCCTACATCCGAAATTGAAGATTTTGTCAAATTATGGGGACCGTCGGATGTTTCTGGAACGGATGAAAAATGGTATTTTCGAATGGTGAATTCTGATATTTTGGTGGTCAGTGTCGAACTGGAGGACACATGGCCATATCGAACAGATTTCAATTTATTTCGTAAAAAAATCAGTGATATTGAATCTGATAGAGTATTTATTCACGATTGAACTTTTAATTTTTTCTTGGATTTTTTCGACGAATTTGAATTATGAAACACTTTTTTATTCATCCATTTTTGTTACTTAAAAAATAATTTTTTTTTTAAATTATTTCAAAAAATGTTCATAGTTCATAAAATGATTAAAATTATCAAAAAAACTAAATAATCAGTTAATTTTAAGTTGCCATTGTAGTACTCTCCACTGCACTCCTATACCGTATTCCCACTTTATTTTTATTGAATCCAAGCATATTTGATAAGGATTCCACATGTTTTTTATTGCAACTTAAATATGAGGCTTGAATTATGAAATGAGTTACGCAAATGTCAACAATTGTTAGACCGAAGAATAGCTGAAATTCTGAATTTTCAGAAAGTGAATATTCAAAACTTGAACTTTTTCCCGAAACATCCAACATGAACAGAAATTCAAAAACCCTCATTTTCCGAAGTTCAGAGATTCGGAAATTTAGAAGATATAAAAAAATCAAAAATTCAAAAACTCACAACCGCAAGCATTCGATTATCAAGCATGAATGAGTAGACCAAATATGGAATGTAAGACTAAAAATTTCAGATTTTCAGGATTTCCAAAACCATTCTCATCCAATTACGATTCTGAAAATCACAATAAAAAACGTCTGATAAAGAATATATTTTTCGGGTTGACTAGTTTTTGCAGACTGTAATCCAGTCTTTTTTCTAACACTTAACAAAATTGGAACATATAAAAAAGCAGAAACAAATTGAAAACCAGTCAAAAAAATATGAATCGATTGATTGACTTTATCGAAGAAATCAAATGATGGATGTCCCGAAAATCCGCCAAATATAAAATCCGAATTCACCGAATATTTGTAATTTGTTGAAGTTTTAAATTTCCAGAAAGAGAAATAAAATTTAACCAAACGTTGTGATAAGTTCGCCAAAAATGTGAGAATATAAATGAAAATTACAGTTTTTCGGAAAATTTTGAGACTTTTTGTTAAATAAAACTCAGTTTGAGGGAAAAAATATATGGAAAATCGGTAAATTGCCAGAATTGAGAGCATCAAATTTTCCATTAAAGTGATAACAAGAGTGAAAGTTAAAGAGAAGAATAACAATGAACCACCGAAAATCAGATAGAGAGGGTGTTTGCTGAAAATGAAAAAAAAAAGCGATCGGTCAGCTCGATCGGCTGTCGGTCGGCTGGGTCGGTGGTCGTTCGGCGGTCGGCGATTTTCGACCGACCGAAATGGAAGCCTTAGCGGGTACGGGTACGGGCGGGTACGGGCGGGTATATCGCTACCCGCATGGAAACCCTAGTATTAGAAGGGCCGGCCCTTCTATTGTTCCAAGGTACCTCCGGAGGGCCCTTCTATTACAGGGGGTCCTTCTGTTTTTCAAGTCCCT
This sequence comes from Caenorhabditis briggsae, assembly GCF_000004555.2. Classification (NCBI taxonomy): domain Eukaryota; kingdom Metazoa; phylum Nematoda; class Chromadorea; order Rhabditida; family Rhabditidae; genus Caenorhabditis; species Caenorhabditis briggsae. Next base: position 16,913,637 of record NC_013488.2, on the reverse strand, counting down.
CTTGGAGGGACATTCTATTAGAAAGGCCTTTATATTACAGGGGCCCTTCTAATACAAGTTTTACGGTATATTTTTTCAATTTCAGATTTCTGATTCTGACTTTCCAAATTTTCGACTTTCTGAGTTTCTGAATTTCTAAGAATTTTTAAAAATCTGATCTTCTGTACTTTTTTGAATTTCGAATTTCGGAAGTTTCGAATTTTTCTAAAACTAACTTTACGTCGACAAAAATACAACCAATAATGGCTACAATATCCACCAAATAAAGGGTTTCCATAAAATTGACCATATGATAAAAATGTTTCAATATACTGAAAACGACTGAACTTGTCAGCTCATCTGTTTTTCGATTTTTCCGAAATGCCAAAAAATAAAATGGATAAAGAATGAGAATTGACGAGGAAAGTATGATGAAGAGGGAAGCGATGGAAATTCGAAATACGGTACATGTTGCAAAACCTTTCACCAAAAATCATCGGTGAATTCGAAATAATTCTTCATTATCTGAAAGACTGAAAATTCAAAAATTCAAAAAGTGAAAAAAGCGAAAATTTAAAAATAAAGGTTTCTGTAAGTATTCTTTTGAAATTAAAAAACCATGAAAAGCGTTTTTTTTCGATTTTCTAGAATAATATTCTCTGAAAATTAGAAAATACGTGTTTTTCAAAACTTTGAAACAATAAAAATGTGTTATTAGATGAATAACTATTGCGTTATTTGGTTTTCAAAAGTTTATTTTTTTGAAAACAATATTGAAAAGTTTGAAGTTGATTATTAGTTGTGCATTGCAATTTTCTAGGTTTTCGAGATGAAAGAGTTATTTTGAAATCTTGACAATAGGAAGTTTATGTTTGGAATTTGAAATATAGAAGCTCAGAATTGGGAATATGAAAATTTCAGGATCTTTCAGGAAATTTCTCTAATTTGTAAAATAATTTATTATTTCTGTTAATCATTATTGCAGGTATAATTTTTATTCTGTATGCGTGTATGTGTTGATGGTTATGTGCTATTATTTGGAAATAGTGTTACTATTCGGTTCTCCACTTTAATTGAATGTGTTGTTTGTTATTCGTGTATCTGTGTTTTGTGTGATTGTATTGTATTCCTTTTCTCTTTTTTTCTCTTTTTCCACGACGGAAGGTCGTAATCAATAAATAAATCAATAAATAATTATTGCGTTATTTGGTTTTCAAAAGTTTATTTTTTTGAAAACAATTTTGAAAAGTTTGAAGTTGATTATTAGTTGTGCATTGCAATTTTCTAGGTTTTCGAGATGAAAAAGTTATTTTGAAATCTTGACAATAGGAAGTTTATGTTTGGAATTTGAAATATAGAAGCTCAGAATTTGGAATATGAAAATTTCAGGACCATTCAGGAAATTTCGGAAAACCTAGAAATGCGAACATTTGAAAATCCTAACGAACTTCAGAACTTCCAAAAATCAGAAGTTCGGAAAATGAAAGTCCCGGGAATTATGGAAAATTTAAAAAAAAGCTTCAAAAAATCGAAATTCAAAAATGGGAGCCTAAAAACGAAAAAAGAAAAATGTTTTAAAGTGTAATCTTTCCGTGTTTTTTCCTAGAAAATTTTATTTCAATTTGCAGATATGAGGTCATTGGAATTTATTGCGTTTTTCCCCGAAAAAATCATCATAATTTTTTCGATGAAATAACTTATGCAGGTGTTTATTTTATTTGTTTATTTTGTGTTTTTTCCTGATTCTTAAAATTGCAGAGGTGGGAAAAAAGACAATAAATTACTTTTTAATTTACGAATTTATGAAGAATTCTGGATGAAAAAATTTCAGTAACTTTTTTTTCGAAGTTTTTTTTCGAGTCGGATCAAACTCTGGAGATTCTGAACTTCGAATTTTTGAATTTTTTAAAATGTAAATTCAGAATTTCTGTCTTACTGATTTCCCGATTTCTGATTTTCTGAACGTTTAAATTTTTTGATCTTTTTTGAATTTTTCATTTACTGTATTCCTGAATTTCTGAATTTTTGAATGTCTGAAAATTACAATTTCCGAAATGAAAATATTTATTACCCTGAATTATCAATTAAGTGAATTTTTGGTATTTTGAGGTAAAATGTACATTAACATTGCGTAACAAAAAAATCAACAGTCAAAAATATCGGGTTCCGAAAATTCGACTTTAAAAACTTCGAAAATTCTCGCCAACTCCATGGTTTTTCTTCTTTCCATGTGGATTTTTTTCACCGCATTCACAACACTCATCAGCCGAACCAAACGACCAGCGTAATTCGATCTCATTTCCTCTTTTAAATAATAACTGTGTAGGTTATTAGCCATCTCGTCACAAACTCTCTCACCAATTTCCACCACTTTTCCTTGCATTTGTTTTCCTGGAAATTTGAAATGTAAGAAAAATATAGAAGATTTCAGTTTTAATAGTTTTTGAATGAAGAAAAAAGGTCCAGTTTGAAGTGAGTTATGCGCTTTTGAAGTTTGCAGGCAAGAGAGCGTAAGAAAGAGGGAGGGTGCAGAGAAGCGCGCTTGTTTTGAAATCCACGTCAAAAAAATTGAAAAAAATTGAAATGTAGGCCATGACCTAAATTCCAAATCTAGGTCATGGCCTAAAAATTGAAATCTAGGTCATGACCTAAAAATTGAAATCTAGGTCATGACCTAAAAATTGAACTCTAGGATTTGACCTAAAAATTGAAATCTAGGCCACGACCTAAAAATTAACATCTAGGTCATGGCCTAAAAATTGAACTCTAGGATTTGACCTAAATTCCAAATCTAGGCCATGACCTAAAAATTGAAATCTAGGTCATGACCTAAAAATTAAAATCTAGGTCACGGCCTGGAAATTGAAATCTAGGTCATGACCTAAATTCCAAATCTAGGTCATGACCTAAAAATGGAAATCTAGGTCATGGCCTAAAAATCAAAATCTAGGCCATGACCTAAATTCCAAATCTAGGCCATGGCCTAAAAATTGAAATCTAGGTCACGACCTAAAATTAACATCTAGGTCATGGCCTAAAAATTAAAATCTAGGTCACGCCCTGGAAATTGAAATCTAGGTCATGACCTAAATTCCCAATCTAGGTCATGGCCTAGTAATCAAAATCTAGGTGATGACCCAAAAATTTAAATCTAGGTCATGACCTAAAAATGGAAATCTAGTTGCCATAACTTGCTTCAAAATTGTTTGTTCATTCCGATTTTTATGGCATTCAAATGCAAACTTTCCTTATTTTCAGATTTTCAGACTCACCTGCAACTTGCCAACTCATTTGTGTCAACATATAGGCCATCTCCACTGATGAGGGTCTCAATTCGAAAAGGGGTTTTGCCACCTCATGGAATAGTTTCACCATTGAATCTCGGAACATTCTGGAACAATTGTTTGTAGTGTGTAGTCTATAGTTTGTAGCCTAACTTACTGCTGAACTTTTTCATTTGGAATATCAGTGATTTCAGTGAAATCAATGTGAAAACCGACATTGATCACCTGCTCATTGGATATTGCGAATTTCTGAAAATTTTGAAGTTAGAGAAATAAGAACACCAGGAAAATTAAACCTTCTCATTGACAGTCTTCATTCCAAACATTTTCACCGACATTTCGAATCGCTCGAATCGACGCCACATGTTCCAGACGCATTTGAAGAATTGCCACTGAAATTTATTAAATGTTTTTAGATTCAAACAGATTCCCAGGTTGTTCTGTTTTTATTAGTTCAAAAATGAGCTTTTAGATGCATTTGGAAGCGAGTTATGAGTTTTTGAAGTTTGGAGAGTGAGAGAGTGTTGAGAAAGAGG
>NC_013488.2:16893875-16909428 GCF_000004555.2 Caenorhabditis briggsae | reverse complement strand
CCTCTTCCCCATAGTCTCTCGCCGCTAAACTTCAAAGACTCATAACTTACTTCAAAACAGTCCGTTTTAAATGACTTTTTGACTGTTAGTCCTGAAAATTTATGTTTGTTTTTTTTCAAACATTCTCATCAGTTTGGGATTCACGATTTTCCGAAAACTTGTTATAAGTTATCAGAAATGAAAGAACTAAAAATGACCAAAAAATTTAAAAAATTTCGAGTTCAATGGTAAAAAAATCAGCGAAAATGAACCATTTTGAAGATAGTTACAGTCGTTTGAAGTTTTACCGGCGAGAGAATACGAGACGCAGGCGCGCGAACACTCTGCGTGTCTTCGTCTCTCTTTCCCCTGCAGTCTCTAATCTGCAAACTTCAAAATGCCACAACTCCCTTCAAAATAGACCTTTTCAAATCATTTTTAGACTGAGAGATAGGAAATTTTATGTTTGTTTTTTTTTTTGCTCTGTAAGTTACCAACATTTTAGGGTTCATGAGTCTCAAAAATGTGTTTTGAGCCATCAGCATAAAAATAATCTAAAATTAATAAAAACTACAAAAATGTCGATCCCAATAGTGCAAAAATCATCACAACAGACTTTTTTGAAGCAAGTTACGAACGTTTGAACTTTGGAGTATAGCGAGTGTGTGGAAAGAGGAGGGCGCCGACAAGCTAACTTCTCTCCCTCCTCTGCTCTCCATGCAGTCTCTCGCCGCCCAACTTCAAATGTCTATAACTCCCTTCAGAGTAGTCCATTTCAAATGATTTTTTGACTGTTAGACAGGAACCCACTCACTCTTTCCGTTGCATCCAACAGTCTAAAATCCGGCTGTTGTATCAACCACTCTGCCACCACAATCATCTGTTTCTCGAAAATTGCGAACATTTGTCGAACTGGAAGCACCTCCAGCACTTCATTTTCTCCTCCGACCTTTGCTGATTTCTCCATTTCTTTAATCCATAATCCGCAATTTCTAAAGTATTCATTTTCTTTGTGATCGCATCGATTCCGCCGGATTTCTCGTTTAGAATCTCTTTGATTTTTGATGCCAATATTGTTATATCCATTATGGTCCTCGGTTTCCCTAGTAAAGAACTTTCTGGATAGGATAATGCTTTTAGATCGTTCGCTGGTATTATAGGTTCATCTTCCTTCCGTTTTCGACTTGTTGGGATTGAGTCTCGATTCCATTGCACGTTCTCTGGTGTCATTCCGAGCTCGACGCATTTGTTGAATCTACAGAGACGGCATTGGTATCTGCAAATTATTATTTTTGGATTAATTGCAATCAAAATACTCAAAAAAGCATTCAAAATGAACCACTTTGAAGCGAGTTATGAGACTTCAAAGTTAGCAGGCGAGAGAGTGTGTGGAAAGTGGTGGGTGCAGAGAAGCTAGCTTGTCTGCACCTCTCCTCTCTCTAAGCTATTTCGCCTGTAAACTTGAAAAGCACGCAACTTGCTCAAAATTATAGTTTGAATTCATTTTTTCACTGTTTGAGTTGAAATGTTTCGTATTTACTATTCGTTTAAAAATCTTCATTATGTTGACGACTTGAAAATCCATTTTCGATAAGTCCTGAATTTATATTTTTGATAATTTTCAGCTCACAAACTCATAAATTTTCATGTCTGACAGTCAAAAAATCATTTGAAACGGACAATTTTGAAGGGAGTTATAGGCCTTCGAAGTTTAGCGGCAAGAGACTGCATGGAAAGAGGAGGGTGCAGAGAAGCTAGCTTGTCTGCTCCCTCTCCTTATCTCCTGCTGTTTCGCCTCTAAACTCCAGAAGCTGATAACTCTCTTCAAAATTATTCGTTTAAATTGATTTTTTTAGCATTTGAATTAGAATTGTTTGTAGATTTCAATTTGAAGAATCAAATGGAAAATACAATTTAGAAATTAGTTATTCGGTTTTCAATTTTGGCTTCTTAAAGATTGTAGTGAAGAGGGGGACGCAGACAAGCAGAGTGTTTGCTCGCCTGCGTTCTCCCCGTTTCCTACACTCTCTCGCCCTCAAACTTAGAAATAGTATAACTAGCTTCAAAATAGTTTCAGAGTAGTCATTTTTAATTCAATTGAATCAGAAAATGTATGTTTTTCAAAAATTACTATCGAGTGTTCAATTTTCCAGAATACAAAATTTCACAAAAATTAAAAAACTGAAAAATCAAAATTCAAAAAACTCTAAAAACTCATTCAAAATGATGTTTAAATGAACCCTAACTGGCCATTTCAAAGGAAGTTATACGTTTCCAAAGTTTGCAGGCAAAATAGCGCACTGACTAGGGAAGGCCCCAACTCGGGTGTGGCGATACGGGTGGTGACCTATATCATCTGAAAGCTGACATTTTCCTGATTCCAAATCTGTTTTCAAAAAGTGCATTGTCACGGTAGTTTTCGAGAAAATTGGGTCAAAAGTTTCGAAAAATGACGTGGAATTTTCATCTCATTTTCCTTCCTCACGTATATAAGTTTTGAAGCATCGAAAAAATGTGAAAGCGTGGTCGAATGGTTAGTAAGGAGCAATATCAAGTGATGACTCTCTGGTTCGACTCCCTCGACCTGCTAAACTTTTTTTGAATTTTTTCTTTGTTTTTTTCCGGAGACTGTATCTGACTTCTAGGTGATCCTATATGATTCCATATACGTGGAATTGGTTTCCATTTTGATTTTAACTGTTTTACCTATTATTTTCGAAACTTTTTATTTTCTTCTATTTTTCCACAATTTTCAAAGGATTGTGATCCATTGAAGATTTTAGACAAACCGCATTCTTTTGATTTTGCTCAAACTATTGTCATTGGTCCTTTTGGGCACGCTGATTACAGAACTGAAGTCAGTTTTTCCACCCCGTCCTTGTGAAAAAAAGTTATGAGCTATAAAAGTGACTACAGTACTAATTTCTCATTTTTGGAGTGAGTTTCTGAAAAAGTTATTGACTTTTTTGGCTATATTTAAATGTTATTCGTCTTTTGTATGCTTTTCTACAATCTGAAAAGGTTTTCTTTTTTTTTTCGGAAATTTTTTTTTGAGAAAATCGCCTTTGCATTTTTTCAATTTTCGAAAACAAATTTTAATGTGCTTGAATCAGTTCAAAACAAAGAGAATCAGTAAAAAAGTTGTTTCACGAGATTCGATAACCTATGTCCATTTTTACAAGTCAGATACGGTCACCGGAAAGAATGAAGAAAAAATTCAAAAAAAGTTTAGCAGGTCGAGGGAGTCGAACCAGAGAGTCATCACTTGATATTGCTCCTCACTAACCATTCGACCACGCTTCCACATTTTTTCGACGCTTCAAAACTTATATACGTGAGGAAGGAAAATGAGATGAAAAATCCACGTCATTTTTCGAAACTTTCGAGCCAATTTTCTCGAAAACTACCATGACAATGCACTTTTTGAAAATAGATTTGGAATCAGAAAAATGTCAGCTTTCAGATGATATAGGTCACAATCCGTATCTCCACGCCCGAGTTGGGGCCTTCCCTAGTGAGAGGGGAGACGCAGAGAATCTGGCTCTATTCTAGTTCAGAGGTCCCAAAAAAAATTAGAGGTCCCAAAAAATTAGAGGTCCCAAAACAAAGTGTGGTATTCTCAAATTTTGTTTCATCAAATTGTGAACAGAAGAGCTAAATTTTTATTAGAATGTATTATTAAAAGAGAAAGTCCTGAAAACTCTCCTGTGAGTACTAGTGTTCGTGGAACATCTCGCGGCAGATCCAGAAGTCGTGGTCGAAGACTCCATCAATCAACACCGTCATCGCTTTCTCAGAATTCCCTAAACCGCACTATTGGAGTTTCTGCGACAGAAAGTGATTCGCCTCCTCATCCAGTTTCAGGACGCACATCTTCTGCATCATCTACTGGGACATCTCGTAAGACTAGTCGCCGTATAAATAATGGAGCAGATGTTGGCACAAATCAACGAGGAACAACTCGTGGGAAATCTCGTGGAAGTAGGGGCCCTCGTTTGGGACTTCGTGGATCGGCTCGTGGAAGAGTTTCTTCCACCGCTCTTGGAACAAATACTGCAGAAAATAACAACCGGCGTGGTTCGACACAAAATTCCGGAGCCGCTGGACGATCAATTCCGGGAAGAGGGAGACCTCGTGGAAGAGCTCGCGGAAGTGTACCAATTCGTGGTCAGCGAATGAAGAAAGATTAATAAAACGTTGAACAAAATGTTATTAATAAAATTTGAATTGAAAAAAAAATTGAATCTCTGTTCAGCCAAAAATTTTGTTCACCCAAACTTTGATTTGAGAATACCGCACTTTGCTTTCGGAACTCTAATTTTTTGGGACCTCTAATTTTTTTTGGGACCTCTATTTTTTTGGGACCTCTATTTTTTTTGGGACCTCTAATTTTTTTTGGGACCTCTAATTTTTTTTGGGACCTCTAATTTTTTTTGGGACCTCTATTTTTTGGGACCTCTATTTTTTTTGGGACCTCTATTTTTTTGGGACCTCTAATTTTTTTTTTGCCCTCTATTTTTTTTGGACCTCTATTTTTTTTTTGGGACCTCTATTTTTTTTTGGGACCTCTAAACTAGAATAGAGCCGAGAATCTTGCTTCACTGCGTCTCCCTCTCTCCACACGCTATTTTGCGTCAAAACTTCAAAAGCTCACAACTCCCTTCGAAATCTAGCCAGCTAATTTTTTGATCATTGAAATCAAAAAGAACTGGGAATTTTTTTTCGAAATATAGAAATTTTAAAAATGATTAAAAACTAAATTTAAAAGAAAAATCATAAATTTCAGCTTTTTTCTGATTCTCACTTCATAATTTAGCTAGAAAAGTCATTTTTAGACTATTGGAATCAGAAAAATGTGTGATTTTTGTAGAAATTCGAAAATTTGAAAAAAGCTTACCTATCTGTACTACTAACTGCACACCGATCTTCACCGCCTCGACACTTGTATTTTTTGTCCCGTTCCATTACAACTGTTCGCCTAAAAAATTTATTGGAAATTTAAAAATTCTTTCTGATTTCCCCTAAATTATTTTTGCAAAATAAAAAATCCTATCAAAATTTCTGAAAAGATAATCTTTTTGGGCATCATAATCCTTAGATCTTCAAAAACCACAAACCACAAAGTTTTCATGGCCTAGACTTTTCTAGGCCACGCCCCCCAAAACTGTACCTAAAAAATGCTGCACAAGCTCTGCATGTTAGTACTCCGAAATGTAATCCATGGGCTGTTAGGCCACAAATTTTACAAATTGGTCCATTTAGCGTAGTAGGTGACGTGGAGGATTCTGATGAACAGTCTGATGGTGAGGCGACTGACGACATGGGTTTTTCTGGAATTTTTGGGAATTAGTAAATTTGAAGGGGTACGGCGAAGAAGAGAGATAAGATAAGATAAGATGAGAGAGAGAGAGAGAGAGAGAGAGAAATGGAAAAGAAAAGACAAGATTAAAAAGAATGACTAGAATTCTAACAAAGAAAGATTCTCATCAAGAAAAAGTCTCACTAAGAAAAATTCTCATTAAAGGTGGGGGGACATGAGAAAAATAATGTTGTCGAAATTTTGTTTAAATATGCTCCTCGAGGAGCTGAACTTGTCGAGGCGAGTGTTGAAGGTGCGGCGCCGCTACCGACTGAGCTACACGTGCAAAGAGAAAGCCGCTGCCCGATTGCATACATAAAGGCGAGGACGACAGCTGTACGCAGAGTGACATTGAGCGTTGTACACCGTTACGGTAGAATGCATACTCTGGCCCCAAAAATCCCCCGTAAAATCTCCTGTCCCCCCACCTTTAACATTGATTTTTTAGGTCACCATGCTAAATTGCCTAGAAGTGACCTGATATCCACCTGATGTGTTTTCTAAGCCATTTACTATGACGGCCTTTTTTCGTCATATTAGGCCGACCAACTTTTCGAGTCTAGAAATGTCTTGATACTTACCTATTGCGTTTTCTATGCTATGTACCATGGTAGCTTAGCGAAAAACAAACGGAAGACTAAAATTTTTAAAGGTGGGGGGAAATGAAAAAAATAATGTTCTCGAAATTCCGTTCAAAGATGCCCCTCGAGGAGTTGAACTTGTGAGGGCGATGATTGAGGGTGCGGCGCCGCTACCGACTGAGCCACGCGGGCAAAGATAAAGCGGACGCCCGATTGCATACATAAAGGCGAGGACGACAGCTGTACGCAGAGTGACATTGAGCGTTGTACACCGTTACGGTAGAATGCATACTCTGGCCCCAAAAATCCCCCGTAAAATCTCCTGTCCCCCCGCCTTTAAGAAAAATTACCACTAAAAAGATTCTCACTGAGAAAGGTTCTCACTAAGAAACATTCTCAGTAAGAATGATAAAATTATCTTAAAAGGGAGGATTACTTACTATTAGAAAATGAGAGAGAGAGAGGTATTGGAAAAATTGAAATAAATGAACTTTTGAAAACCATCCAAAATTTTCAAAAAAAATATGAAAAAAGACATAAATAGGCTCTCTAACCATTATAAATAGATAATTAAAAAACAGTATTCTGAGTTTAAAAATATATACACAAATTTATTAAAATCTAGCCAGCTAATCATTCCAGGGTTAATTGATAGTGACAAAAAGACAATAAACGACAAAAAATGCAAAATTTGACACAAAACGTTTGAACAAAGGACAAAACATACAAATATTGGGTTAAACCATATATGACAAGCGGGTGATTATAGTTAATTATGCTAATTTAATTATTTTTTGATTTTTGAAAACAAATATTTTTTGAATCCATTTGGAAATTTCAAAATTCCTTGTTACTATTTAATTTTTTTTGGAATCTCAACCATCACTTTTAATTAAACCAATTATCCTAATTAAGTCCCTAACAATCAAAAATATCGGGTTCCGAAAAATCGACCTTAAAAACATCAAAAATTCTCGCCAACTCTAAAACTTCTCGTTTTTCCATATGAATTTTGTTTACCGCATTCACCACATTCATCAATTTGACCAATCTGGCCGCGTAGTTTGATCTCTGCTCGTTTTGTAAATAATAGGTGTGAAGGTGATTGGCCATCTCGTCGCAAACTCGCTCGCCAATTTCCACCACTTTTCCTTGCATCTTTTTCCCTGAAATTTTTTAGTTTTGCTCCAAATTTCATATCTGTCGAAAAATGTATATAATTCTAATTTTAATAGTTTTTGAATGAATAAAATCGGTTCATTTTGAAGGGATTTATAGGTGTTTGAAGTTTGGATACAAGAGAGTGTGTGGAAAGAGGAGGGCGCCGACAAGCTAGCTTCTCTGCGCCCTCCTCTTCCTCTGCAGTCTCTCGCCTGCAAACTCAAAAATGTCCTAACCTCCTTCAAAATGGTCCGTTTGATATAATTTTCTGAGAGCTGAATCGGAATTGTTTCCCATTTTCGAATATGATAAGAATACTGTTCGAAATGAAACGTAAGGGATTTGGGTTGGCGAATTTTTTGTTATTTTTAACATTATTAAAAACTACTTGAAATTTCAAATCTACCGATAGACGAACCATTTTTAGCGGACAATTTTGAAGGGAGTTACAGGCATTTGAAGTTTGGCGGCGAGAAACTGCAGGGAAAGGGGAGGGTGCAGAGAAGCTAGCTTGTCGGCGCTCTCCTCTTTACACACACTCTCTCGCCTGTGAAATTAGAAAGCAGATAACTCGCTTCAAAATTGTCTGTTTGGGATGGTTTTTTTTCTGTTCGACATAAAATTCTATGAGTTTTATGTTTTGTCAATTTTCGAAAAATTTGAATTCACAATTTTTCGAAAATCAGTTTTTAAAAATGGGTAAAATGAAGGAATTTTTAAATGACTCAAAACTACAAATATTTTTAACTAGATGTGTTAAAAATCATACCAAACGTACCAGTTTGAAGGGAGTTATAGACAATTGAAGTTTGTAGACGAGAGACTGCAGTAGAAATGGAGGGTGCAGAGAAACTAGCTTGTCTCTTGCCTCAAACTTCAAAAATGCGTAACTCGCTTCAGAATTATCCGCTTTTCTCGATTTTCTTGAAATTACCAATAAATTATTCTCAGACTCACCTGCAACTTGCCAACTCATTTGCGTCAGCATATAGGCCATTTCCATTGAAGATGGTCTCAAATCGAATAAGGGTTTTGCAACTTCATCCAACATTTTTTGAATGCCTCCATGGAACATTCTGGAACTCCGTTTTCAAAATTCGAAATTCAAATGAAAACTCACTTTTGAACTCTTTCATTGTCGATATCTGTGATTTCCGTGAAATCGATATGAAATCCAATAGTGATGATTTGCTCACAGGAAATTGCAATTTTCTGGAATTGTCAAAAGTTTTTTTGAGAAACAAATAAAAAAATGCTCACATTTTGCTCGATTGTCCTAGTGCCAAACATTTGCACGGACATTGCGAATCTCTCGAATCGTCGCCACATGTTCCACATCGCTTTGAAGTACTGCCACTGAAAAAAAAGATCTGGATTACTGTAAAAAGGAGAAAATTCTAGACGGGATGTAAAAAGAATCGATGAGAATGGACCACTTTGAAAGGAGTTATAGGTATTTGAAGTTTGACGGTGAGAGAGTAGGAGACACAGACAAGCCAGCTTCTCTGCGTCTCGTAATCAGGCACGCTTTCTTGCCTGCAAACTTCAAAATGGCAGAACTCCCTTCAAAATGGTCCGTTTCGGATAATTTTTTTCACTGTTAGACATGAAATTTGGTGCGTTTTCTGCTTTTGATGTTTTCTGAAAACTTTCCACAATTCTGAATTTACCATTAATCGAGTTTGAATCATTAGCACAACCAAGATTGTAAATCTAACAAAATTTACGAAAAATTCCACTTTCAATAATAAAAACATCATCCCGAACAGACAAATTTGAAGGAATTTATTGGCTTTTCAAGTTTACAAACGAGAGAGTGTGGGGAAAGAGGAGGGGGCAGACAATCTAGCCTCTCTGCGCCCGTCCCTTCTCCTGCAGTCTCTCGCCGCCAAACTTCAAATGCCTATAACTTCCTTCAAAATGGTCCGTTCAAAATGGTTTTTTGACTGTTAGATATAAAATTTTATGAACTTTGAATTATTGAAATCCACTCACTCTTTCTGTTGCATCCAACAGTCTAAAATCCGGCTGTTGTATCAACCACTCTGCCACCACAATCATCTGTTTCTCGAAGATTCCGAACATTTGACGAATTGGAAGTGTTTCCACACTCTCCATTTGCTCTTCTGGCCTTTGTTGGTTTCTCCACTTCCTGAGACAATAATCCGCGATTTCCAGAGAATTCATTTTCTTCGTTTTTGGATCGATTCCTCCGGATTTCTCATTCAGAATGTCTCTTATTTTTCCGGATAATTTTGATAAATCCATCACTGTTCTTGGTTTTCCCAACACTAGACTTTCCGCTTTCTCATTTTCCGATTTTTGATAATCGATTTTTGAGGATTTTTTTGGTTTTGGAAAAGAGTCACGATGCCATTGCACATTTTCTGGTGTCATTCCGAGTTCTACGCATTTGTTAAATCGACAGAGTCGGCATTGATACCTGCAAAAATTTTTATAAATTTCACATTTTTCTGATTCCAATTGTCAAAAAATGAGTTTTCTATCTAGATTTTGAAGGAAGTTATGACGTTTTAAAGTTTCAAAACAAGAGAGTGTGAGTGTAGGGGAGACGCAGAGAGGCTAGCTTCTCTCCGTCTCCCCTCTCCTCACGCTATTTCGCTTCGAAACTTTAAATGCTCACATCTCCCTTCATAATTTAGCTAGATAAGTCATTTTCCGACTATTAGAACCAAAAAAATCTGGGTTTTTTTTAGAAAATTTAAAATTTAAAAAATCTTACCTATCCGTACTACTAACTGCACACTTTTCCTTGCCACCACGACATTGGTATTTCTTTTGCCGTCCCATCACTACTGTTCGTCTGAAAATAGTTGTCCATACACTTGAATTTGAAAATTTTTTGTCAATTTTGACCGATTTGTCTTAAATAAATTTAGCTCAACTCAGCTCGTGTGAATGGAAAAAACAACACAAATTCGTTCAATCTGTTTTCAGAAAAATACGAATTGACTCTCTTTTAGACTACAATCTAACAATGTGTATATCCCAAATCTTTACTATTAACAATCACCAAATTCTGTGTGTGTGTGTCCGGTGTTCCCGGTTCTGAGACCGTAGCGAACTCACCACTGGACCAAAATTTCCCAAATTTTCACAGATGACCCGAAATAGCAGCGAAATGATGCCCGTCTATTTTATGTTTCGATATTCGATTTTTGACGTCTTCTGAATATGATTTTCTACTTCTACAGTGCAAATCTTTAGAAATTATTTTCACGCCATTCCCGCCCATCGCCCTATTTTTTCTCCTATCCACGTTATATCAAACAAAAAGATGATTTTGTGCGAAGAGACATTCAGTCTGGGTTCTGAAGATTTGAAAGTATCTAAAAATTATGATAAGAAATCAGAGAAAAATACAAGCGCCCTCAGAGATCAATACGAACGCGTTCAATGTAGTCTTTGAACTTCTTAGGCTTTAAGTTTTAAGAAATTAAAATCATTCGAATTTCGAAGGTTTTGAATTTCCAAATTTTCCAAATTTTTTAAATGCTGAAACTATAGAAACCTGGATTTTAGAACTATAAATTTCCAAATTCCAAAAGATTAAAATGTGTGAATTTTCGGATCGAAAAATTCAAAACTTTAAAGTTTTAAAAATAACCGAAAATCAGAAATTCCTGAATGCAGAAATGCAGAAATTTGCAAAATCGGAAATTCTGAAGATCAGAAAGGCAGAATCTCAAAAAAAAAATCAGAAACCCAGATATTCAGAAATTAAGAGTCTCAAAAAACTGGAATTTCTGAGATTAAATTCTTTAATTTCAGAAAGTCCTAATTTGGTAATTCGAAAAACCAAAAATCAAAATTTCAGAATCTTAAAAACAAATCAGAATTTCAGAATTTCATAACTTCAGAAACTCAGAAATTAGGAAATTCGAAAATCAGAATTTCTGAATCATGAATCCCTCAGTTTTCAAATAAGTGAACTGCTGAATTTCTGAACCTTTCTGAACTTCTTTTGAAAAAATTTAAAAACTTCCAAACTCCTAAGTTTATCTGAAATTTTTAGTTTTTGAAATTTTTCAATTCTGAACTCATGAAATTCGATTTTTAGATTTTTTTTCGAAATTTTGTTCCCAAAATTTTTAGTCGCTGTTCTGAAGTGAAACGATTTTCTGGATTTCAAATTTTAAGAGCTAAAAAATTTCCAATCTTAATTATGAATGGCTTTATAGGCTATATTCCTGAATTTGCCAAAAATTTGCAAAATTGGTTTTGCGATTTCAGAAGTTCCAGATTTGCAGAATTTCTGAATTTCAGAATTTTCGAACTTCTAAATTTGCAAATTTGAGAGTTACAGAAGTTTTGTTAGACTTATTTCCTTCATCACAATGTTTAAGCTTATATGCATTAAAAACTGACTTTTCGAATTCTCAGAAATTCAAATCTCCTCATATTTGAGATGTTAAATTACGAAACTACCGAGATCCTGAGTTTCCAAAAAATCATTTTCTTAAACTGAAAATCTCCTAATTTTCGAATTTGTGAGCATAGGCCCTGAAAAATAGCCTCTGTAAAAGTGACGGACTTTCTTTATTAGATTACGGGTCTTGTAAGCGGGGCCAGGAGGTTTAGCCCCGAAGAGACGTAAACCAACTGGTAAGAAAAAATCAACACACAAAATGTCACAAATCAAAAATGTGACGGACATTTATGTTTGTGTTGCTCAGGTAATTGTACACCTTCCCTTTGACCCTAATTATCTTTGTTCTTAGAAATGATATCAAATTTTTGTCAATTGATAAAATGTGTGAAATGATATGACAATAATTTTATTTGTTAAAAGTTGTTCGGTATCTCTCAAGGGAACCGAGACAATTGAGATTTTAAAAATGTATACCGCAACCTCTCTAACAATAAGGAATGCTCTTAAACGGTCAAGTTTGAGCCCATATATCTCATTTCCTGTGAGAGATATCAAGAAGTGGTCAACTGATAAAATATTGGTGACGTTATGATGTATAATTTATCAGTTTAAACTTTTCAATATTTCTTAAGAGAACAGAGATAATTTAAGTTAAAGCAAATACGGCAAACACACTAATATCCCTTGCCCCTGAACCGTCAACTTTGAGCCAATTTATCTCATTTCCTGTGTAAGATATCAAAAAGTGGTAAATCGATCAAATGTTGTTGATATCATGTTAAACATTTTATCAGTTTACCACTTTTTGATATCTCTTGAGGGAACCGAGATAATTGAGCTCGAAGTAATCATATAGCTTGGCCTTCTATTAGAGAAAAATTAATCTGTTTTTAGTGCTTCGTTCTTTTCAAGTGGTTCATTTCATTTGAACCAATTTCTACAGAAAAATTACTATCTGCAAAATTAAAGCTCTATTTTTGATTAGTATGCTCTTGACTTTTCAATAAAATTTGAAAACTGTGGACTACTTTTGTAGCGCTTAGAAGTTGACGAATTTCCATTAAAAAAGCCATGATATTCGGGGAAATGTATCAACATTGTTTATACTTTGGATCTGATTATCTCAGTTCCTAAAAAGATATCCACAATTTGTCTACTGATAAAATGTTGCTGATATTATGATAAATAGTTTATTAATCGACTATTTTTTGATATCTCTCTCAAGAACAAAGATAATTGGAGTCAAAGTAGCGGACGACATACTGTAACAGAAGCTCGCCTCACACGCGCACTTTGAGCTTGATTATCTCAGTTTTTAAAAAAGATAACAAAATTTAGTCAACTATTAAAATGTTAAAAACATCAAGACAAATATTTTATCAGTTGACACTTTTTTGATATCTCTCGAAAGATCCGAGATAATTCAGTTTCAAGTATGAACTCATTTAGTTAGACATACATTCAAAGCTTCATACTTTGAGCTCAATTATCTCAATTCCTAAAAAAGATATTAAAATTTTGTTAACTACTAAAATGTTAAGAATATTAAGACAAATATTTTATCAGTTAACACTTTTTTGATAACTCTTAAAACAAGTGAGCTCTCACCTAAAAAACGCTGCACACGCTCTGCAGCACATGACTCCAAAATGGACACCATGAGCGTTAAGCCCACAAACTTTGCAGTCCGCCCCAATTTCAGATGACGTGGATGATGAAGAAGGCGTCGAGGACATATTCTACAAAAAAGATAAAATGATATGAACTGATAAGGCGGGGGCGGAAGCAGATCAAATCACCATCATCACAGATCAATCAAATCGTTACCCGATTTTTTTGTCTTTTTTGTTTCTTTTTTCCAAATCAGTTCACCGAATCGCGAATCTATCTTCTTACGTCTCCAGATCACAGGTCTGATCTGAAGACGTCACGTCTTCAGATTAAGAATCAGAAGACAGAAATTTTTTTTGGGGCTCATCAGATAGAATAAATATGATCTTTGGAACATATGACACAAAAAATCACAAAAAAAAAGAATTGGGTCCAAATATAATTTTTTATTAAATATGTCTGTACATGAGGTAATTGGGTGGCCTAGGAAAATTCAAGAGAAACCTAGTCTATCTACAAAATCTTTAAAAAGTCTAGCAAATAAAGAGATCCTTATCGGAGAGTTTGATTTTGAAGACGTCGAACAGTTCGGCCAACTTCATCATTTCCTCGCGTTCCCGCTCGATTTCTTTCACATTATTCACAATTTTCATGAGCTTTTGAAGACGCCACGCGTAGTTTTGAACGTTCTGCTCCGCGTAATATTCGTGGAGGTTTTCTGAGATCTCGTTGAGAAACTTCTCGCCAACGTCGACGGAGTAGTTGTCAAGTTCGACGTCTGAAATGAAAATATAAAAAATTTGAGGGAAACGCAAAAAAGTTGAGCACAAACGGAGGATTTTGAAGGGAGTTACGGTTGTTTTAAGTTTGGCGGCGCGAGAGAGAAGAGACGCAGGCGCGCAAACACTCTGTCCGTCTGTGTCGCGCACCCTCTTGCTTGTAAAACTTCAACGTCTCATAACTCCATAAACGTTTGAAAGTTTCTACTCTAGTTTCTTACTCACTTTTTTTCGAATAAGGAATTTTTAGATTCAGGAAAACTACAAAATTGAAAAGTCTATAAAATTTCCTTCTAGACAATGAAGAAAACAAATGAAACAGATTATTTTAAAGCGAGTTACGGGGTATTGAAGTTTTGCGCCGAAAGACTGTGGGGCTGACGCAGACACGCAGAGTGTTTGCGCGCCTGCGTCTCGCACTCTCTCGCCCTCTCAAACCTGAAGCCACCGTAACTCCCTTCAAAATAGCTCGTTTTTATTCATTTTTTCACTGTTGGAATCCAATTTTTATTAAAAATCGGATAAACAATTTACCTAAACTATTCCAAACCAGTTGGCACAACATATAGGTCATTTCGATTGTGGATGGTGCTATTTCAGCCAGAGGTTTTGCAACTTCCCTTTGCATTCGCCATAGTTGCTTTCCGAATAGCCTGAAAAAATTGGGAATTTGTTTTAAAAAGCCAAATTTTATAAATTCTCAAAATTAGTCAAAAAAAATAATTATTAAGAATTTCAAAACTTCAAATTTCGATTTTTGAGTTTTTTTTCCAATTTTTAAATTTCCTTTCAAATTTTTTACCTTTCAAAATTTTCAACTTTTTCAGAATTTTTCAGAATTTATTTTCCATTTTTCAAACTTTTTTAAATTTTTGAAAAAATTGTTTCCGAAATGGATTTTTGGATTTTTTTTTCCAGAATTGCTCAGAACATTTTTGAAATTTTTCCGCAGAGAATTTTAGAGTTTTCGAATTTTACATTTGCAGGAATTCAAATTCTAGCTTTTTTAGATTTTAGGTTGATTCAGATTTTTTCAGAAAAATGTTCCCAATTTTTTTTTGAAACTTTCTTTTTCTTGTCGCAAAACTTTTAGAATTTTTCAGAAATAAATTTTCGAGTTTTAGAAAATCTCTCAAAAATTTTTGAAAAACACTCACTGATTCATTTCATCATTCGATCTATCAGTAATATTTGAATAATCAATTTGAATCTTATTCAAATTGGCCGCATTATAATTCGAGCACACTATCACATTCTCCTTATACACTTTGTGTCCAAATGTGTCCACCGAAATGAGCCATTTCTCAAACTTCCTCCATCGCATCCAAATTTTTTTGAAAATCGCCATTTTCTCTTCCAGGGGCAACATTCGAAAGTGCTCAGAGTGTAATAACCAATTCGCGATTCGTATCAAGTCACACTCCCATTTTTTGTTCGGAATCTCCACAACAATTTGTTTTTCAAACTTCAAATCTCCAAAATTCCTCTCCGATCGATAGTTCCATAGAGCGAACTTCATTCGTTCCAGTGTGTTCATTTTGAAGTACTCACTGTTGATCAGGGGTGGCATGGACTGGAAATTAATTCATTGCATGTAAAAATACCTAAAGTTCTGAAGCCAATAGGGAAAAAATGAAGCAAAACGGACAACTTTGAAGCGAGTTATGCGTTTTTCAAGTTTATGTGAGAG
>NC_013488.2:16891367-16893212 GCF_000004555.2 Caenorhabditis briggsae | reverse complement strand
AATTACAATTTTATCGCAAACTTTGCTTATTTGACAATGATGCCTGAAACTGTTCTAGAAATTATTAGAAACGTTATTGGAATATCTTTGGGAATTTACCTATTAAAAAAAATCAAAACAACCAGTGATAAGGCAAGAAAGAAACTTTCAAAACTAGTTTTTGTCTTTTACTTGACAATTATATGCCCAATTATACTTNTGATAACTTATGTTCACATAATGCTCCAGCCGTCCCCATAGTCTTTCGGCGTCAAACCTCAAAACCCCCATAACTCGCTTCAAAATAAACCATTTTTGCTCATTTTTTCTGTATTCGCCTCAGATTTTTTCCCTTTTTTTGACTATATTTTTTTGAAGTTTAAAATCGAAACTCACACTGGCCAAAACTGTTTTCAACTTGTTTATCGTCGGCGTCACATCTATCAAAATTTTGGGATTTTTGAGACTCTGATACAGTGTGGAATGTTGTACTGGTTCTAGTGCCAAGCTGAAGGAACCATCAGATGCGATGGATTCGTCAAAGGATTCAGAATTTCGATCCATTTGGACGTCTGGATTTTTAGAAGTTTTTGAATTTTTCTCTCGAAAACTCACTTTCCGGCGTCATCCCCAATTCTTTGCACTTTTTCAGCCGACACGCTCGACATTGATATCTGAAATTTTTTAATTATGAATTTTTAAATTTTTTAGAGATTTCGAATTTCTGAATTTCTGAATTTCTGAATTTTTTCGAATTTCTGAATTTTTTCGAATTTCTGAATTTCCAAATCCTCACCGATCATTCCCACTGACATCACACTTCCCAACATTTCTCTGTCGACACTTATACTCCTTTTTCTGAACAAACGATCGTCTGGAAACATTGTGTTCTGGAAACTTCTAAAATTTCAAAAAAATAAAAAGGACTAACCTGAAAAAAGCGGCACAAGCTCTACATGAAAGAACACCGAAATGATTGCCTCGGGATGGCATTCCACAAATAAGACATTTTGCGATTAAAGGAGGTGATGGAGGATCAGAAGTGGATGGTGATGAGATTGATGATGAGGATGAGAATGTTTCCGTTGACATTTTTTGGAATTTGGAAATTTCGGGAATCTTTTTTTGGGTAGGATGAGGCAAGTTGAGATGGAGGTCTGGAAAAATGGCAGTTTTTTTTTTCATTAGAATGAACATTTTTCAATGAAAGTAGAGAAGTTTCGAGCTCAATTATCTCAGTTTCCTCAAGAGATATCAAAAAGTGGTCAACGAATAAAATGTTTATCATAATATTATCAACATTTTATCTGTTGAAAATTTTTTGATATCTTTCACAAGAGCCGAGATAAATCAGCTCAAACAGGCGTGGGGAGTAGTTTTGTTATAGAAGGGTTTATAACTTTGAGCCAATTTATCTCGGTTCCTAATTGTAAGAGAGATATCAAAAATCTGGAAACTGGTAAATGTTTTGTGATGTTATGATAAACATTTTATCTGTTGACAATTTTTGATATCTTTCACAGGATCCGAGATATCTGAGCTCAAGTTACAAGTATTTAATGATAACGTAGCTTTTGAAGGATCTTTAACTTTGAACCGATTCATCTCGGTTCCTATGGAGGATATCAAAAATTTGTCAACTTAAACATTTTTTGTCATAACATCACCAATATTTTATCTGTTGTCAAATTTCAGATATCACTTCCAGGAACCGAGATAAATGAGCACGTCTCGTCTTCATTAGGAAAACAACACTATGTGTTTGAATATTGAAGTGGTATTCTGTTAGAGCATTTACGGTGTATATATTCAGACAGTTTGGGAAATCGGAAATTCAAAATTCCAGAGATTCAAAAAATCAAAATT
>NC_013488.2:16885005-16889167 GCF_000004555.2 Caenorhabditis briggsae | reverse complement strand
CGGTATCTTATATCTTAGAATTTGAAACATTTTGGTTTTTTTTTGTTAATTGATTTTGAATTTTTTTCACTTTTCTGAGATTTCGCGGATTTTCAGAACTCACCGTAAACACACTAATAGAACGCCACCTGAATCGTCAAATTTGAGCCCATTTATCTCATTTTCTGTGAGAGATACCAAAAAGTGGTTCACTGATAAAATGTTGCTGATATCATGATAAACATTTTGTTAGTTAAAAACTTTTTGATATCTTTTAGAAGAAGTGAGATAAATAGGGTCAAAGTGGACGGTCCGGGTGGCGTTCTATTAGAGTGTTTACGGTATGTTTTTTTTTTTTGAAGTATGAAATTGCCAATTTTCTCGGTTTTCTTTTGATTTTTTTTATTTATACAATCCTCGAGATTTTGAATTTTTCCGTTTCTTATTTTATTTGGAATTTTTTTTAGAATCCCTAAAAACTATACACCTCATTCATCCCCCGAAAATCTCTGGTTTCTCAAATGATGTAATCCTTTAGATAATCTTTCGAGATCTCAAAAGATTATCTAAATATATATTTCGGGAAACATACATAACCGGGTAGGTGGTCTGTGAAAAAACGTTTTCTAGCAGAAAATATGCAAACTACAAAAAAAATAGTGGCAGGTGAAAAAAAAAGATACGTGTGACTTTCTAAATAATTAATTAAACTGATCCAATTAGATTGATGATTTTAGTTTACTTGGATAGAGCTGATGAGCGCTAATTAAATTCTTTCATACAATTTTATTCAAACAAGATAATGTGGTAAATATTAGCCATATCCAGTCAAGATTGTATCTTTGGGATTTTTTTTTGAAATTTCTGGAAAAAAATTGGTTAGCCACATTTTCAGACACCTCAAAAATAAGTCCCAACTTTTTAGTCGGAATTCCAGATATTTTAAATTCAAATCGGACATTTAAAAATAGTCAAATAAGGGAAATTTTCGATACAAAGACACCTAACCAAAAAATTGCCATTCGTTCTCTTTCTTCTACTTTTTGCACATTTTGGAGTCTCCATTTCTCCATGACAACCAAATGAAAACGTCCCCGCCGTCCGTGTCTTTGACCAAAGAGCATATTCATATGGAAACCCCAACACTCGAGACTAGTACGAACACTGGTTGAATGGTCAGACATACACACTTTGTAATAAACAATTAATTATATGTATACGAATCATGTATTCACGTTTACAGGGATCAAAACGTTCAATAATGTAAGACTTTATTATGCCATACAAGTTATAAATTGCACAAAAAACATTTTTTGAATTAATTTCAGAACAACATTTCAACACAGGTCCTGGGCGCGCATACGCATAATGGATGGGCGACGGAGGACGCGCCGATGAATTGGGTACAGGGAAAGGACGCCGGTAGGGGGCATATACGGGGCATGTGGGGCACACCGCTACCGCATTTTTTTTTCATTTGTTCAAAAAATGTCTCACTTTCACTTTTTTGAAATTACATGAAAAATTGAAAAATTTTATAATTTACACTTTGTAATTATTGTATACTTACCAACTTACCTTTTACTCCACCTGAAAATACGATTTTTACAATAATTACAAAGTGAAATCAAAAAATCTCAATATCACCTATTTTGGCGAAAAACATAGCAATTGACGAGTGAAAGACATGTTTCTGCAAGAATTCAGCGATTTTTTATTCTGCCATAACTCTTTTTCACAAAAAACATCGAAGGAATAATCGAAAAACCAGAAATGTAGGCTCGAATTGACGAAAAATTGACAAAGTTGCCGGTGTGGATTTACGGTAAACAATGGGCGCATCCGGGATTTCGGAGTGTTGTAGTCTGCCTACCGTATCAGACCCATATCGCACACATCGCCCACCCACCTAGAATCCATCTAGGATACGCGCGCATTCGTAACACTCGATTCAGCCTCTTCCGCATCGCACACATGTGAGACTCATCGCAGCTCGTTGTTCGCGATATGTGTCAAACGGACTTCTAGAGGATCGCATATGGATCGGGTCCTTTATGCGCATCATCGCCCAGGACCTGTGAACATCTAATAATCCGCGCTCATGAAGTTGATTTCATCATGACTGATACTATCTGCCCCTACCCAAGCCACGTACGGGTCATTTCTTGTAATCCTGGCTCTGGGTGCACCCGAACTCGCGGCTTGCGGCGCGCTGACCACCAGTGTAGACCACAAGGCCACGCGTGCAACAGAAGAGAAAGGGAAAGGAGTGCGAATACAAACGAGCGGATGGTGGAGAGGCGAGGTGGAAATAGGGGGAAGGGAGAGAGAAACTAAATCCTGACTTTGAACTGATTCCATTAATTTTTTGACTCTTGACCACTCTCATCATTACGTTCAGTGTCTGATTACCTTCCCTCTCTCCTCCTTTCTTTTTGTCAACCTATCTGCGTCTCTTCTTATCTTATCTCGTGACGCAATTTTCTTTTTGCCGATAGACCAGAAACATTTTATTCTATACGGAAAAAAACGATGAATTCTGAAGCTTTGATTTGCGAAATTTGCGGACAGGAAGCGCGCGGAAGTCACTATGGAGCGGTGGCCTGTAGAGCTTGTGCGGCATTTTTCAGGTTAGTGATGGCCTAGGTTTTTCTAGGCCATGTCCGTTTTTAATGGGTCTTCTTAATAGAATTTTTCATCAAATTTCGGAATATCTGAAATTCTGAAATTCTGAAATTCTGAAATTCTGAAATTCTGAAATTCTGAAATTCTGAAATTCTGAAATTCTGAAATTCTGAAATTCTGAAATTCTGAAATTCTGAAATTCTGAAATTCTGAAATTCTGAAATTTTGAAATTCTGAAATTCTGAAATTCTGAAATTCTGAAATTCTGAAATTCTGAAATTCTGAAATTCTGAAATTTTGAAATTCTGAAATTCTGAAATTATGAAATTCTGAAATTTTGAATTTCGAAGATCCCAAAGTTTACAGAATTTTCAAAGCCCCGGCCACTTTTCCAGACGCACTGGAACCTCAAAACACATCAAACCTTGCTCTCGAAAGAAGCAATGCAAGTTTTTCAAAAACGGATTTTTCACTTGTAAATTTTGTCGACTTCAAAAATGTTTCACAGTCGGAATGAGCTCGGAAAGTAGGTCAAATTTTTGAGCGGCAAATTTGAATTTTTTATAAATTTTCAGCTTTCCAATTTGATCGAGATGCGTATAAAGTGAGAGAAATGGTTCAATTGGATAGAAGAATTCCAATGGTGGGGTTTGAAAAAAATTCAACAATTTTTTAATTGAGAATCGAGTAATTTTTGTGTCCCGGCTTACGAAGATCTCATGGTTTTCTGTGTTGATAGTTTGACAGACAGATTTTTAAGACAAGATCACTTTATTCAATAACTATTACATGAAAAATACAGTTACGAGTAATGCAATGAGGAGAGACGAATGATTTGATCCGTTGTCTTCTTCTTTTACTTCCGATTTTTCCCTTTGAACTCTACTTTTGCACAATCCACTATCGGTTTTTCCGTGTGGACAAGCACTTCCTGGCGGTCCATACTTGAAATCAGATTCATAAGGGTTATTTCTGGAAAAAGAAGGAATATAAAAATAATTCTTCAATGTGTACTTACTTCGGCCCTACAGCACACATTAAAAAAATATCGCAATCATTTTTCTGGTAACAACCAAATTTCGTTTCCACTGGGTGAAAGAAAGAAGCGGATTTTTCTAGTAGCTCTTGCGTGACCTGTTACAAATAAATTTTTAAAAAATTTGAAGGCTTCACGCGAAACAAACGATTCAAGGCATAGCGATTAATGTAGGAAATTGGTGTCCTAGTTTTATCTGATTCGCTGAAAAAACCAAAATTCAAAAGGTTCAAAAGAAGTTAATTTGTTAGTGAACCGACATCGTTGAGGTTTTGATAGTCTAGGCATCACTTTTCTCCATACTTGTAAAATTCCGGGCCGGGCCTGAGGAATTTTTCAAGGCCCGGCAGGCCCGGTGTCAAAAATTCTGTATTTTTGAGCCAAATTTTGAGCTCTCAATATAATTTTTTCCATTTTTTTTTGTATTTCGGATTGTTTGTCTGTCTGATCAAAAAAGATCGAAAAACTCGAAAAAAAAATTTTTGGTCGAAAAAAATCACATAAGGGTCCCCCCTTATGTGT
>NC_013488.2:16883495-16884995 GCF_000004555.2 Caenorhabditis briggsae | reverse complement strand
ATTAAGAAGACCCATTAAAAACGGACATGGCCTAGAAAAACCTAGGCCATCACTAACGTGAAAAATGCCGCACAAGCTTTACAGGCCACCGCTCCATAGTGACTTCCGCGCGCTTCCTGTCCGCAAATTTCGCAAATCAGAGCTTCAGAATTCATCGTTTTTTTCCGTATAGAATAAAATGTTTCTGGTCTATCGGCAAAAAGAAAATTGCGTCACGAGATAAGATAAGAAGAGACGCAGATAGGTTGACAAAAAGAAAGGAGGAGAGAGGGAAGGTAATCAGACACTGAACGTAATGATGAGAGTGGTCAAGAGTCAAAAAATTAATGGAATCAGTTCAAAGTCAGGATTTAGTTTCTCTCTCCCTTCCCCCTATTTCCACCTCGCCTCTCCACCATCCGCTCGTTTGTATTCGCACTCCTTTCCCCCAATATCTAAGAAAAAGCGAGCAGACACTTCTGGTACTTCCCGTCTGAGGTTCTTCTCACCACAAAAGAGAAGGAGGATCCCGAAGGAGAAGTGTCTCTTCATGGTTCCAAAAGTGTTACTATTCAATAACTAAATTCATTCAACTGACTTTTTTTCTAGTTTTCTACTTCTTTTATAGCAGTTTTGGAGATCTTATCTTTTTCAAAACGAATTCATGTCACGATTTATTTTCTACTGTTGATTTGTGTGACAAAATAAGTCGGTCTTTCCGGGAAGAACGGTCCCAAACCGGTTCCACTAGCGGACCACTGGTTTCAACAAATTCTACATGTTTCAGCAACGGCCCCGAACATGGTTGCTCGGAAAACCTTATTCGGAAAATTGGATATCCGATTTTCTGTGAAAATTTTTTGACTGGAACTTTGGCTTTTGAGAGTTTTCTGAAAACTTGTACAAACGCACTTTCAAAAATGCTGAAGACAATTCCAGCAATATCGCGGTGCCATTCTCAATAGGAATCAATGTGACCTCTCAAAGTGTTTTCAGTATGAAATTTCGACCAAAAACGTGAATTTTTCGAGGAAAATTCAAAAAGTTCAAAAATTTCAGAAGTTCAGGATTCCGGAACTTACTCAAATTTTCAGACAATGGACATTTTTCTGGGACGCTCGAATTTCATCATTTTCTGTGCTCCTCAATCACCGGAATCCTCCGAAAAATTCAAGAAAAATTTCATCGATGTTCAATTTCTTCTGGATGAGGCTCTCACTGTTTTACACCAGGTACAGTAATCCTGAAACTGCAAATTTTTGAAACTTCAAAAAACATTTCAGGGCTCCGAGACCCCTCTAATCGCTAGAAATTCTCTGGGAAAAATGGCATTTGGATTTCGAAAAATTCAAAATGAAGATCAAATTTTTGAAAATCTACACAAAATCCCAGAATTTGGAAAAACGCAAACTCTGGCACAGTGGGAATATTACATTCTGAAAATGACAAAATGGTTGACATATTTTGATGATTTTCAGAAATTAGAGCAAAGTTTACAGGTTAGTCTGAAAAACTTTGTTT
>NC_013488.2:16881659-16882870 GCF_000004555.2 Caenorhabditis briggsae | reverse complement strand
CTACAAAAGTAAAGCTCTATTTTTGTTAAGTACTCTGAGATTTTCAGAAAAATCCAAAAAAAAATCTGGTCCATGTTTTTCAGAATTTTCAAAAATTTTCCAAAAAAAACCCTTTATTGGAATTTCCTATCCACCTGAAAAATCTTTTTAATTTTGTTATGTCTATTTCCATGAAAATCTCAAATTTGTAAGTTTGACGCCGAAATTCCAAAACTTGACCTACTTTCCGAGCTATCGTCTGAAAATAGGAAAAAAGTGGGCGCAGCTTAGAATGCCTGGGAACTTCGGGAAATTCAAAATTCAAAAACGATAAAAAATAGTGAAAATCAGAAAGTTTGTAAATTTTCTAGAAATTAAAAAATCTATTTTTTTCGAAAGTTGCAGATATTTTTGTATTCAATATTTATAGAAAACTGAAATCTGCGAAGTTCCAAATATTCCAAAGTTTCAGAAAAAAGATTAGAAATTTCTTAGTTTGAAAATTCGAAAAATTCAGAAAACTCCAAAAAATTCTGAAAATTTATCGTTGAAAAACAGAAAAATCAAAATTTTTCAAAAAATTAAAAGCAATCAATTTTGTTACGAAAATTCCAGAGATTAAGGTGTTTGGAAATTCAGAAATTTTTCAATTTTTCAAAATTTTGATTCCAGGCAGTCTGTAAATTTTGGAAAAATTTTCAGTTTCATGGAAATAAACACTGAAATTCGTTTGGATTCCCTAACTCGGGAAATGATTCAATTGGAACCATCAGATATCGAATTATCTTTCATGCTCTCTCAATTATGTTTCCATTATGTCGGAAAACGATTTCAAGGAGAAATTCTCAGAATATCCGAAAAATTCCAAGAGATTTTGGCTGATGATCTACATGACTATTATGTTAATGAAATGAAAAAATCCAATTATGGAAGAATGGCTCAGATGATGAGGATTAATAATCAGATACAGGTGAGTCCAAGAACTTGGAGGAATCTTAAATTTAAGAAAATTCCAGAAAGATATAATTCGGAATCGAGAGAAAACCGACTTGGCAATATTGTTCGATGTCTTTGATTTGGAATTTTCGCATCCGGAAATGTTCATGGATTTGTAGTTTTCGAAAATTTTGAATTCTGGAATATCAGTTCAGAATTACCGTAAAACCTCTAATAGAACGACACCCGGATCGTCCACTTTGAGCCTATATATCTCATTTTCTGTGAAAGATATC
>NC_013488.2:16871864-16880659 GCF_000004555.2 Caenorhabditis briggsae | reverse complement strand
TAAATTACCTGGTACAGGGGCACCAAAAACAGCAAATATTAATAGAAAAATAATTAAGAACGATTTGAACATTTTCAGAATTTTCGTGATAGGAAATTTACAAAATTTCTCTGTTTACACTCAAAAAACGTAATGTGATCTCTAGTGAAACTGATCTAAATCTGTGTCGGGTACAACTTACAAAAACCAGAATCCAAATTTTCAAAATTTTTCGAATTCAAAAAAGTTCAGTGTCCAAATGACGAATTTTTATTCAATGGGTACAAAATACTGGTCATTTTTATTGAAATAAATTTGTCTGTGAACTATAGTGATATAATTTTAAAATGTTGCGAAATCGAAGAATCACAAAACACACAGTGTGAAATTGATCTAAATCTATGTCAGACAAAAAAAATAACGAAATCCGAATTTTTGCAAAAATGACCAGCATTTTGGACCCATACTTGAAAAAAAATTCGTCATTTGGACGCTGAACTTTTTTATTAAAAAAGAATAATAAATTTTTAAAATGGATAGTCGACAATTAATCGAAAACTATCTTGGCGATTTTCGAATTTTTTCAACAAAAAAATTATTTTCAAGCAATTATTTCCAGAAAGAAATCTACAATTTCTAGAAAAAACCCCACCCGGAAATCTACAAAAAAACCTGGAAAACGAATATTGAACGTTTCCAAAATATGAAAACGAAAGACTTCATTTGCTTCATATAAATAAGAAAACCTATAAAATTAAGTAAAACATCATTTCAACAATCTTGAACCAATCAAATGGAAAAATTCAACAAAAGATGGGTTTGGTGAGAATGTGGCAGGCTCGTATCGGTCCCACTTGACTTCTGAAACTTCAATTTCGTTTCTCGATTCTGCTGAAAACTTTGAAATTTCAAAATTTGAAAAAATACTGAATTACCTATTGGTTTAGTTGCTGGAGCAGCTAGCACAGTAATTGCCAAAACAGAAAGAACAATGAGCGATGGGAACATTATAAAAGAAGTTTTGATATGAAAAATTAGTGAAAATTGATCCCTTTTATATGAAAAGTTTTTGTGTACTGTACGATCTTCTGTATTTCACAATATTGTGAAATCAATCTTGTTCGCAGACTCCAAAATAACAAAATAGCCTGTCCAATCAATTTTTTGAATTAAAAAAGTTTAGTGTCCAAATGACGAATTCGTTTTCAAATATGGGTGCAAAATACTGGTCATTCTTTCAAATTTGGATTTCATTATCTTTTTTGGGTCCGACACAGATTTAGATCAATTTCACACGGTGTGTTTTGTGATTCTTCTGTTGCACAACATTTTGAAAACTATCTGGTTCACAGACATGAAAAATACGAAATCCATTTTTGCCGAAACAAAATGACCTGTATTTGGCACCCATATTTGAAAAAAAATTCGTCATTCGTACAATATATTTTGTTCTTTTGGAGTCTGTAGAAAAAGATTGGTTTCATAACATTGTGAAATCCCGAAGATCATACGATACACAAAAAACTTTTTTCATATAAAAGGGATCAATTTTCACTAATTTTTCATATCAAAACTTCTTTTATAATGTTCCCATCGCTCATTGTTCTTTCTGTTTTGGCAATTACTGTGCTAGCTGCTCCAGCAACTAAACCAATAGGTAATTCAGTATTTTTTTCAAATTTTGAAATTTCAAAGTTTTCAGCAGAATCGAGCAACGAAATTGAAGATTCAGAAGTCAAGTGGGACCGATACGAGCCTGCCACATTCTCACCAAATCCATCTTTTGTTGAATTTTTCCATTTGATTGGTTCAAGATTGTTGAAATGATCTTTTACTTAATTCTATAGGTTTTCTTATTGATATGAAACAAATGAAGTCTTTCGTTTTCATATTTTGGAAACGTTCAATATTCGTTTTCCAGGTTTTTTTGTAGATTTCCGGGTGGGGTTTTTTCTAGAAATTGTAGATTTCTTTCTGGAAATAATTGCTTGAAAATAATTTTTTTTGTTGAAAAAATTCGAAAATCGCCAAGATAGTTTTCGATTAATTGTCGACTATCCATTTTAAAAATTTATTATTCTTTTTGAATAAAACTGCTCCAGTACCTAAACCAATGAGTAATACGAACGTTTTTTTTTCAAATGTTGAACTTTTGAAATTTTCAGGAGAATCAAGCAGTGAAATTCAAGTTTCAGAAGTGGAATGGGACCATACATGTCAAGAATTCCTGGAATTAGAGTTGACGAGCAAAAAAACTTGCTCTGTGTTAGGTTAATAGCTTGCCAACCGATACCATTAGATTCCTCTCATGATTTTATATATATAATACGAGCAAGTTGCAAGCTAGATCGTCAAAATTGAGCTGTTTAAAAAATATTGACGAGCACGATCCAACTGGATCCAGGAATTCAAAACATGTATGAATGGGACCGATACGAGCCTGTCACATTCTCACCAAATCCATCTTTCGTTGATTTTTTCCATTTGATTGGTTCAAGATTATTGAAATGAACTATTTTTTTGAATTTTCATAGGTTTTCCTAATGAAGTCCTTCGTTTCTTTTTATTATTTTTCTTTTTATTGTTTTCAATGTTTTTCATCATTTTTGTCGGTTTTTTCCTGAATGTTGTTTTATTGAAACAAATTAAGAATCGCCAAAAAATGTTTTATAGTTATCGACTAAATTTACAACTTTTTCGAAATCAATAAAGTTCAGTGTCCAAATGAGGAATTCTTTTTCAAAATATAGGTGCAGAATACCGGTAATATTTTTCGAAAATTCTGATTTTGTTCTTTTTTGTGTCTGACACAGATTTAGATCAATTTCACACTGTGTGTTTCGTGATTTTTCAATTTCGTAACATTTTAAAATTATATCATTCTAGTTCACAGACAAATTTATTTCAATAAAAATGACCAGTATGTTGTACCCATTGAATAAAAATTCGTCATTTGGACACTGAACTTTTTTGAATTCGAAAAATTTTGAAAATTTGGATTCTGGTTTTTGTAAGTTGTACCCGACACAGATTTAGATCAGTTTCACTAGAGATCACATTACGTTTTTTGAGTGTAAACAGAGAAATTTTGTAAATTTCCTATCACGAAAATTCTGAAAATGTTCAAATCGTTCTTAATTATTTTTCTATTAATATTTGCTGTTTTTGGTGCCCCTGTACCAGGTAATTTAGGACAAACAGACACACAGATTGACATTATTATTTTTTAATTTCAAAAATAATTCCAGTTTTCCAGAAGAAGCAGAAACGGAAAAATGGAATCGAGATGATCCTGTTACATTTTCCCCAGATCCATCTTATCTGGAATTTTTTCATTCTTTTGGTTCAAAATTATTGAAATAATTTATTTAAAATGTATATACATGAAAATTCATCATTTCTTAGCAGCCGCTTCCCATTCAGCCTTTTTCTTCTCCATAACCTTTTTGTATGCCTCCTGATCTTGTTTGGATTTAGTCTTGATAAAAGTATCCAAATCTGTCAAAAGTGTTCCCAGTCTTCCCAAAAAATCGAATCCATTTTTGGGTGGTCCCATACGGGCGCCCTTTGCTTCAGCCTCTTCTGTGATTTTAATGATTCCATCGGCAGCTTCAGAAGACAATCCAGCTGCTAGAAGCTCTTCTTTTTTCTCGGGCACTGAAAAAAAGGATAAGTATGTTTTGGGGACTTTACAAATCAGATTTTTTTTCTATTTTTGATGAACTGTCTTCCTTATATTCCTTATTAATAAAACGCTAGAGGCGTCTGTCCGTCCTCGTGTCCGTCTGTGGACTTTTGAAAAATTTGAAAAATACATACATATTTAGGTGAACCTTTTATTCAGAAAAAGTGAAAAACGAAGCGACGAACCTTTGAAAAAAATAGATTGAATCGCGCCGAAGGCGCACCAGCTTGCTGGTATATCTATAAAATGCTACACGCGTCTGTCCGTCCTCATGTCAGGCTGTGGACTTTTGAAAAACAATAAATATAGATTTAAGTGACCTTTCAAGATAAAGTGAAGAGCTAAGCTACGAACCAACTAGATTGAACCGCGCCGAAAGTACACCACAGGCCTGTGCGGCAACAATTTTTTTTTCGGCAATTCGGCAACTCGGCAATTGCCGAAGAAAAAAATTTCGGCAATTTTCGGCAACAAAAGTTTTGCGTCTTTGGTTGAAAATATTTGTTCCGATTGTGAAAATAGTGCGCTCAACTTGTTAGGCAACTCACGACACACGTTCCCTAGAGATTTGAGACAGATTGGAGAATTTTTTTGATAAGTTTTGACTCATGATATTTATTTTTCTCCTATGCTCACAAATTTGAAGCCCATTTTTAGATCCGATGCAAGTATTTTTGATGATATTGGGACACATTTCCTCCAAAATTCACTCTGAGGGATGATGGTATTCAAAATTTGATTTTTCGAACTTCGAAATCATTTTTTTTTGACTAAAAAAATTGTGAAAATCTCTAAATTCAAAAAAAATTTCAGTTGCCGAAATTGCCGAAATTTTTTTGCCGAAATCGGCAACAAAAATTCGGCAATTTCGGCAATCGGCAATTTGTTGCCGCACAGGCCTGGTGCACCAGCTTGCTGGTAGTTCCATATAAAATTAATTATTCGAAACATTTATACATTTTTTAAGAGATTCAAAACTATATAATTTGTTAGAATTGCTTTAAAAAACTTACTTTTAGTTAGAATCCGCGTAACTGAATGGATGAAAAAGGGCAAGTAGAAAATGTTTTCGAAATTTAACAAAAAAAAGTGAAAAGCTCTTTTATACATTCCGATTTGGGATATGTGCTCCCTTCAAACACACATCACAAAACGAGAGAGTGTATAAGCAAAAGAGACGCAGGCATTTTTACGAGAATTCAGAAATGACTCAAATTTCTGACATTGAAAATGAGTGAGTAACCCATGGAAACGGATTTTGTGATATGTGAAAAAAGGGAATTCGGAAGCACATTCTACGCTCTTTTATTCATCTCTCTTTGTGATATGTGCCCCCTTCAAACACACATCACAAAGCGAGAGAGTGTAGAGGAAGAAGAGATGCAGACGAGAGCTCAGACTTTTATGCGCGATGTCGGCAGGTGAGTAATCCATGGGACCAAAAGTTTCGAAATCCTATTACATTGGATAAATTCAGCGGCACATATCACAAAAATTGGATATATAAAGGACATTAAACGGACAAACAGACACACTGATAGATTTCGAAACAAAAATGGAATTTCAATTTTTTCAAATTTTCTGGGATATTTTCAGCGGAAGAATCTCGTGCGGAACTTCTCTCATTCGGTATTTCCCCACAAGCAGCCGATGGATTAATTCGAATAGGAACAGAAGCTAAGCAATCAGCAGTGAAACCAGATGGAGCCACTCAAAGTCCATTGGAAGTAATTGGTGCAACTTTCAAGTTGTTGGCGGACATGGATGCATTCATGAAGACTCAATCACCAGAAGATCAAGCGGCTGCCAAGAAAATGTTTGAGACGAAGAAGGCGGAGGATGATGCAAAATGGCGGGAATTCATGCAAAATGGAGGAAAATAAATGCAAATTTGAATGTGTTGACTCGAAATTTGAATTGAAATAAAATATCATTATTGCTTATTTTTCGAATTTTCTTTGTTCATATTTAAGTTTTTTTCGGGATTTTCGGCTGAGCAACAATTCTGGAACTTACCTCAAACTTCGAGTTTATCAATCTTTAAAGGAGAAACTGAAAATCCAAAGTTTGAATATTTGAAGAATTTGGTTAATCCGACTATTTTGAGATTCTT
Source organism: Caenorhabditis briggsae (assembly GCF_000004555.2). Lineage (NCBI taxonomy): Eukaryota > Metazoa > Nematoda > Chromadorea > Rhabditida > Rhabditidae > Caenorhabditis > Caenorhabditis briggsae. The sequence goes on along the minus strand of NC_013488.2, from coordinate 16,874,882 downwards.
AACAATCTACAAATTTCAAATTTAAAAAAAAAACAGCAACAATTGTTACCGTTTCGATTTTTTAGAAACGAGATGAAAAATGATACTGGCGGTTTTTAATTTTTTTTTTTCATACAAAAATGATGAAGGCAGAAAAATTGGAATCTGCAAAATAGAGGAAAATAATTGAAATTTTAAAATGTGTTGAATTGAAATTCCAATTTGAATAAAATTACATTACTGTACAACCTGTATTAGAAGGGCCCCTTTAATAGAAGGCCACCCCCTAATAGAAGGGCCATCCAAAAGAGGCTTGGAAAAATCGGAGGATTGAAATTCTATTTTTCGATGAAAAATTGTTCAATTTTCGGTGAAATTGACAGATTTTCATTAATTTTGTGCGAAAATTTGTCAAGTTTTTCTGTGAACAATTACGGGAAAACTGATCGGAAAAATAGAAGGGCCCCCTCTAATTAAAGGGCCCCTGTAATAGAAGGGCCTTCCGGAGCTACCTTGGAAAAATCGAAGGGCCGGCCCTTCTATTTCAAGGTTTTACGGTCGTTCATTTGTAGTTATATTATTCAGGATAATTTGAAAATAAATAAAAATAGCAAATGGTTTTCATTTGTTGGAATAGAAACCCAAAACTCGGCCAGCAGTTCTAAATTGTAGAAAAATACATTTTTTGATGACCTAGAAGGCTTCTAGTCAAATTTCAATTTTTTGAACTTATTTCTTTCAAGTTTTGCCATTCTTAGACGAAATTATGCACAAAATCAATTATTATACACTGTCCATCAACCTAGTGACGTCACTCCGACAATATGTGTCTTTCTCTCTCACTCTCTGCGTCTCTTCTCTCTTTGCACTCTCTCGTCTTTCCGATTTGCCAGTACATAGATAAGCGCATTTCCTTCTCCTTTTTTTCGATTTTTTTCCTCCAAAAACTATTACTAAAAATGACCCCACTTAAAAACTGCCAAATTTGTCATATTCCAACAAACGGCAAACGCCACTATGGCGTTGTTTCCTGTCGCGCCTGTGCCGCGTTTTTCCGACGTGCAGGATGCTCGAATCGATCGAAAAAGTGCAAAAAACTGAAAAATTGTGTGGCCAAGGAAGACGGATTTTTTGCATGTAAATTTTGTAGACTACAGAAATGTTTGAATGCTGGAATGAGCTCAGAAAGTGAGTTTTTTTTTGTGAAAAATTGTATTTTTTTTTTGGTTCAGAGGTCCCAAATAACCTGAGGGGGTTTTGAAAAGAGAAAAAAGAACTCTAAAAACAAGGGTCCAGAAAAAAGGAACTAGGAAAAATGAAGCTTTTTAATTAAAAAATCCTGAAAAAAAATTGAATTTTAAAAAGCTAAAAATGCAAAAATTCAAACTCAAACATCCAACCACTCGAAAATTCAAAAATTCGCAATTCAAAAATTTGCAAATGCAAAAATTCAAAAATTCAAAAATTCAAAAATTCAAAAATTCAAAAATTCAAAAATTCAAAAATTCAAAAATTCAAAAATTCAAAAATTCAAAAATTCAAAAATTCAAAAATTCAAAAATTCAAAAATTCAAAAATACAAAAATTCAAAAATTCAAAAATTCAAAATTCAAAAATTCAAAAATTCAACGATTCAAAAATTCAAAACTTCAAAAATTCAAAAATTCAAAATTCAAAATTCAAAAATTCAAAAATTCAAAAATTCAAAAATTCAAAAATTCAAAAATTCAAAAATTCAAAAATTCAAAAATACAAAAATTCAAAAATTCAAAAATTCAAAAAACATCTGAACATTCCAAAAACCTTTAAAAGTCTAAAACTTCTAAAATATTTTTTTAAAGCGGTATTTTTAGAATTCTTCATTTTTTCGGGTTCCCTATTTTCTGAAAAATATTTTAGAATGTTTCGACTTTTCAGAGTTTTTGCATTTTCAAATAATTTTTTTGAATTCTCCGAACTCGGGACTTTAGGATTTTCAAGATTCAAAAATTCATTTTCAGGCTTTCAATTCAATCGAGGTGGCTATCAAGTTGCGAAAATCCCAATGACCATGGATACATTTTTGGGAAAACCAAATTTTATAATTTTCCGAGCTTCCAACGAAACATCAAGTTCCAAGAACTTCATTGATGTCCAATATCTTATAGATCGAGTGGCGCAGGTTTTGCAGGAGGTATGCCAGCATTGAAAACATTTTAAATCTTAAAAATCTGAAATTTAGGGTCCGGAAACTCCAATAATTTCAAAATCAAAGCTTGGAAAGCTTTCTCTGGGACTTCGAAACATTCAAGGAACAACAAAATATCCAGATCCCAAAAGTGTTGAAATGTATGGGAAAAATGAGGCACTAGCACAAGTGGAATATGATATTTTGTCAGTGACAAAGTGGGTAACCCATTTCGATGAGTTCCAGAAGCTTCCACATGTATTGAAGGTAATTTTTAGCCCTAACTTTAATAGAATGCCTCCAAACCGTCAACTTTAAGTTAATTTATCGGCTCTTTTCTAGTTTAGAGGTCCCAAAAAAGAATAGAGGTCCGAAAAAAAATTAGAGGTCCCAAAATGAAATAGAGGTCCCAAAAAAAATTAGAGGTCCCAAAATAAAATAGAGGTCCCAAAAAAAATTAGAGGTCCCAAAAAAGTTTAGTGGTCCCAAGAAAAAATAGTGGTCCAAAACTTAAAAATGCACAGATACCGGAATAATGTACTAAAATTTGAATTGTGTAAGAATTTAAAGTTTTGAGGTCTTATAGCAAAATAATTGTTGATGATATATTTTATACTTCTAATAGGCTTAGGAATGCATATTTTCTGACAATTATCTAAGCCTGAGAGACAGCATAATCACGGAGTGATTACTGTATTGCCCAAATTTTTCATCAGTATGTAAATTGGGTTCATCGGCAAGATGCGAGAGAATTGGAGCTAAAATTGTTAGGAGTAGTCATGTCATCCTAACAGACCCTAAAACTCAAACTACTCGCACAGTTCAAATACTAGTACATTAGTCCGAGTATCTGTGCATTTTTAAGTTTTGGA
>NC_013488.2:16863017-16871821 GCF_000004555.2 Caenorhabditis briggsae | reverse complement strand
TTATACTTCTAATAGGCTTAGGAATGCATATTTTCTGACAATTATCTAAGCCTGAGAGACAGCATAATCACGGAGTGATTACTGTATTGCCCAAATTTTCATCATATGTAAATTGGGTTCATCGGCAAGATGCGAGAGAATTGGAGCTAAAATTGTTAGGAGTAGTCATGTCATCCTATCAGACCCTAAAACTCAAACTACTCGCACAGTTCAAATACTAGTACATTATTCCGGTATCTGTGCATTTTTAAGTTTTGGACCTCTATTTTTTCTTGGGACCTCTAAACTTTTTTGGGACCTCTAATTTTTTTTGGGGCCTCTATTTTATTTTGGGACCTCTAAACTAGAAAAGAGCCAATCTATCTCGGTCTTTTTGAAAGATATCAAAAAGTGACCAATTGATAAAATGTTAGTCATATTATCAAAAATATTTTGTTTGTTGTCTACTTTTTGATATCTTTTAGAGGAAATGAGACAACTTGGCTTAAAGTTGAACATTTTATTTTCAGCTAACAATGCTGGAAGGAATCTGGAATATTTGGTGGAAACTGGAGAGAATTTCGGATGTTGCTCGGAAAATAAAAGCGAATCTGAATGAAGAAATGTTGAGGAAACTGGACAAGGATCATTTATTCCATGCTTGGGATTTGAAGCAGTTGGACTTTTCATGGTTTTCAAAAAATACTGTAGAGGAGTTGAAGTTGTGAGTTTTTTTTTTTTAATTCAGTAATTCAGGAACTCAGGATTTCAAAAACTCGAAAATTCGAAAACTCAAATAACCGAGAATTCAAAAAGCATTTTTTTCGAATTTTTAAACGTTTTAAAAATTTTGATATTTTTTTTCGTATTTTTAGGGTTTTTTGGGTACATAGAATTTTCGAACTTTCTCAACATTTTGAAATTTTGAATTTTCAAAATTCTAAAATTCTGAAATTCCAAAATTCTAAAATTGCAAAATAGAGTTTCGAAATCACACAACAACCTCAAAAACTCAAAAATCCAAAAAAAACTACGAAAATGAAATATCCAAAAATTCAAGAAAATATTCCGAAAATCCAAAAAATTCGAAACATTCTTTTTTCGATTATCCACAAAAATCCAGAAAATTCAAAAATGAAATTTCTGATTTTTTGAATTTTGGAATCGTTTCTTTTTGGATTTTTTCATACAAAAAATTCAAAATTTTGAAAACCCCAAAAGATCAAAATGTTCGAAAAATCCGGGAAGTTCAAAAGCCCCAAAAGATTTCTGCTTGTTTTCAGTTTCCTGGACATCCCAACCGAAATTCGTCTGGACCCACTGACCCAATTGATGCTGGACCTTGATCCATCAGATATCGAATTATCATTCATGCTCTCTCAATTATGTTTCCATCATGTCGGAAAACTATTTCAAGGAGAAATTCTCAGAATTTCGGAAAAATTCCAAGAGATTTTGGCTGATGATCTACATGACTATTATGTTAATGACATGAGCAATCCGTATTATATGAAGAGGTTGGCCAAAATGATGAAGATTAACAATCAGATACAGGTTTGTGCAATTTTTTTGAAATTTGAAAAATTATGAGAATATTTCAGCTGGATGTCTACCGTAGTAAAGTTCGCAGCAGTTTGGGACACGTTTTTGATATTTTCGATATTGAAGTGTCCCATCCGGAATTGTTTATTGACTTGACACCTTGTTAATTGGCACCTGTTTTTCAATTAAAACTTGTTCAAAATTTCACAACAGTGCTCAAAAATGGAATCATTCGAATTACAACCAAAACAGTGTTATTAATGAGAAATTCAAAAAATCGAAAAACTCTGATGTCCAAAATCAAAAATTCAAACTCAAAAATCCGGAAGATCCGAAAATTCACGAGATTATTCTAGAAAAATTCTCGAAATTCTAGAAAATCAAAGCACTCGAAAATAGAAATTGTGCAAAAAATCTAAAAATACAAAAAAACAAAAACACAGAAAACATGCAAATAAAATTCTTGAAAATCTGAAGAATAAAAAAACCAAAACATCCCAAAAATATCTAAAATTTCAAAACTTTTAAAAATTCGAAAAAAATCTAATCATGTATAATTATTCCAACAGAATCAATATCACTATTGTGTTCTTCACGGTATAAATTGATATAAAACCAATATGGCCATGTGTCTTGCATTTCGACACTGACCACCAAAATATCAGAATTCGCCATTCGAAAATACCATGTTCCATCGTCTTCCGTTTCAGATACGTTTGAAGGTCCCCATAATACTGAAAGCTCTCGATTTGCGTCAGTCGATTTTATTGTCATATCACAATATTCGAAAGTTGGAGATTTCACGAAACACTGAAAAAAACAATCTTTTTTTTGAGAATATCGAAAGTTCAAAAATAGCACTCAATTTTTTTTTTGAGCACTCAATTTTTCGATTTTTACGCGATTTGTTCACTTTTGGTGTGACATTTTTCTACTTTTTAAAAGAGTTGAGTGGCCGGATTGATTTTTCACAAATTTTCATCAATAAATACTTTCGTGAAAATTGTATAGTTTACGTGAATTTGTTCCTGTTTTTTTGAAGGCTGAAAAAACTTTTTCAGGGCTGAAAATACTAGTACTTCTGAATTTCTAATTTACTGATTTTTCGAATAACCTAAAACATGTCTAGGAAGGGTCCCGGGAATTGAAGGGCCCCTCTAATTGAAGTGCCCCCTAGAGACCCCACGAAAAAAAGAAGGGCTTCTATTGTGTACAGCTTTTACGGTACATGGGTTTCTTATTTTTTTTAGACTCCGAAATTTCAAATTTTCAAATTTTTAACATTTTTGTATGTTCGAACTTCTTGATATTCTTTAAAGGAGGCCAGACATGAAAAATTTCAAAATTCTAGTTTTGTGATATTTGACACAGTACAGTCAGAAAATAACAATGGACATCAAACCATAACTCCCTGTTACTGTACAAGCGAGAACGCGACCGTTCTTCCACGCGGCGCCGACTCCTCGTTTCATGATCGTTTTAGCGGCAGAAGCCGACAAGCGCTGTGTGGTGTAAAGGCGAGCGCGCTTGTCCATTAGTCGCGCATCGCGGGTTCGACTCCCATATGTCCGTTATCGTTTTTTTTTCTGTTTCCATGCGGCAACATCCTAGAATGACCGAATAACAAGAAAAAGTAGGGAATAATTGCATAACATTGAAGAAATTTAGTGTATACAAAAAAATGCTCGTCAAGTAGCGCGCATTGGGTCGCAATCGCACGATTTTCCGTCAAAATACATGATCTCGCCCCGAGAAAACCCCGTAGACTTTCGTGTTTGGCCGCCTTTAATATTCTGGAAACAAAAAACAACACAATTTTCTAACTAACCTCTTTGAGATGAATCACATCTTCTGCTGAAACGCAGTCAGTTAGAATCGACGATTTCGAAAAATGAGTCAATTCTTTGATATGCTGATCCGAGAAATATTGTCCACAACCAAAAACTTTGGCCATTTTCCATTGCTCAGTTTTCGAAATTTCATCAGTTTCAAAAACTGAACATATGGGACAAAAACTGAGTTCTACTAGGAATTTCGGATCAATTAGTTGGATAATTGAAAGAAATTCTGAATTTTTGTTGGCCCAGATTTGCAGTTTTTTGGTTTTGATTTTTCGATTCATGCAATTGCTCAGCTTTTCTATCACATCCTGATATAATTGCTCATCTTCCGGTCGCAAAGAAAAACTATAGATATTCGCATCAATTTCAAAAAGGTCCGAATTGCCTCTTTGAAATTTTAGAATCCATTTCAAATCGTTTTGAATCGCCACATCCAAAAAATTGGAATTCTCCAAATTTGTTATTTTTTCTTTATACGTTCTCGAATTTTCCATATATTCAATTATATCGATTGATCCATCAAAATACTCAATTTTAAACTCCAATTTTCGTCCTTTTCTCACTGTTAATGTCAGTCCTTTGAGTTTAGAGTCTGGCAATTTGGAATCCTTCAAATCATCGATAAAATTCCAGAAATCACGGCAAACTTGGCGAAGGGTAAGGCTGAAAACAGAATTTTAAAAGGAATCTCTAGAAAATTTGAATTTCCGGATTTTTCTGAATTCCTGAATTTCTAAATTTCTGAATTTCTGAATTTCTGAATTTCTGAATTTCTGAATTTCTGAATTTCTGAATTTCTGAATTTCAGAGTTTCTGAATTTCTGAATTTCCGGATTTTTCTGAATTCCTGAATTTCTGAATTTCTGAATTTCTGAATTTCTGAATTTCTGAATTTCTGAATTTCTGAATTTCTGAATTTCTGAATTTCTGAATTTCTAAATTTCTGAATTTCTGAATTTCTGAATTTCTGAATTTCTGAATTTCTGAATTTCTGAATTTCTGAATTTCTGAATTTCTGAATTTCTGAATTTCTGAATTTTAGAATTTCAGAGATTCTGAATTTCTGAATTTCCGGATTTTTCTGAATTCCTGAATTTCTGAATTTCTGAATTTCTGAATTTCTGAATTTCTGAATTTCTGAATTTCTGAATTTCTGAATTTCTGAATTTCTGAATTTCTAAATTTCTGAATTTCTGAATTTCTGAATTTCTGAATTTCTGAATTTCTGAATTTCTGAATTTCTGAATTTCTGAATTTCTGAATTTCTGAATTTCTGAATTTTAGAATTTCAGAGATTCTGAATTTCTGAATTTCCGGATTTTTCTGAATTCCTGAATTTCTGAATTTCTGAATTTCTGAATTTCTGAATTTCTGAATTTCTGAATTTCTGAATTTCTGAATTTCTGAATTTCTGAATTCCTGAATTTCTGAATTTCTGAATTTCTGAATTTCTGAATTTCTGAATTTCTGAATTTCTGAATTTCTGAATTTCTGAATTTCTGAATTTTAGAATTTCAGAGATTCTGAATAAAAAAAACAACTCACACTGATCGGAAATCCAAAAATCCGATAATATTTTCCATTACAAGTTCGGGCATTTTAGAAAGTGATGTCATTTTTCTTTTCGAGAAAAAACTGAAATTAAAAAATTCAGAAAAAGAGCAGAATAATTTCTTATCACTTATCAAATACCGCTAGTTTTCTCTGCGTCTCTCAAAAAATCATCTTTCGCAATTTTATGAAATTAATGATTTTCTGAACTTTTGAATTTCTAAAATTATTACATTCTGAATGCCAAAATTTACAAAATTGAAATTCAGAAATTCAGAATTTTTCATCTTTCAATTTTTGGGAGTTTTTGAATTTTTGAACTTTTGAATTTCAGTTCAATATTTTAGGCTTACAAATTTTTTCCTCGTTTTCAAAAACCAATAAAATTCGATTTCCAGTAAAACAAACCACACACCTGCTGTCCTCCGTCTCAAAAAATCCAATTTTCTAGAAAATTAAATCTTCTACTTTCCCGGAAAAATTCTATAAAAACAAGTTTTTCTAGAACTTTTTATTGAAAAAAGTTCAAATTTCTACATTTTACGAATGCCCGTATTTTCAAATCTCACTGATTTATGTCTGAAAAATTCCTGTAATTTTTTGTATGGAATTTTTGGAGTCACCATTTCGATTTTAGTAATTTCTGTGACAATTTTGTTTCCTTTGTATTTTTTGACTTTTCGAAAAAATCGAGAACGAGATGAATCGGTGAGAATTTATAAACTCAGAAATTCAGAAATTCAGAAATTCAGAAATTCAGAAATTCAGAAATTCAGAAATTCAAAAATTCTGAAATTTCCAGACAAGTGCTTCCATTTTTTATATTCTTAATCATTTTTACTACGTTGTTAATTTTATGGAATTTCTATGCATTTTCAACGCGTTCTGGATTTTCATATGGATTTACACTGCAAAGTAAGATTGTAAAAGTTTTAGAATTTCGGAAATTGAGAAAAACATTCAGAAATTGTATTTGTAAATTCAGGATTTCAGAAATTCAGAAATTCAAAAAAATCAGGAGAATCAAAAATAATGAAAACCGAAAACTATGAAATTCTGACGAATCAATGAAATCAGCAATTTTCTTTTTATTTTCGGAAATTTTTCGAAATTTTGAAATCTTGAAATTCAAAAACTCGGAAACACAAAATATTAAAAAAACAATACAGGAGTTCTAAAAAATTTAAAAAAAACACTTTATGATTTTCAGCCAAAATGCTGAAAAAAATCAAGAAAACTTTTTTTTTGAATTTCCTCTTTTTTTTCTCGAAATTTCAGGACTTTGACTATTTTTATTGAATTAAACTTTGATAACGCTTAAAAATGAGCCCAAGCTCGACTAGGCTCCGCCCAGTTCGACAATTCATGTGAACACGCGACGCACGACCGCGACGCGCCAGGAAAATGAAAGTGGGCGGAGCCTAGTCAAGTTTAGGCTCATTTTAAAGCTCTTTTTGAGAAGTTGAAAAATCTGGGAGTTCAGAAAGTGAAGAAAGTTCGAAAAATTGAAAAAAATACAAGAGAGTCTAAAACACAAAAATCAAGAAAAAAAAAATAATCCGATCCAAATTTTGAAAACAATATGTAAAATGTTTTCAGAAATCCAAAATTTCTAACTCTTATCGGAACTGTGACAATTTTTCTCTCATTTCTAATCATTTTATCAGTCACAATTATGGAAAATCTGATGCTCTCCCTATTAGCCATCCACCGATTTCTAATTTATTTTTTCCCGAAAACTGAAAACTTTCTATCAGGAAGTGTTAGAACTTTATCAGTATTAGTTAGATTATCTTATGTAATTATATTTTTTATCAATTTAATTTCAAAAATTCTCAAAGTATTCGTAATTGCCAACAATTTCGCATCATCTGGAAATTTCAGCTACACAGAAGTACCTGAAATTCAGAATTTTGATTTTTGGAATCAGAGATTTTATTTTGGACTTGTGATATTTTTATTCTTCTCTACGAGTTTATATATTCCAATGATGATAAGTATTCGGAAAGCTGGAAAATTGCAAAGTGTGAAAAAAAGTAATCCGGAGAGATATGTTTTGTATCAGACACTGTTTTTGGTTCTTGTCAGATTGGTGAGGGATTTTGAAAAATGAAAAAAGAAACTTGAAATTTTGGAAGTTCCCAGAATTCGAATTCAATAGATCAAAAAGTCGAAATTCAAAAATTCAAAAATTCAAGATTTCAAAAAAATTTTAATTCTAAAAGATAAAACAATTTACAGTTATACATTCCATTTTTTTATTTTCTATCAGCATCGTTTGTAGAATTTAGTGAGACTTTGGTGAGTTTTTAGAATTCCGGAAAAATTGAAAATTCGAAATATTCAAAAAAATTGAATACAAATTTAGAAAATATGAAAATTCATTAAAAATCGGAAAAATTCAAAAATTCCAAAGAATAAGGGAAAAAATCCTTTTATCTTCCTTATATATAAAACGCTAGACGCGTCTGTTCACAGGTGATTCGCGCAGCGTCTATAATGGGTGAAATATTGTTCGCGGAAAATCGCCATGGGTACATCGGAACATGCCTACCGCAGGCCATTTACAGACCAATCGCGAACGCGCCACCGCAAACGACCAATATTCGCCCTATCGCGAGCAAATCTCCTACAATTGGCTTGCCGCGAGAGCAATAATTGGCATATATTGTTTCGAATCTGGAAGCTAGCAGCTGCTAAAAATTGTTTATTACACAGAAAAAACAATGAAAAGCGAAAAAACAATTAATTAAAATTTATATTATTCTCTTCCGCTGTTGTCGTACAGGCTGAAACGGCATCGGAGCTTCTCGTTTTGTCCATTTTTGCCTCAGTCGATGACGATGAGCAGAAGATGATGTTGATTGTTGTTTCGAAGTAACTGAAATGAATTATCTAGATTTTAAGCTCCCAATTCTTTTTGTACTATACCTCTGACACAAGTTATCGACTGGAAATTTTTTTTCGAAATCCGCGAACTTAACACTTTCTTCTGAAATCAACTTTTTTCTCTGATATTCGTTTTCAAATTTACCCACTGTCCCAGAACTTTTTCCATCCTCATTCTGAATTGCATTTTTCCGGAGTGCCCAGTCGACATACAGGAAAATGAAGATTTTCTGATACCCTGTAAAAATCGGATTAAAAATTCGGATTTTCTGGACGCTTCTTACCTTTTGAAAGTACAGAAGCAATGCTTCTTCCAGAGTTTTTCGAAACTTCGGCTTCTTGCTTCCGACTTTTGTCTTCCGGTTATTTTCTCTATTTTTCTGCAAACAAAACGACACATTCATGGTTATACAGTATTCTAGTATAATATTATATGTTAATTAATAGATTGCGAACAAAAACTGCGAAGAAAACGGCGAAAAAAGAAGTAAAGTATCCAAAAATAAGAAAAAGAAGTTCGGAAAATAAAAAACAAGAATTTCTTCGCGATTGTTCAATTGTGGACCTTTTATAGGGCCAGTTAGTAAGATACGCATTTTGCTCGCGAATGGTCAATTGTAGAACCTCTCGTTCGCGGTAGATAAGTAATTGGTCGATTATAGCCCTTCTTCTGTAATTGGTCAATCACGAATCACCTGTGACAGACAGGCGCGCTCACCTTTACTCCACACAGCGCTTGTCGGCTTCTGCCGCTAAAACGATTATGAAACGAGGAGTGGGCGACACTTGAGCCGCCGCTTGGCTTCATTTATTTATCTTCCTTATAAATAAAACGCTAGACGTGTCTGTTGGTCCCGGTGTCAGTCCGGTTTTGGGTTTTTAAATGAAAAGTTGGCCGCCACCAAAACCGAACCAGCGGCTTGTCGCACAACGGCTGCGCACTCTCACAGCTGCGCCATGAGGGCCACAGAGATAGAAGGGAGGAAGGGCGTAGATGTTTTA
>NC_013488.2:16859820-16863007 GCF_000004555.2 Caenorhabditis briggsae | reverse complement strand
ATTCGTAAAATGTAGAAATTTGAACTTTTTTCAATAAAAAGTTCTAGAAAGACTTGTTTTTATAGAATTTTTCCGGGAAAGTAGAAGATTTAATTTTCTAGAAAATTGGATTTTTTGAGACGGAGGACAGCAGGTGTGTGGTTTGTTTTACTGGAAATCGAATTTTATTGGTTTTTGAAAACGAGGAAAAAATTTGTAAGCCTAAAATATTGAACTGAAATTCACAACCGCCCGCACCAGTGTTGAGCGGAAATACAATTTCGCTTCACGGAAGACGGAAGACGGAAAACAGAATACATTTTTAAGGACGGAGGGCGGAAGCCGGAAGACGGAACAAGGAATTCCACGAAAGACGGAACACGGAAGACGGAAGACGGAAAATCGAGTAGTTAAAATTATTTTGAATTGGACAATACCTTAGATTCGAGTTTTTTCATGGGTTTTCCAGTTCCGTAGAAAGAAATTCGAAAAAATTGACTAAAAATTCAACAAATCGTAAAAAATTGTAGGCAGGTAGGAGGTAGCCCGCTTTTTCACCTGCCCAAATGGAAACCCTACACTAGAGATGTCTGTCGGTCCTCGTGTCACGATGTCCAGTTTTGAAAAAACTTGAAAAATGAGTATATTTACGTGACCCTTTGAGAAAACCTGAGTGAGAAGCGAAGCGGCGAACCAGAAAAAAAACTTGATTGAAATGCGCCGAAGACGCACCAGCCAGATTGAAACGGGGGAGGCGCGGCAATCAGATGGCTGGTGCGTTTATAAATTTATAAATTCAAAAATCCTAATAATCAAAAGAAATTCGAAAAATTTCAAACAATCCAAACATAAAAATCTGTGTATTTTCAGCTTTTCACCAGTATGACAATCGTCGACATTTGCATAACTCATTTTGTGATTCAAGCTTCGTATCTCAGCTGCAACAGAAAACACGTGGAATCTATTTTTACAATTTGCGGATTCCGGAAAAGCAATCCAGTGAGAGATGCGACAACTACAGAGACGCCTTCTTGATTTTTTTTAAAGAAACCTTTTTATTTGAAATAGAAATGTAATAAAGAACCGAAATCTCAACACTTCCAAAATTTCGAAATTTCTGAAAATTCGAAAATTATGATTATCAAATGTCCCAAAATTCGGCATCAGAATTTTAGAATTTCATAAAATTGCCAAAAAATGATGTTTTGAGAGACGCAGAGAGAACTAACACTTTTAAAGTTCTTGATAAGTGATAAGAAATCATTCTGCCCGTTTTTCTGAATTTATCAGTTTGAAGTTTTATTTCCAAAAAAAAATGACATCACTTTCAAAAATGCCTGTAGTTGTAATGGAAAACATTATTGGTCTTTTGGATTTCCGATCAGTGTGAGTTTTTTAAACATTTACAGAAGTTCGAAAATTCAGAAAATCCAAAAATTTAAAAAATTTCTGAAGTTCAGAAATTCAGAAATTCAGAATTTCGAAAATTCAAAAATTCAGAAACTCTGAAATTCTAAAATTCAGAAATTCTAAAATTCAGAATTTCAGAATTTCAGAAATTCAGAAATTCAGAAATTCAGAAATTCAGGAATTTTGAAATTCAGAAATTCAGAAACTCAGAAATTCTAAAATTCAGAAATTCTAAAATTCAGAAATTCGGAATTTCAGAAATTCAGAAATTCAGGAATTTTGAAATTCAGAAATTCAGAAACTCAGAAATTCAGAAAAATCCGGAAATTCAAATTTTCTAGAGATTCCTTTTAAAATTCTGTTTTCAGCCTTACCCTTCGCCAAGTTTGCCGTGATTTCTGGAATTTTATCGATGATTTGAAGGATTCCAAATTGCCAGACTCTAAACTCAAAGGACTGACATTAACAGTGAGAAAAGGACGAAAATTGGAGTTTAAAATTGAGTATTTTGATGGATCAATCGATATAATTGAATATATGGAAAATTCGAGAACGTATAAAGAAAAAATAACAAATTTGGAGAATTCCAATTTTTTGGATGTGGCGATTCAAAACGATTTGAAATGGATTCTAAAATTTCAAAGAGGCAGTTCGGACCTTTTTGAAATCGGTATGGATTTGCAGGCTGTGTATTTGCGACCGGAAGATGAGCAATTATATCAGGATGTGATTGAACAGCTGAGCAATTGCATGAATCGAAAAATCAAAACCAAAAAACTGCAAATCTGGGCCAACAAAAATTCAGAATTTCTTTCAATTATCCAGATAGTTGATCCAAAATTCGTAGTAGAACTTAATTTTCGTCCCAGATTTTTCGCTTTTGAAACTGATGAAATTTCGAAAACTGAGCAATGGAAAATGGCCAAAGTTTTCGGTTTTTGACAATATTTCTCGGATGAGCATATCAAAGAATTGACTCATTTTTGTGAAATCGTCGATTCTAACTGACTGCGTTTCAGCAGAAGATGTGATTCATCTCAAAGAAGTAAGTTGGAAAATTTTGTTGTTTTTTTGAATAAAATTCAGAAAGTTAGAAATCCAGATACCGTAAAACCAGTATTAGAAGGGCCGGGCCTCATATTTTTCCTGGTCCCTTGCGGAGAACCCTTTTGTAAAAGGAGCGCTTCTATTAAAGATGCCCTTCTAATACAGGTTTTACGGTATCAAATAAAAAAGTCGCCAATTTTTGAATTTTTGAATTTTTGAATTTTGAAGTTTCGAAATCAGAAATTCCAGAAATACTAGGAATTCTGGAAATTCAGAAACTTCTATATTCAAAAATATGAAAATCAGGAGGAAATCAGAAAGAAAATTAAAATTAATTTTGAAGTTGTGAAATATAGAAATCTTGAATTTCAGAAATTCGAAAATTCGAAAAATTAAAAAAATTAAAAAAAAAGAAAAATTCAAACAAAACCAAAATTTGAAATTTTCAAGACATTCGAATTCCTGAATTTTCAGATTTTCTGATTTCTCAATTTTGGAAATTCTTCGCAATTTTCAAAATACCGTAAAAACTTATTGAAACACTTTTTTAAATAAAAACTTGCTCAATTTTAGTGAAATTGAATTTTACGATTTAAGTTTCGGGGAAAAATGGCCGGAAGAATGAAAGGAATCAGAAATCTAAAAGTGAAAAAAATATACCGTAAAACTTGTATTAGAAGGGCCCCTGTAATATAAAGGCCTCTCTAATAGAAGGTCCCTCCAAGAGGGACTTGAAAAACAGAAGGACCCC
>NC_013488.2:16857669-16858820 GCF_000004555.2 Caenorhabditis briggsae | reverse complement strand
TTTTTCATTAGAATGAACATTTTTCAATGAAAGTAGAGAAGTTTCGAGCTCAATTATCTCAGTTTCCTCAAGAGATATCAAAAAGTGGTCAACGAATAAAATGTTTATCATAATATTATCAACATTTTATCTGTTGAAAATTTTTTGATATCTTTCACAAGAGCCGAGATAAATCAGCTCAAACAGGCGTGGGGAGTAGTTTTGTTATAGAAGGGTTTATAACTTTGAGCCAATTTATCTCGGTTCCTAATTGTAAGAGAGATATCAAAAATCTGGAAACTGGTAAATGTTTTGTGATGTTATGATAAACATTTTATCTGTTGACAATTTTTGATATCTTTCACAGGATCCGAGATATCTGAGCTCAAGTTACAAGTATTTAATGATAACGTAGCTTTTGAAGGATCTTTAACTTTGAACCGATTCATCTCGGTTCCTATGGAGGATATCAAAAATTTGTCAACTTAAACATTTTTTGTCATAACATCACCAATATTTTATCTGTTGTCAAATTTCAGATATCACTTCCAGGAACCGAGATAAATGAGCACGTCTCGTCTTCATTAGGAAAACAACACTATGTGTTTGAATATTGAAGTGGTATTCTGTTAGAGCATTTACGGTGTATATATTCAGAAGTTTGGGAAATCGGAAATTCAAAATTCCAGAGATTCAAAAAATCAAAATTTCGCAAAAAAAATTGTTGAAATTTTGAAAATCGTTGTCCGATTTTGCCAATTTGAAGGTACTTTTTTTCAATTTTAGGACACTTTCGGTTTTTGAAATTTTCAAAAACTGAATTCACAAGTTTTCTAGTTCTTATGTTTAAAAATCCAGAATTTCAAGAAAAAAAGAAAAAAAAAACAACTTTTTGATTTTTGAACCCATTTTTTGTACCTATTTGTGTAGTTTTCGTAGCTTTCTTTTTCAACTAATGACGTCATAGAAATGACACAAATCAATTTGAAAATTGTTTTAAAAAATTCAGAATTTACAGAATTTCCAAAATTTTCAGCTCTTCTAGAATTTCAACACTCAACACTATCTGAATTTTTTGCGAATTTTCAAAAATCCTAAAATCATAAGTTTCGCTTTTCTTAGACAAACTAACTAGAAATAAGCTAAATAGTCTTTCAAAGATAACACACAAT
>NC_013488.2:16852240-16856254 GCF_000004555.2 Caenorhabditis briggsae | reverse complement strand
TTCTTTTGATTTTTTTTATTTATACAATCCTCGAGATTTTGAATTTTTCCGTTTCTTATTTTATTTGGAATTTTTTTTAGAATCCCTAAAAACTATACACCTCATTCATCCCCCGAAAATCTCTGGTTTCTCAAATGATGTAATCCTTTAGATAATCTTTCGAGATCTCAAAAGATTATCTAAATATATATTTCGGGAAACATACATAACCGGGTAGGTGGTCTGTGAAAAAACGTTTTCTAGCAGAAAATATGCAAACTACAAAAAAAATAGTGGCAGGTGAAAAAAAAAGATACGTGTGACTTTCTAAATAATTAATTAAACTGATCCAATTAGATTGATGATTTTAGTTTACTTGGATAGAGCTGATGAGCGCTAATTAAATTCTTTCATACAATTTTATTCAAACAAGATAATGTGGTAAATATTAGCCATATCCAGTCAAGATTGTATCTTTGGGATTTTTTTTTGAAATTTCTGGAAAAAAATTGGTTAGCCACATTTTCAGACACCTCAAAAATAAGTCCCAACTTTTTAGTCGGAATTCCAGATATTTTAAATTCAAATCGGACATTTAAAAATAGTCAAATAAGGGAAATTTTCGATACAAAGACACCTAACCAAAAAATTGCCATTCGTTCTCTTTCTTCTACTTTTTGCACATTTTGGAGTCTCCATTTCTCCATGACAACCAAATGAAAACGTCCCCGCCGTCCGTGTCTTTGACCAAAGAGCATATTCATATGGAAACCCCAACACTCGAGACTAGTACGAACACTGGTTGAATGGTCAGACATACACACTTTGTAATAAACAATTAATTATATGTATACGAATCATGTATTCACGTTTACAGGGATCAAAACGTTCAATAATGTAAGACTTTATTATGCCATACAAGTTATAAATTGCACAAAAAACATTTTTTGAATTAATTTCAGAACAACATTTCAACACAGGTCCTGGGCGCGCATACGCATAATGGATGGGCGACGGAGGACGCGCCGATGAATTGGGTACAGGGAAAGGACGCCGGTAGGGGGCATATACGGGGCATGTGGGGCACACCGCTACCGCATTTTTTTTTCATTTGTTCAAAAAATGTCTCACTTTCACTTTTTTGAAATTACATGAAAAATTGAAAAATTTTATAATTTACACTTTGTAATTATTGTATACTTACCAACTTACCTTTTACTCCACCTGAAAATACGATTTTTACAATAATTACAAAGTGAAATCAAAAAATCTCAATATCACCTATTTTGGCGAAAAACATAGCAATTGACGAGTGAAAGACATGTTTCTGCAAGAATTCAGCGATTTTTTATTCTGCCATAACTCTTTTTCACAAAAAACATCGAAGGAATAATCGAAAAACCAGAAATGTAGGCTCGAATTGACGAAAAATTGACAAAGTTGCCGGTGTGGATTTACGGTAAACAATGGGCGCATCCGGGATTTCGGAGTGTTGTAGTCTGCCTACCGTATCAGACCCATATCGCACACATCGCCCACCCACCTAGAATCCATCTAGGATACGCGCGCATTCGTAACACTCGATTCAGCCTCTTCCGCATCGCACACATGTGAGACTCATCGCAGCTCGTTGTTCGCGATATGTGTCAAACGGACTTCTAGAGGATCGCATATGGATCGGGTCCTTTATGCGCATCATCGCCCAGGACCTGTGAACATCTAATAATCCGCGCTCATGAAGTTGATTTCATCATGACTGATACTATCTGCCCCTACCCAAGCCACGTACGGGTCATTTCTTGTAATCCTGGCTCTGGGTGCACCCGAACTCGCGGCTTGCGGCGCGCTGACCACCAGTGTAGACCACAAGGCCACGCGTGCAACAGAAGAGAAAGGGAAAGGAGTGCGAATACAAACGAGCGGATGGTGGAGAGGCGAGGTGGAAATAGGGGGAAGGGAGAGAGAAACTAAATCCTGACTTTGAACTGATTCCATTAATTTTTTGACTCTTGACCACTCTCATCATTACGTTCAGTGTCTGATTACCTTCCCTCTCTCCTCCTTTCTTTTTGTCAACCTATCTGCGTCTCTTCTTATCTTATCTCGTGACGCAATTTTCTTTTTGCCGATAGACCAGAAACATTTTATTCTATACGGAAAAAAACGATGAATTCTGAAGCTTTGATTTGCGAAATTTGCGGACAGGAAGCGCGCGGAAGTCACTATGGAGCGGTGGCCTGTAGAGCTTGTGCGGCATTTTTCAGGTTAGTGATGGCCTAGGTTTTTCTAGGCCATGTCCGTTTTTAATGGGTCTTCTTAATAGAATTTTTCATCAAATTTCGGAATATCTGAAATTCTGAAATTCTGAAATTCTGAAATTCTGAAATTCTGAAATTCTGAAATTCTGAAATTCTGAAATTCTGAAATTCTGAAATTCTGAAATTCTGAAATTCTGAAATTCTGAAATTCTGAAATTCTGAAATTTTGAAATTCTGAAATTCTGAAATTCTGAAATTCTGAAATTCTGAAATTCTGAAATTCTGAAATTCTGAAATTTTGAAATTCTGAAATTCTGAAATTATGAAATTCTGAAATTTTGAATTTCGAAGATCCCAAAGTTTACAGAATTTTCAAAGCCCCGGCCACTTTTCCAGACGCACTGGAACCTCAAAACACATCAAACCTTGCTCTCGAAAGAAGCAATGCAAGTTTTTCAAAAACGGATTTTTCACTTGTAAATTTTGTCGACTTCAAAAATGTTTCACAGTCGGAATGAGCTCGGAAAGTAGGTCAAATTTTTGAGCGGCAAATTTGAATTTTTTATAAATTTTCAGCTTTCCAATTTGATCGAGATGCGTATAAAGTGAGAGAAATGGTTCAATTGGATAGAAGAATTCCAATGGTGGGGTTTGAAAAAAATTCAACAATTTTTTAATTGAGAATCGAGTAATTTTTGTGTCCCGGCTTACGAAGATCTCATGGTTTTCTGTGTTGATAGTTTGACAGACAGATTTTTAAGACAAGATCACTTTATTCAATAACTATTACATGAAAAATACAGTTACGAGTAATGCAATGAGGAGAGACGAATGATTTGATCCGTTGTCTTCTTCTTTTACTTCCGATTTTTCCCTTTGAACTCTACTTTTGCACAATCCACTATCGGTTTTTCCGTGTGGACAAGCACTTCCTGGCGGTCCATACTTGAAATCAGATTCATAAGGGTTATTTCTGGAAAAAGAAGGAATATAAAAATAATTCTTCAATGTGTACTTACTTCGGCCCTACAGCACACATTAAAAAAATATCGCAATCATTTTTCTGGTAACAACCAAATTTCGTTTCCACTGGGTGAAAGAAAGAAGCGGATTTTTCTAGTAGCTCTTGCGTGACCTGTTACAAATAAATTTTTAAAAAATTTGAAGGCTTCACGCGAAACAAACGATTCAAGGCATAGCGATTAATGTAGGAAATTGGTGTCCTAGTTTTATCTGATTCGCTGAAAAAACCAAAATTCAAAAGGTTCAAAAGAAGTTAATTTGTTAGTGAACCGACATCGTTGAGGTTTTGATAGTCTAGGCATCACTTTTCTCCATACTTGTAAAATTCCGGGCCGGGCCTGAGGAATTTTTCAAGGCCCGGCAGGCCCGGTGTCAAAAATTCTGTATTTTTGAGCCAAATTTTGAGCTCTCAATATAATTTTTTCCATTTTTTTTTGTATTTCGGATTGTTTGTCTGTCTGATCAAAAAAGATCGAAAAACTCGAAAAAAAAATTTTTGGTCGAAAAAAATCACATAAGGGTCCCCCCTTATGTGTTTTTTTTAAATTTCGAAACTAGTGAAATGACGGGCCCGGGCCGGTCATAACTTTTTTGTGAGAGGCAAGGGGCAAAAAATAAAAGCAGCGCTGTGATCAGCGTGTCCAAAAGTACCAATGACCAAAGTTTGAACAAATTCTCAAACACTGTCTGAAAACACTTCCCTTGTTAGATATTGGTGGCAAAATATGTGTCTTCCCTGGACTAGCACAAAACT
>NC_013488.2:16850140-16851507 GCF_000004555.2 Caenorhabditis briggsae | reverse complement strand
TTCTTCTGGATGAGGCTCTCACTGTTTTACACCAGGTACAGTAATCCTGAAACTGCAAATTTTTGAAACTTCAAAAAACATTTCAGGGCTCCGAGACCCCTCTAATCGCTAGAAATTCTCTGGGAAAAATGGCATTTGGATTTCGAAAAATTCAAAATGAAGATCAAATTTTTGAAAATCTACACAAAATCCCAGAATTTGGAAAAACGCAAACTCTGGCACAGTGGGAATATTACATTCTGAAAATGACAAAATGGTTGACATATTTTGATGATTTTCAGAAATTAGAGCAAAGTTTACAGGTTAGTCTGAAAAACTTTGTTTTCTGAAATTCTTCACATCTTAAAATTTCCAGATAAAAATGATCCAAGGAATCTGGAGTATTTGGAAGAAACTTGAGCGACTCGCTGCGATCGCAATGTGTATTCGCCGAAAGCTCAGCGAAGAGACAATTCGAAAAATGAAGAATGGAACTTTATTATGTAATTGGAATCAGATGAAAATCGACATGTCATGGTGTTCCAAATATTCTCTGGAGGAGTTGAAATTGTAAGGAACAAACCTTTTTTAGATATCTGTATAGAAAATTCTAGAAAAATCAGAATTTAGTAGGAGGAAGAAACGGAGACAACCTTGAAAATGTCAGAACATTCTAAAATCCTAGATAATTGTTTCGTCCCCCGAAATATCCCTTATTACAGTACGCAACAAATGGAAAATAGTCAACTTTGAAGCCCTAAAAAGGGGTCCGGAGTTTCTCAATTTGTCTGAAAACTTTATAGTATTCTAAACAAAAAAAGAGATTCGCTTTTGTAGTTGACAATGTTTTTGTAGAAAAAGGTTCCAAAGAGATATGCCACGTGGGAAGGGTTGCATTGTATTGAAGCCTTTAACATCCCTAAAACATAGTTAATTTTATATAGTCTGAAAAGCGCTTAGTAATTATTCAATTTGTCTGAAAATTTCAGCGTACACTAAACAAAAATAGAGCTATAATTTTGTAGTTGACAATATTCTTGTACAAATCCATCCTAATGAGATAGACCGTTTAAAACCAATCAAGTGCTGCAAATTCCAGAAGTAAAGAAATGACGACTTATCTCATTTTGATGAATTTTCACGAAAAAGTTGTCAACTACAAAAGTAAAGCTCTATTTTTGTTAAGTACTCTGAGATTTTCAGAAAAATCCAAAAAAAAATCTGGTCCATGTTTTTCAGAATTTTCAAAAATTTTCCAAAAAAAACCCTTTATTGGAATTTCCTATCCACCTGAAAAATCTTTTTAATTTTGTTATGTCTATTTCCATGAAAATCTCAAATTTGTAAGTTTGACGCCGAAATTCCAAAACTTGACCTACTTTCCGAGC
>NC_013488.2:16846589-16849581 GCF_000004555.2 Caenorhabditis briggsae | reverse complement strand
GATATCTTTCAAAAGAAGTGAGATATATAGGCTTAAAGTGGACGATCCGGGTGTCGTTCTATTAGAGGTTTTACGGTATTCGACTTGTCTGAAAATTGCAATAAATTCTTTTCGATTTTTCGTTTTTTGAGAGCAAGGTTTCAGTAGTTCTCTAAGAAATGGGCGGAGCTTAGAAATTTTATAAATTTTGGATAATTCAAAACTCAACACCAGTTCAAAATGGCCTAGAAATGATATTCATTTGGTGTAATATCTAGGCCGCTCAACCCAACTAAAATGCTCGGAGAGCTCATAACACAGCCCATCAGACATGAGCGGAATTCCTTATTCCTTATTCCTTATTCCGGGTGTTTTTTCTATTCCTTATTCCTTATTCCTTCTTCCGGATTTTAAATTTTTCATTCCTTATTCCTTATTCCTTCTTCCGAGTTTTTTACTTTTGTTCCTTATTCCTTCTTCCTTCTTCCTGATTTTTTTTGTTATTCCTTTACAAAACTTTAAAACTTTTTCTATCAAAAATCAGAAAAAAATTCTCAAAACTGGGAAAACAATTTGAACGCTCTAAATTGCCGCGTAACATTTTGTTCAGCGGAGCACCTTTGCACCGTTTTTCGAAAAAATTTTTTTGGAATCTTGGAAAAGTTATGCGTTTATCTCAGTGTTTTTTTCAAAATAAATTTGGTTTTTACAATTACTAAGTACTTCAGAAAAAATGTCTAAAAACGGAGAAAGTTTGACGAATGCTTCGTCAGAACAGAAAACGAGTGTATCCTTTGGTAATCGGTTTCCAACCAGATTCGGGAAAATTCCGCAGCAGAAATGGCTAGATCTGGTAAGAAAATTGTCCGAATCAGGTTGGGAAATTAGCTTTCTCGGTCGGATCTGGTCAGAAAATCACCGGATCTGGTCGGAAAATAAAAACTTTCCAAATCTGGTTGGAATTTTACTCGAATCTGGTTGGAAAATGCGCGTTCCCGAATCTGGTTGGAAAATGCGCGTTCCCGAATCTGGTTGGAAAATTGCCCGAATCTGGTTAGAAACCGATTACCAGAGTCGGGCCTCATTTTTACCCCGAAAAGAAGCTGATTGAATAGCGACACTGTTTACAAATTAACTTTTTTTTTACTCAATTTGAAAAATTATGGCCTGGACAACTGATAATTCACAATTATAATTTTGTTTTTTAGTTTTTTAATTTTAGTTTGAGAGTTCCCTCTTCATTTTTCTTGTTTGTGTCTCGGTTTGTGAGTTCTCTCTTCGTTTTTCGTGTTTTAAAATAAACAGTGTTTTTCAAGACAAAATGAAATCTTCCTTCGTTCGGAAATTCTTTCCTTCCTTATTCCTTATTCCTTATTCCTTATTCCGGGTGTTTTTTCCATTCCTTATTCCTTCTTCCGGATTTTTAAATTGTTATTCCTTATTCCGTATTCCTTATTTCTGATTTTTAAATTTCATTCCTTCTTCCTTATTCCTTATTCCAGATTTTCAAAATTTTTATTCCGCTCATGTCTGCAGCCCATATTTTATCAAATTGTGTAGTTTTGCATTTCTCTGAAAGACAAATAAACTTTCTACAATTTCTTGGAGATCGATTTTTTGAAAACAGGGTGAACTTTGGAGTTTTGCCGGAAAGAAGCCAGCAGCCTTTGGGGCGGCTGGTCACCGCCGAGTGACGTGGAGGGTGAAGAGAAACGAGGCGACGGCAGAAGAGATGAAAATATTGTTATTTTCTTGGAGACGCAGAACAAACCCATACATATGTAAGCAGCGGCGATAGATGTACACACTTTCCACTTCCATTCGAATATTTCTAAGTTCCAATACGAAATATTCTCTTCTTTTTTTTTTCAAAAAATGGCTTCAATCATCGAAATGCCAGAATTGGTCATGGAAAAAATGATTGGATTTTCAGACTTTAAAGCTGTGTGAGTCTATTTTTTTCCTTTAAATTTTTTGAATTTTAATGCAATTTTTGCAGTCTGACCCTTCGCCAAGTGTGTCATAATTTTCGAAATTTCATCGACGATTTGAATGATTCGAAGTTGCCGGATTCGAAATTCCAAAAAATTAAATTTGTATCTGACGATCGCAGGATAGCGTTTGAACTTGTGGAGTCCAAGAAATCGCCTAATTGTATTTTATATTCTAAAGCTCAACGGTCTTTTCATGGAAAAACGGAATTCTTTGGATATCCGAATATTTTGAATGTTGCAGTTCGAGACCTGGAATTGGTTTTGAAATTTCGAAAGTCTATTTTGGAACGGTTGTATTTGGAATTCGACAATGTCCATCTTTACGGTGGTTCATTGGTTCATACTGTACCAATCAAGCTGAGCAATATGTTTGAAAAGCTCAATCGAAATGTCAAAACAAGAACATTGAGTATCAAAACAAACGATCCGTCTCAAATAATGAAAATTTTAAAATTTGTGGATCCAGGAACACTGAAAATTATTGAGTTGTCTTCATTGGATGACCAAATGGAGATCGAAATTGACGAATTTGTGAAAACTGAGCATTGGAAAAAAGCTGAGGGGATGCGTTGTGGATTTGATGTGTTGAACCTGAACGTTAAAGACATCTGCCATTTTTCATCATGTTCTATTAGAACGAGTTCAATTACTGCACAAGAATTGGACCTTTTGAAAAAGGTTTGTCAATTTTAAATTGAAATTTTTTATAATTCGTGATATTTCAGACTTTCTCCAGCTCTTCAAAACTTGAGTATTGCCGTTTGGAGTTGAGAACTTTCAACGAAGAAATGTCCAACTTGTGGGGCCCTGCGAACATTTTCGGTTCTAGTAGTACTTGGTACTTCCAAATGGAAAATTCGGATGATAAAATTCTGCGCATCGAGACTTATCAGATTCCTCAAGAACATTTGCCTCGAAAATTTGTTAAGTTTGATATGGTTGATAGAAGTACATGGTTATAACGAAAATTGATTTTTCTAGAATTTGTGTTTTTACCGTAAAACCTCTAATAGAACGAC
>NC_013488.2:16818896-16846223 GCF_000004555.2 Caenorhabditis briggsae | reverse complement strand
TCAGGATATCAGCAACATTTTACTGGTTAACCACTTTTTGATATCTTTCACAGAAAATGAGATATATAGGGCTCAAAGTGGACGATCCGGGTGTCGTTCTATTAGAGGTTTTACGGTAATTTCTTTTGCAATTTTTTTATTCTTTTCAATTTAATTTTTTTGATGTCTAAAATGTTTTAATAAAAGTTTGCAAGTGAAAAATCTATTTTTGAAATTTTTTAAAGAAGCAAGGTTCGGTTATTTTCGAGGTTTCAGTACGTCTAAAAAAGAGGGTGAGGCTTAAATTTGATAGAAGTTTTTGCAAATTTTGGGAATGTTGAATATTTAGAAACTTTCCGAAATTCGATAATTTAAAATTTATATCTTTAATTTCAGAATTATCAAAATTTCGAAAACTATTCGGAAAATAAAACTAACAGCAATTCCAGAAATTTCAGAAATTTGCAATGATTTCTTTTTCGAAACTCACAAAAAACTGGAATTTTGAAATTTGAGAATTCAAAAATCACCAAAATTCAGAAATTCAAAAAAAAAAATCAAAAATTAAAAAAAAGCGTTCGATTTCCAAAATGCCCAGAAATAGGAAGATTTCGGAAATCTCAGACACTTCATTTTTGAAATCCAGAAAAATTGAAGTTTCTTTCTTTTTTTTTCTAATTCTTAATTCTTAAAAATACAGAAATTTTGAATATTAAGAGATTTATAAATGCGAAATTTTAAGAAAACAGCTTTTCAGTAAAACTTTCCACTAAAACAGTCAAAAGTCTGTATTTTCTCTAATAGAATTTCACCAAAACCGTCAACGTTGAGTTCAATTATCTCGGTACCTTTGAAAAGTAACAAAATTTTCAACTAACAAATAGTTTAACATAATATCACCAATATTTCATCAGTTGACAGGTTTTTGATATCTTTCACAGGAATCGAGATAATTGAGCTCAAAGTTGACGATTTGGGTGAGCTTCAGTGAAAGGAAATACGGTATATACGGTACTGTACATTTTGGAGAGTTGCGTCACCTTCAGCCATGCCGTGTGTTGAACTTTGGTTGTGTTATAGGACAGAAAGGTTCACCAGTCTGCGGTTCTCTCTTTTCTACTCTAACCGTCTGCGTCTCCCATTCTCCATTCTCATATGACGTTTGTTCTTTTCACTCAAACCGCTGTATTTTCACAAAATGATCAATATCTGCCTTGTATGCGAAGAACCAGCAAATGGAAAACACTTTGGAGCCATTACCTGTAGAGCTTGTGCGGCATTTTTCAGGTTAGTGATGGCCTAGAAATTTCTAGGCCATCCAAATATTTTTCAGACGAGTCGCTCCAAAACCCCAAGCAATCCGTCCCTGCAAATTCAAAAATCGGTGCAAATTATTCAAAAAAGGATGCTTCACTTGTAAATTTTGTCGACTCCAAAAATGTTTCAAAGTTGGAATGAGCATGGAAAGTAGGTCAAATTTTTGAGCGGCAAATTTGAATTTTTTATAAATTTTCAGCTTTCCAATTTGATCGAGATGCGTATAAAGTGAGAGAAATGGTTCAATTGGATAGAAGAATTCCAATGGTGGGGTTTGAAAAAAATTCAAAAATTCAAAAATTCAAAAATTCAAAAATTCAAAAATTTAAACATTCAAAAATTCGAAAATTCAAAAATTCGAAAATTCAAAAATTCAAAAATTCAAAAATTCAAAAATTCAAACATTCAAAAATTCAAAAATCCAAAAATTCTAAAATTCTAAAATTCTAAAATTCTAAAATTCAAAAATCCAAAAATTCAAAAATTTAAAAATTCTAAAATTCTAAAATTCAAAAATTCAGAAATTTTCAAATTCGAATATTCAAAAATTCAAAAATTCTAAAATTCAAAAATTCAAAAATTCAAAAATTCAAAAATTCAAAAATTCAAAAATTTAAAAATTCAAAATTTCTAAATTTCTAAATTTCTGATCTCCGAAATTAAATTTCAGACTCTGGACACCTTCACCGGAAACTCAAATTTGATCATTTTTAGTTCCAATTCTCAGGATTTTCCCAGAAGTTTCATAGATCTCAGATTCCTAATTGATCAAGCTCACCTAGTTTTTCAACAGGTACAGTAAGCCCAAGAACTGCAAAAAACCTTTTTTTTCGAAAAAAAAATTTTTCAGGGACCCTCGACTCCTCTATATGCTGAAAATCGTCTGAAAAAGATGTCTCTTGGCTTAGTAAGTCTTCAGAATGTTCCAGAAACTTCTGAAAATACTAAATTTGGTCAAAAAGAGGCCGTGGAACAATTGGAGAGCCAAATTTTGAGTGTGTCAAAATGGTTAACCCACTTTGATGAGTTCCAGAAACTTCCAAAGAGTTTGCAGGTGAGAATATTTTGAGAACATTTTTTTTCAATTTTTTGGAAAATTTCAGATAAAAATTCTGGAAGGCACTTGGTCCGTATGGTCTCGACTGGAAAATCTATCCAAGACTTCTCGACAAATCAGACAAAATTTTGATGAAAACGTTTTGAAGCGGATGAAAAATGACACAGTCCTCATGGAATTTGGAAGTCCTGAAATGGATATTACATGGCTGTCAAAGTATAATGTAGAGGAGTTGAAGTTGTGAGTTTCAAAGGCGCATAGTTAATTTCAGATGTTAAGTTTGAAAGAAAATATATTTATTGAATCTGAAAACTTAAAAAAAGTATATTAAAAAGTATAATAGCAAAAGTATAATAGCATTGATATCTGGATACCTAGCTATGTATTCAATGATAATTCCTACATTTCCTGGTCCATTTTCCCATGTTTTTTGTTATTTTTCTCACAATTTTCACATGTTTTTCAATGTGTTTTTTCATGATTTTTATCATTTTCAAAAGTCAAAAATTTCATAAAATTGCGACTTATTTGTTGGCGAGTATGTATGTTTCATGGTTCGAATTTTTTGACAACTTTGATTTATTTACTAGAAAATTCTAAATTTTCGAAAAAGTATCAAGTTTGGAAAAATTCCAAAAATTATAAAAACTCCTCGAGATCCTTATATAAACAAAATTGCATCAAAATGTGCAGAAAAGCATGTAGATTGACATAAAAATAAAGAAAAAAAATCAAAAAAAAATTCCTTCATCGAGAAAAACGCATCGAAAAATAGGCTGAAAGCCCGTAGGGAGCTTTTTCGCTTGTTTTTTCTAGGCCACGGTAAGTAAAAGCGCGCCGGTAAGTAAAAGCGCGCGAATTCAAACTTTCAAAAAATTTTGCTTCCGTTTTCACTGTTTTTTTCAGGTTTTCCGATGTATCTGGGAGAAAAAACAATGAAAACGAAAGAAAAAATTTCGAAAGTTTGAATTCGCGCGCTTTTACTCACCGGGTGTCCTAGAAAAAACAAGCGAAAAAGCTCGTCCCTAAGGGCTTTCGGCCTATTTTTGATGCGTTTTTCTCGATGAACGAATTTTTTGAATTTTTCTTTATTTTTATGTCAATCTACATGCTTTTCTGCACATTTTGATGCAATAAAAATTTTCATCGTACACCACCTTTAAATCTCTTCCAGCTTCCTGAACATCCCCACCGAAATCCGTCTGGACCCTCTTCTCCGATCAATGATTAATCTCAATCCATCAGAAGTCGAATTGTCATTCATGCTCTCCCAATTGTGTTTCCATTATGTCGGAAAACGATTTCAAGGAGAAATTCTCAGAATATCCGAAAAATTCCAAGAGATTTTGGCTGATGATCTACATGACTATTATGTTAATGAAATGAAAAAATCCAATTATGGAAGTCGGATGGCTCAGATGATGAGGATTAATAATCAGATACAGGTTGTTGATTCCAATAAATCTCATTAAAAATTCAAGGAAATTTCCAGAAAGAAGTCTACAAACATCGGGAGAAAATGGATCTAGCCAGGATATTTGAGGTGTTCTGTGTAGACGTTTCGCATCCGGACTTGTTTCTTTTATGATTTCTTATTTTTAGACAAATATTATCATGAATAAAAACCAAATTATCAAACTGTTTAAAACATTGGATTTTTTCCATTCCTTTACCATGCCAAAATTTTCCCCCTTCTCCTCCTTGCCTCTCCCCCTCGCCTCCCCTCCACCCGCTCGTTCTTATACGCACTCCCCCCTCCTTTTCTCTTGTTGCACGCGTGGCCTTGTGGTGTACGCTGTTGGTCGTCGCGCCGCTGGCCACGGGTTCGAGTCCCCATACATAGCGCGGTGAATTCATTACCATCTTTCGGGGCATATCAATCCTGATGATAACATAACCATATGCTGAGCGCGTTGTTTTTTTAATGATTTTCCCTTTCCCAAGTGTTCCTTCATAAACACAATTCTTAGCCTCTCTCTAGTGTTGCACTTGTGGTCTTGTTGTGTACGCTATCGGCCGGCGTGCCACATCACAGGTGATTCGCGCAGCGTCTATAATAGGTGATATATTGTTCGCGGAAAGTCGCCATGGGTACATCGGAACATGCCTACCGCAGGCCATTTACAGACCAATCGCGAACGCGCCACCGCAAACGACCAATATTCGCCCTATCGCGACCAAATCTCTCCAATTGGCTTGCCGCGAGAGCAATAATTGGCATATATCGTTTCGAATCTGGAAGCTAGCAGCTGCTAAAAATTGTTTATTACACAGAAAAACAATGAAAAACGAAAAAACAATTAATTAAAATTTATATTATTCTCTTCCGCTGTTGTCGTACTGGCTGAAACGGCATCGGAGCTTCTCGTTTTGTCCATTTTTGCCTCAGTCGATGACGATGAGCAGAAGATGATGTTGATTGTTGTTTCGAAGTAACTGAAATGAATTATCTAGATTTTAAGCTCTCAATTCTTTTTGTACTATACCTCTGACACAAGTTATCGACTGGAAATTTTTTTTCGAAATCCGCGAACTTAACACTTCCGTCTGAAATCAACTTTTTTCTCTGATATTCGTTTTCAAATTTACCCACTGTCCCAGAACTTTTTCCATCCTCATTCTGAATTGCATTTTTCCGGAGTGCCCAGTCGACATACAGGAAAATGAAGATTTTCTGATACCCTGTAAAAATTAGATTAAAAATTCGGATTTTCTGGACGCTTCTTACCTTTTGAAAGTACAGAAGCAATGCTTCTTCCAGAGTTTTTCGAAACTTCGGCTTCTTGCTTTTGACTTTTGTCTTCCGGTTATTTTCTCTATTTTTCTGCAAACAAAACGACACATTCATGGTTATACAGTATTCTAGTATAATATTATATGTTAATTAATAGATTCCGAACAAAAACTGCGAAGAAAACGGCGAAAAAAGAAGTAAAGTATCCAAAAAAGGAAAAAGAAGTTCGGAAAATAAAAAACAAGAATTTCTTCGCGATTGTTCAATTGTGGACCTTTTATAGGGCCAGTTAGTAAGATACGCATTTTGCTCGGTCAATTGTAATACCTCTCGTTCGCGGTAGATAAGTAATTGGTCGATTATAGCCCTTCTTCTGTAATTGGTCAATCACGAATCACCTGTGATGTCTCGGGTTCAGGTCCATCCAGCGCCAGGATTACCGTTGACCACCCCTGCTACCTACCCGGATGGGGGCCTATCAATGATGATGAATAAATTCTTTACATGATCGCGTCTTTTTTAAATTCTTCTTTTTCAGAATTTTCGAAAACTTTATTTAGAAAAAAAGAGAGATCCAAAGGAATTGTCCAAATTTTAAAACAATTGAAGATGTCACCGGCTACAAAAGAGGATGACTCCTGTGATGAAGACGAACAGGATGAGGAGCTGAAAAAATTTTAGAATTTTGGAATTTTTGAACTTGCGAATTTTTGAATTTTTGAATTTTCGAATTTTTGAATTTTTGAATTTTCGAATTTTTGAATTTTTTTCAAACCCCACCATTGGAATTCTTCTATCCAATACCTTACCTCTATAGTCCCAATGAAACATTTAGGTTTCACAGGATCCTGATTTTTCAGAATTTGAGATTCCAGTTCCACAATTTTAGAATTCATTTTTTGAAAAAAAAATTAAAAGAACCAAAAAGTTGCCACTTTTTGAATGTATATTTCTGTAGAATGAATCAGTTCCATTGTCTTTTCATGCCTCGTTTATGACAATTTTGTGACTTTTACCACAGATGTGACTTTTCATTTTGGAGAGAGAGAGAGAGAGAGTCTAAACAAATAATCTCTTGGTGTACATTTTTGTTTGTTTAATGAATCGGTCTGTGTGTCTGTTTGTCCAGGTAAAGTTTTAAAGAATTAAAATTGTTTCTAGAAGTTTCGGACCAAAAATTGCCAGAAAATTGTACTCGAAATTCTCGAATTTTGGGAAGTTTTGGAAATTTTCCAGAAAATTTATCTTTAATTTGGCGATGTTTGGGGTCATTTTGAAGCTCTCAACGTGACAAATTTGAAATACTAGATGCTTTCGACAGTTTCCAGATTTAAAAAAAATTTATGCGAATTTTTTGATGTCACAAAATGACATAGATCTCAAACATTTCATTTCTTCTTTTTTCTGAAAATCACCTGTCACTCTTTTTCTTTTAGTTCCCCATTTCTCCCTCATTTTTTTTTAATTTTCTCAAATTCTCTTTCTAGATTACTTTTGTTGTTTTCTGGATTTTCGATTTTTCTTTGAAAATCAGTTTTCTAAAAATGTTCAAATTTTAGAATTTCGAAAAGTTTCCGGAATCCCCAAAAAATGAATATATTACTGTGGAGTAGCATTGATATCTGGATACCTAGCTATGTATTCAATGATAATTCCTACATTTCCTGGTCCAATTTTCCATATTTTTTATTAATTTTTCTCACGATTTTCACATGTTTTTCAATGTGTTTTTTCATGATTTTTATCTTTTTTGAATGTCGAAAATTTCATAAAAATGCGACTTATTTGTTGGCAAGTATGTATGTTTCATGGTTTGAATGTTTTTTGGCAACTTTAATCATTTTACCATATAAATATGGAATCATCCATTTGGCAGGTAAATTTGTCTGAGAATATCTGAAAATTGTATAGTTTGTAGTTTGTAGTTTATGTCAACTACCGTAAACACTCCAATAGAACGCCACCCAAGCCATCAACTTTGAACTTATATATCTCGATTCCTGTTAAAGATATCAAAAAGTTGTTAACTGACAGATTGTTTATCATGATATCAGCAACATTTCATCAGTTGACCACTTTTTGATATCTCTCACAGAAAATGAGATACATGGGCTCAAATTTGACGATTCGGGTGACGTTCTATTAGAGTGTTCACTGTATCTGAAAGTTTGAAACTGTAAATGATATGGTAAGGTATAAAGGAGGGGAAGCTTATATTATTGGATTTTCTCGGAAAATTTGTCTGAAAATATCTGAAATTTTCTATAATTTATAGTTTATGTCAACTGACATCAAACTCTAATTCCTTGGTTAATTGCTCATAGACACATGTGCTGAAAATCATAGCCAAGAAAGGACAGCTGAAAATTTCTGAGATTTTTGATTTTATGGGATTTGACTAACAAAGAAAATGTTTTCAGCCTGGAAATTTTTGAATTCTTTTGGTCTGAAATGAGTGAATAATTGAACAACTGGAAATTTAGAAAAATATTTTTTTCAAAATTTTAAGATTCAAATTCTAAAATTTTGATTCTGAAAATTGTTCAAACCTGCCAAAAACAGCCGAAAAATTCCCATATTTCAGAGCCCGACCATATTTTCGAAGGATTCGAGGATCTGGATAATTATCTCCAATTAGATGAGCTCAATTTAAAATCCATTCCAGTTCTAATAGCCGGTTTTTTGTTTTGGCATTATTTAGCAGTTGTGAATTCTGGATTTTGTGTGTTTCTTATTGAAAGAACGGTGGCTACAGTACTATTTAAGTAAGCTACACCACATTAACAGTTTGATTACCCCCTAATTAAATAATTAAAACATTTTCAGTGATTATGAATCCAAAAATCGTCCAAAATTAACCATTTGTATAGTTGTGGTCCATCAAATTTATGCTTTAATTCTTGCAATTATCCCATTTTTCCATATGGTTCCATTTCGAAATTTCCTTGGAAGCAACGCATTTTCCATGTTTATTATCATTCCGGTATTTTTGAATTTTTGAATGTTTGAATTTTAGAATTTTAGAATTTTAGAATTTTTGGATTTTTGAATTTTTGAATTTTTGAATTTTTGAATTTTTGAATTTTTGAATTTTCGAATTTTTGAATTTTTGAATTTTTGAATTTTTGAATTTCTGAATTTTAGAATTTTTGAATTTTTGAATTTTTGAATTTTTGAATTTTAGAATTTTAGAATTTTAGAATTTTTGGATTTTTGAATTTTTGAATTTTTGAATTTTTGAATTTTTGAATTTTTGAATTTTCAAATTTTTGAATTTTTGAATTTTTGAATTTTTGAATTTCTGAATTTTAGAATTTTTGAATTTTTGAATTTTTGAATTTTTGAATTTTTGAATTTTTGAATTTTTGAATTTTTGAATTTCTGAATTTTTGAATTTTCGGATTTTTGAATTTTTGAATTTTAGAATTTTAGAATTTTAGAATTTTTGGATTATTGAATTTTTGAATTTTTGAATTTTTGAATTTTTGAATTTTTGAATTTTTGAATTTTTGAATTTCTGAATTTTTGAATTTTCGGATTTTTGAATTTTTGAATTTTAGAATTTTAGAATTTTAGAATTTTTGGATTATTGAATTTTTGAATTTTTGAATTTTTGAATTTTTGAATTTTTGAATTTTTGAATTTTTGAATTTTTGAATTTTTGAATTTTTGAATTTTTGAATTTCTGAATTTTAGAATTTTTGGATTTTTGAATTTTTGAATTTTTGAATTTTTGAATTTTTGAATTTTTGAATTTTTGAATTTCTGAATTTTAGAATTTTCGGATTTTTGAATTTTTGAATTTTTGAATTTTTGAATTTTTGAATTTTTGAATTTTTGAATTTTTGAATTTTTGAATTTTTGAATTTTGAATTTTTGAATTTTTGAATTTTTGAATTTTTGAATTTTTGAATTTCTTTAGCAGTTGTGAATTCTGGATTTTGTGTGTTTCTTATTGAAAGAACGGTGGCTACAGTACTATTTAAGTAAGCTACACCACATTAACAGTTTGATTACCCCCTAATTAAATAATTAAAACATTTTCAGTGATTATGAATCCAAAAATCGTCCAAAATTAACCATTTGTATAGTTGTGGTCCATCAAATTTATGCTTTAATTCTTGCAATTATCCCATTTTTCCATATGGTTCCATTTCGAAATTTCCTTGGAAGCAACGCTTTTTTTTTTATTTTTGAATTTTTGAATTTTTGAATTTTTGAATTTTTGAATTTTTGAATTTTTGAATTTTGAATTTTTGAATTTTTGAATTTTTGAATTTTTGAATTTCTGAATTTTAGAATTTTCGGATTTTTGAATTTTTGAATTTTTGAATTTTTGAATTTTTGAATTTTCGAATTTTTGAATGTTTGCATTTTAGAATTTTAGAATTTTTGAATTTTTGAATTTTTGAATTTTTGAATTTTTGAATTTTTGAATTTCTGAATTTTTGAATTTTCGGATTTTTGAATTTTAGAATTTTAGAATTTTAGAATTTTAGAATTTTTGGATTATTGAATTTTTGAATTTTTGAATTTTTGAATTTTTGAATTTTTGAATTTTTGAATTTTTGAATTTTTGAATTTTTGAATTTTTGAATTTTTGAATTTTTGAATTTTTGAATTTTTGAATTTTCGAATTTTTGAATTTTAGAATTTTTGAATTTTTGAATTTTTGAATTTTTGAATTTTTGAATTTTTGAATTTTTGAATTTCTGAATTTTAGAATTTTTGGATTTTTGAATTTTTGAATTTTCGAATTTTTGAATGTTTGCATTTTAGAATTTTAGAATTTTAGAATTTTTGGATTTTAGAATTTTAAAATTTTAGAATTTTAGAATTTTAGAATTTTAGAATTTTAGAATTTTAGAATTTTAGAATTTTAGAATTTCCCTCCAAGAACCTACCGTAATCGACCTGACATTCTCCTCGGTTTGAAACTTGGCGGCTAGCGAATTTTTTGCGATATTTTTAGCCAATCTCATATTGTTACGTTGTCGGATATTGTAGGATTTAAGGATGAGCAAGTACTGAAAATGTTCGTGGCCTAACTTTTTCAATTTTCAAATTTTCTAGGCCATACCGGAACTACTAAAACTAGGCCAACCGCATTTAAGGCAAGTAATTCTTTTAATTTAATTAAATGAAAAAATAGGATAAATGCTAGAATTAAAGCATAAATTTGATGGACCACAACTATGAAAATGGTTAGTTTTGGACGATTTTTGGATTCATAATCACTGAAAATGTTTTATTTAATTAATTAGGGTTTAATAAGCTGTCTAATTAGCCTACTTAAAGAGTACAGTAGCCAATGTTCTTTCGAGTAAAAAACAGGAAAATGCGGAATTCACAATTCCCAAATAATGCCATTCCATAAATGAGGCTATTAGAACTGGAATGGATTTTAAATTGAGCTCATCTAATTGGAGATAATTATCCAGATCCTCGAATCCTTCGAAAATATGGTCGGGCTCTGAAATATGGGAATTTTTCGGCTGTTTTTGGCAGGTTTGAACAATTTTCAGAATCAAAATTTTAGAATTTGAATCTTAAAATTTTGAAAAAAATATTTTTCTAAATTTCCAGTTTTTGAATTGTTCAGTCATTTCGGACAATTTCAAAAATTTTGAAAATTTTCCAGAATCTCAAAAAATCAAAAATCTCAGTGAATTTTCAGCTTTTTTTATTTCTTGGCTATAATTTTCAGCTCATGTGTCTGTAATAGGAAGTTTTATAGTTTGTAGTCAGTGGGCATAAACTACCAACTACTAACTATACAGTTTTCAGACATTTGCAGGAAAATAATCTAAACATTTTCGGTGTACCCCCCCCCCTTTAAAACTTATCATTTACAGTTTCAAGCTTTCAGATACAGTAAACACTCTAATAGAACGTCACCCGAATCGTCAAATTTGAGCACATGTAACTCATTTTCTGTGAGAGATATCAAAAAGTGGTCAACTGATGAAATGTTGCTGATATCATGATAAACAATCTGTCAGTTAACAACTTTTTGATATCTTTAACAGGAATCGAGATATATAAGTTCAAAGTTGATGGCTTGGGTGGCGTTCTATTGGAGTGTTTACGGTAGTTGACATAAACTACAAACTACAAACTATACAATTTTCAGATATTCTCAGACAAATTTACCTGCCAAATGGATGATTCCATATTTATATGGTAAAATGATTAAAGTTGCCAAAAAACATTCAAACCATGAAACATACATACTTGCCAACAAATAAGTCGCATTTTTATGAAATTTTCGACATTCAAAAAAGATAAAAATCATGAAAAAACACATAGAAAAACATGTGAAAATCGTGAGAAAAATTAATAAAAAATATGGAAAATTGGACCAGGAAATGTAGGAATTATCATTGAATACATAGCTAGGTATCCAGATATCAATGCTATTCCACAGTAATATATTCATTTTTTGGGAATTCTGGAAATTTGAAAATTTGGAATACCGTAAACACTCTAATAGAACGCCACCCGGACTGTCCACTTTGAGCCTATATATCTCACTTCTTTTGAAAGATATCAAAAAGTTTTCAACTGACAGATTGTTTATCACGATATCAACAACATTTTATCAGTTAACCACTTTTTGATATCTTACACAGAAAATGAGATACATGGGCTCAAATTTGACGGTTCAGGTAGCGTTCTATTAGACTATTTACGGTTTTTGAAGAGATGGAAAGTTTGATTTTCTTGAAATTTCTGGAAATTCGAATTTGTTTTCAAAACCAATTTATAAACGAAATTCTAGAAAAAAAGCAGCCATACTAAATCAAAAAAACCAAAAATGACTGATAGAAAATTCTAGAAAAAAGGAGGAATTGAGGAAAAAAGATTGTATTTTTGGACAGGTGAAAATTTTCAGATTGATCTGGAAGGAACAAAATTTTTATGGATTTAAAATCTATATATTTTTCGAAAATTTGAAAAAAAAATTAAAATTTTGAAATGTCAAAAAAGTTTTTTCATTCTCTCCAAAATTGAAAAAAAATGTTATACTAAAAAAAGCAATCAGATTGCTCTGACATTTGGCTCACAAATTGAATTTTCTAATTTTTTTTCCCAAGAATCAAAAAACAACGATTTTTCAGATTTTCCAGGTCAATTTTTTAAAAAGTTTATTTTAGAAACCTTTTTCGATTTTTTCCTTTTTTTTTTCATCAAAAAAGCCTTGAAAAGTGACCTAATTAGCCCTAATTAGTCGATTTTCCTTTTTTCCCCCTTCTCCCCTTCCTCTCCCTTCAAATTCAAATCTCCCGCCGCAGGTCCGCGAAGCCGTGGAAGAGGAACCTCCGCACGTGTACTCCACACGGACAACATTTTTGCAGCGAGTTTTGAATTTTGCTCGTCAATTCTTTCGATTTGAGGTCATTTTCGATGGATTTTCTTGATTTTTTCACATTAATAAACTATTTTTACACGTTAAACATAAATTTTTGCAGATTTAAATGTCAATCTTCTTGCCAGAATCGTCATAATCATAGAATATCGGTAAGAATTGATTTTTATTCATTTTTCGCCATTTTTGTTATTTTCCATTTATTTTTCGCCAATAAACTAATTTAAAACATCAAAAAGAGACCGCTTTACGACCGTAATCCGATAAAAACGGTCCGCGGACCGCCCGTCTGTCCACGTGGCGGCTCTCTTTGATCCGCCCCCCTTCACCACCCAAATCCGCCGCCAAAAGGGACGGTTATTATTGATTTTCCGGGCGGTCCGAACGGTTCTATTGGGTTTTTTGCCTCAAAAAATCCATTTATAGTGTCATTTTTTTGCTAAAAATCTCTTTTTTTCATTTTTCAATTTTCAGAATGGCCGGAATTGTGCGGAAGCTGTTTAACAGCGCTAAAAAATCGAGAAAAGGCGAAAAATGGGAAGATTTCTGTGATGATGATGGCGATTATTCGGAGGTTTGTTGTTTTTTGAATTTTGAAAAATCAAAAATTTCGATTTTTCGAAAGAATGGATTTTTGAAGTTTTTCTAGCTAAAAATATGCCAAAAATAGCTTAAAATCGGTGAAAAATTGCTCAAAATTAACTCAAAAATGACTCAAAATTAACCAAAATCGTCTAAAATTTTTTTTTAATTTTCGAAAAAAAATATTTTCAGAAAATTTCGATTTTTCAAGCAATTTTAGCTCAAAACAATAAAAAATGACTCAAAATTCACCAAAATCGTCTAATTTGGTTTTTGAAATTTTTCGAAAAATTTAATTTTTAGAAAATTTTCGATTTTTCGAGTTTTTTCTTGCTGAAAATAGGTCAAAATTGTCTAAAATTCACCAAAATTGTCTAATTGTTTTTGGGAAAAAATCACAAAAAAATCACAAAAATTCCCAAATTTCGAGCCAATTTTTTCAAATTTCCCGCTCAAAAAAATCTCTAAAAATTCCCAAATTTCGGTTTTTTCAGTTTTCGAAATTCCTAAAAAAATCCCAAATTTCAACCCAATTTTTTTCAAAGTTCCCGCCCAAAAAACCCTAAAAATCCCCATATTTTCAGCTTCACTTCGGTCCCACCACCTCCACACGCACCTCCTCAAAACCGTATCAATTCGCTGCTACCGTACCCTCCTCGACGACAACGCCCCGCCCCGACGACACAATCAGTGATAACGATGATCAGCAATCAGCGAGACGTCCAACACTGAAGAGACGCAGAGTACAAGACTCGCACGTGGATTTATTCGAGAATACCGAGGATTCGATCTACGAATACACGCAATTTCAACTGATGAAATGGGGAAGACAGGCGGAACAACACGAGGAGCGACGTAAGAGAAGACGTGGCGAGCGGGAGCTGGAACAGGAGAATCTCATGTATTCTGGAGTTGAAAAAATGGGTTTCGACGAGACGGATGTTCGAAAATTGCGAAAGGAGAGAGATCAGTGGAAGAGAGACGCAGAGAAATACAAGAAGAGGTGTGAGGAGTTGGAGAAGCAGTTGGCAGAGATGAAGAAGAATCAGCAGGCGTTCCAGGTGAGCAAATTTGATGTAAAAAGGCCTCAAAAGGGCATTTAAAACCCAAAAATGCTTACAATAGGCCTGAAAAGTCTCAAAAATGGCCTAGAAACACTCGAAAATCGCGAAAAATGACCCAAAACAGACCTAGAAAGACCTGAAGATGGCCTAGAATTGCCAGAAATAAGCCTAAAACACCCTAAAAATTTCGGAGAAATTGCCTGAAATTGGGCTAAGACGATCCCGAAACTCCCGAAAAAGGCCTGAAATAGCCGAAATTTGATCAACAACTGCCTGAAATAAGCCTGCAAAGTCTAGAAAATGGCCTAAATGTGATCTAAAATGACCCAAAAATAGACAGAAATGACCAAAAATTGCCTAGAACAAAATCCCCGAAAATGAGCTAAAATGACCCGAAATTGTCTGGTATCGGCCAAGAACTACCTAAAAATGGCTTAAATTGGCCTCGAATAGGCTTAGAAAGTCCCTAGAAACCCCCTGAAATAAGCCTATAAAACCTGAAAATGACTTAAAATAGGCCTAAAAAGACCTAAAAATTGCTTAAAACAGGCATAAAGGGCTTTAAAAGACACAAAAATGCCTACAATTGGCCTGAAAAGTCCAGAAAATGGCCTAAAATTGCCTATAATAGACCTAGAAAGACCCGAAAATGACCTAAATTGCTCGAAATAGACACGAAAATAGTCTAAAATCGGCATAAAAGATCCTAAAAATGGCCTAAAATACCTGAAATAGGCCTAGAGAGCCCCGAAAATTACCTCAAAAATTTTAAAATGACTTTGAAATGCCTAAAACATGTCTAGTATAACCATAAATTGCCTAAAATAGTCATAATAACCTGGAAATGACCTAGAATTGCCTGAAATAGGCCTAAAACACCCTAAAATTGTCTAAGATAGGCCTAGAAAAACGCGAAAACGACTAATTGTAGGCCATTTTCGGGTCTTTATGGCACTATTTCAGGCAAGTTTTGACCACCCAAAAATGGCATGAATTTGGTCTAAAATTACCTTAAAATGTCCCGAAAAGTGCCTTGAATAGGTCTAGAAATTCCCGCGAAAATGCACTAAAATTGACTAAAACAAGCCTGAAAGCCTTGAAATAGGCCTGAAAAGTCTAGAAAATGGCCTAAATTAGCTCGAAATCGGCCTAGAAGCCCCCGAAAATCGCTTTGAATTGCCTGAAATATGCCTAGAAAGACTCGAAAACGGCATCGAGATGACCTAAAATTGTCTAAAATGACCTAGAAAACCCGGAAATAGCTTTAAAATTGCCTGAAAATGCCTAAACAAAACTTAAAAATACCAAAATACCCTATAAAAATCCCAAATTTTTAGCCCTTCTCAACTCCCTACAACTTCTTCGGCGCCCCAAACAACCAATTGCCATTCTTCCCACAAGCTCCACCCCCTCCGTTCCTGCTCCAACCCCAGACATCAGCAGCTCCATCGTTCCCACCTGTATTCAACTTCGATTTGAATCCCACGCCTTCATTGTCTCTGAATCCCCGTGATATGGATCCCTCAATGGATCCATCAATGGGTCCAATCGGCCCCATGGCTCCTCGCTACCCGGACCCCATTGACGATTCGCTGCTGTTCCAGGACGATGACACGTCGCTCTCAGACCTCTCAAACAGCTCAAACAGCTCGAAAAGTGATATTTCTGGCGTCGAAGAGGAGAAGAAATGACCTAATTATCTTATTTTTCTATTTTTCCTGTCAAATATCCCCATTTTTTATATTTCTAACTTTTAACTTTCTAACTTTTTTCTGTAATTTTTCTTCACCTATTTTCTTTCACTCAACACACACGCTTCCATGCAAAAATTACGTGTATTTTAACTGAAATTTTGATGGCCTTCTTTCAAGTTTTTTTTTCTTCTCCGTTAACAGAATGAATCGAATGGAAAATCTCTATTTTTTGTGATTTTTACGCAGAAAATTTCGGAATTTTAGACCCAAATTTTGCATTTTTTTTCTTCAATTTTCAAACATTTTTCGTTGAAAAAGTTCAAGAGATTGACCTGAAATAACGCTGAAAATCCTAATTTTTGTGATTTTTTATGGAACTTTTTGGCGGAATTATGCCCTAAAACTTGAATTTTTGTTTTTTTTCAAATAAATTTTCCACTTTTTAAAAATTTTTCGTTAAAAATACGAGAAATCAACCTGAAATTGACATTTTTCGACTTTTTTGCCCAAAAAATCTTTCCGAATTCGGAAAAAACTTCGAAATTCAATAAAAATCAGTTTTTGCTATATGACCTGCACATCTAACTACGGTAGCTGAGTAAAAATTACGGAAAAGACACCATATTTGACGACATTGCAGACAAAACACTATATTTGCCGCACAAGTTGTACAATTTTATTCAAAAATATTGTTTTTTTTGTGAATTTTAGGCCTAAATTTTGCATTTTCGGGACATTTTTTTTTTCATAAATTCTTCGATTTTTAAAGCTTTCCTTTCGAAAAATTCGAAAAATCGACCTGAAATTCAAAATTTCTTTCACTTTCCCAATTTTTTCCAAAATTTTCGAACAAAAATTTTGGAAAAACGCTGAAATTTGAAAATGAAAATGTTTTTACTATATGACCTGCACATCTAACTACGGTAGCTGAGTGAAAAATGCGGACAAAACGCTCAATTCGCAGCGCAATTCGTTCGTTTTCGGGCGGCTCATTTATTTGATACGAAATTAGACAGAAATACATGAAAATTACATCAAATGGTTAGTTTTTCGAGTGGAAAATTGAATAAAAATCTATTAAAAATTAAAAATCATAGAAATTCCAGTGAAAACTGACAGAGAGAGTGAGTTTTGGGCCAAAAAATTAAAAAAGAAGTCAATATTTTGAAATTATTATCCCGATTTTCGTCGTCTGCTTCGCGTATTCATCGCCGGCGTGTCTTGGCTGCTCGTCGATGGGCCCTCGTCGATTGAATTGAAAGTCATGTGATTAAATGCGGAAACTGCTCCTCCAGAACCACTTTGTCGTCCTTCACTGGGTTCAGTGACTTCCTCAACCGCAGAATGCATTTTTTGCTTAACGTTGTTCAATTGATTCTGAAAATGGCATAAAATTCGATTTTTCCTTTATTTCTCACCTTGAACCCAGATTTTCTCATTGATTGATATTGCTTTCTGAATGAGTTTGGCCACCATTTATTCAATCGACTCGATGGTCCAGGGCTATCACCATTATCATTATCATCATCGCCTCCATAATCTTCTCCTCCAGGACGTTGATTTCCACCACCTCGTCGTCGGCGTAGTTTACAGCAGCACAGGAGGACCAGAAACAGGATTCCTCTGAAGGAAAAATTGGCGGAAATTTGAATTTTAGAAAAAAACTTACGCGAAAAAGCAGAAGAAAGCCAGCGCATACGGCCAGGTTTTTCCAGATCGAATGAAACTGAAAATTTGAAAAGTTTAAATTAT
This sequence comes from Caenorhabditis briggsae, assembly GCF_000004555.2. Lineage (NCBI taxonomy): Eukaryota > Metazoa > Nematoda > Chromadorea > Rhabditida > Rhabditidae > Caenorhabditis > Caenorhabditis briggsae. Next base: position 16,828,675 of record NC_013488.2, on the reverse strand, counting down.
TTTCAATAGAGCGCACTTACCTTTCCATCACCGCTTTATCCGACCCATCGAAATTTCTGATCCTATTTGCAATTCGATTTTTTGCACTTTTCCCCGAAAAACTGCCGCCAAATCCGCCTGGCTTCCACTTTTCGTACTCGTATCGGGGGTTTGGACTCGTTTGGTTACCTGGAAAATGTTTTAAACATTTTTATTTTTTTTTTGAAAATTCATCAATTTTTGGTCAATTTTCAGCGAATTTCATGGAATAAATCGTCGGAAATAATGTAATTTTCAATTTTTAATCAGTTTATCACTCGAAAACTAGCTAATTCATGTATTTTTGCCCAATTTTGAATCAAAAATGAATCGCCCGAAAATGCTCAACTTGCGCGTCAAATCTAGTGTTTTGTACGCATTTCCGTCAGATGTGATGTTTTGTCTGCATTCTCACTCAGCTACCGTAGTTAGATGTGCAGGTCATATAGCAAAACTCAAATTTCGGTGATTTTTACTCGAATTTCCGCGATTTTGGAGTAATTTTTCGGGAACAGATGTAATTTCAGGTCGATTTTTCAGATTTTCAACGAAAAACTTGTCAAAAATCTGCAGAAAATTTAGAAAAATGGTGAAGAATTAATGAAAAAAAATCCGAAAAATGCAATTTTTGGGGCCTAAATTTTTTTAATTTCCGCTATTTTTGACAACTTTCAGGAATTTTTTGTGAAACAAACCGTCTAAAAAGTCGTAATTTTCAATATTTCACTCAAAAACAATTTCACGTATTTTTGCCTAATTCTACTTCAAAAAATGAGCCGCCCGAAATGCGCAACTTGCGCGTCAAATGTAGTGTTTTGTACGCATTGTCGTCAGATGTGATGTTTTGTCTGCATTCTCACTCAGCTACCGTAGTTGGATATGCAGGTCATATAGCAAAACTCAAATTTCGGTGATTTTTTCCGAATTTTTGATTGATTTCTAAGTTTTTTTTTGAGAAAAAAAAAAACCTATAATAGTTGGGAAAATCCAGGAAAAAAGTGAATTTCAGATCGATTTTCAGCGAAAAATTATGAGTAATTTATGAAAAATCCGAAAAATGCAAATTTTTGGCCAAAAACGCCCAAAAAGTTGGGAATTTTCGCTATTTTCCACGAAAAAAATCGTTGAAAATGGGATATTTTTGGGTAAAAACTTAAAATGTTTCCAAAAAAATTAACTCACTAGAATCAATTATGTGACAATCCGCGACGCCTATCCATTGAAAAATCCAGGATGCCATTTTTTGTTTTGAGGGCGGAGCCTAAAATTTGATATTTTTGAGTTTTTTCACCCATAAAAGAGAAGAAGAAAAAAGAGAAGAAATTGAGAAATAAAATTTATGACTTTGAATACAATTTTTTTTTTGTTTGGAATTTGTATTTTTGACAAAAAACAGCTCAAATTCATCGAAAATGATGCAAATTCTGGGAAAAATTATGTTTTTTTTCTAGAAATTCATTTTTTGGCGCAATTTTCGAGATCAAAAGTTTGGCGCTCTAAAGATTTTTTCTCAAATCTAGTTTAAAAAAAAATTGAAAATCAAGAATAAAACCTTGAAGATATTGTAGAATTAAAAAAAAGTGGGACCTGGAAAGTTTCGCGGGCGGTTCCCGGTCAATTTTCGAGGCCTTGCCCCAGAAACACTACGGTAGTAAACGAAACTTATTTCTTTGAATTTAGTGGGATTTTCTGGACAAAATTTAGATTTCTTGGTAGGAAAATGATCGCTAGCATCTTTAGAATCTGTTTTTCATCAAAAAACCAAACGACAATAACCGATTTTCTCGAAAATTTCAAAAAAAATACAGGGAAGAGAGCACCCGATCAAAAAAAATAAAATAAAATGAACTTTAGAATTTTTTTTTCGAGTGTGGGGAGAAATTGGTTTGTTTTTGTGGGGGAAAATTCGGAATTTCGAGAGAAGACAGACAGGGAGAATTCGTACATAAAATGAGAAAAAAATTAGTGAATTTAAATCCAGAAATTCTACAAAATTGGACAGAAAAAAACATGTACAAAAGAGGGACGAGATTTTGAAAATTGAGGGATTAATAGTGATTTTTAGGGGCTAAGAATGGGCAAAATCGGTACAAAAAAAGCCAGAAATCAGTGATTTTTAGTTAAAATTGCTTAAATCGAAGTGATTGAAAAAAAAAGTCAAAATTAATGATTTTCAGTGTAAAAATTGCATAAAAATTATCGGGGAAAAAACCAGAAATTTAAGATTTTCTAATATTCTCCAGGGACCACAGGAGCTGCTGCTCGGTTCAATCGAACGTTCTCTTCATTTCTTTGATATTCTGCTCCTTCAAAATGATTCGGTGGTCGGCGGGATCGCTCATGCACTCGTTCTCCCGTTTCTGGCCTCAGGAAACGGTATGCAAAACTGCAAACTCTGAAAAAAATCGATTTTTTTTCTAATTTTTCTCATTTTTAGGGCATTTTTTTCACTTTTTTGGGACGTTTTTTTCCTCATTTTTAGGTCATTTTTTCCACTTTTTTGGACCATTTTTCTGACAAAAAAACCCACCCGATAATGGCAATACCAGCGAGAACGTAGACGAGGACAGCAGTGAAGAAGATCTCGATTTTCTGAGCATGGGTTAATCTGAACATTGATATTTCTTTCTGAAAAATTTGGGATACAGTACCTTGGTGGTCTAGTGTAGCCGATGGTGACGTTGTCGTAGATCTGGACGTCGTCTGTAAAAAATAACGAATTTTTCGGATTTTTTTTTGGAGAAAATTGAGCCAATTCTGCCGATTTTTCGATCCATTTTGAGCCAGAAACTAAGAAAATTTTCCGATTTTTTGAATTTCTAGCGAATTTTGATGGATTTTGGTGATTTTCATCAATTTTTAGCGATTTTATATCAATTTTTAGTGATTTTAGTTGAATTTTCGGTGATTTTAGTTAAATTCTTTGTGATTTTATATCAATTTTCGCCGTTTTCAACTGATTTTTTTGGCAATTTCCAATCATTTTTTGGCGATTTTGTAGAAAATTTGAAGAATTTCGAGCTAAAAATTTTTTTTCCAAATTTTTTTAATGAAAAAAAGTTCAGAAAATTTGGATTTTAGGCATCAAAAATATGACTTTTTTGGAATTTGTGAACAAACCTTCCGATTTTTCCTCCCCGTTGTCTTCTGATCGTGCCAGAAGAAGAACAAAAATCAGAGCTAAAAATAGCACCCAACGAATCATTTCTCTGGAAATTCCGAGCTTTTTTTTCTGGAAAAATCCTGAAAATCCAAAAAATATGTAACGGACAAAAAACCCGAAAAAAATCCAAAAATAAAACAAAGGAGAAATCTAGTGGATTAGTTGATTTTTTAAACGGGAATCACAGATTTTGGCAGTGAGAAAATGGTTAAAATTATCGAAAAATAGTCAGGAAAATGAGCGATTTTCAGTGAGAAATTAGGGAAAAAATCCATGAAAATTATTAGAAAATTGGAGCGAAAAAATTGGAGTTTTGTGAGAAAAATAGCAAAATTTAGAGGAATTTCAGTGAAAAATACATGAAAAATGGCAAAATTCGAGGTGTTTTCAGGGAAAAAACTGTGAAAAATACATGAGAAAAAAGACACGAAAATCAATTTTTGAACGTTCAAAAAAAGGAGCGGAGCTGCTTATCAATTCATATCATTCAGTGGAATATTCTCTTGTCGACGTACTGGTTGGCGATTATCATTCGGTGCCACTTGTCGATTTCCGGCGATATAGAACCCAACAGAGCTGAAAATGAGAGATTTTTTGACTTTTTTGACGTTAAAATGACTCAAAATTCGTGAAGAACGACCCTAAATTCGTGAAAAATGCCCCAACATACGTGAAAAATAACTCGAAAATCATCAAAAAAGACTCGAAATTCGTTTAAATTGACAATCAAATTCCTCAGAAAATTAAAAAAAAAAGAAAAACTAACCACATGCAAGCAGTGAAAAGAACAGAAACAACAATTAATAAAATGAACATCGCCCAATCGTCCTCTTTTGATTCTTCTGGTTTTCTGGAATTTTCGAAAATTTGAAAATTAATGAAACATTTAGTTTTACTCGTATAATGGATGTAGTATGACGTTGAAAGGCTTCCTTGTGGAAATTGGGGCGACGGTAGTGGTCGTAGTGGTGTTGAGGTCTTCTGGAAAAATCCAAAAAATTCGAAACTCTCGGTGTCAAGAATGGGGTCTTTTGGAAACATTCAAGATTTCGAAATCTCGTTCGAACGGTTTCAAACACCCCGATCTCATGTGAGGAAAAGAGTGGCCTTTCTTTTGCAAGTTAAGTTTTTTAGGCCACCACTTTAAAATGACCTAGAAAATACACCAGGTACATGTTAGGTCATTTTTAGGCCATTTTGAAGTGGTGGCCTAGAAATCCAAATTTGCACAAGTTAGGCCACCACTTCAAAATGGCCTAGAAAACACAATAGTAGTCATGTTAGGGCATTTTTAGGCCGTTTTGAAGTGGTGGCCTAGTAAGCCAAATTTGCAAAAATTAGACCACCACTTCAAAATGACCTAGAAAACACACCCGAGTTATGTTAGACCATTTCTAGGCCAAAAAAGCTGGTGGCCTAAAAAATTCAACTTGCAAAAGTTAGGCCACCGCACGCTCTCCCACAGAACATTTCCGAACTGCAAATTAATTTTTGATCTACAGAAAAAAAAGTTTGGCGCGATCACAATTGCAGGTCTAAAACCATAATTTCAGAATTTTTTATCTGATTTTGTGGAGTTCCAAGATGATTCAAATGATTCTTTAAAAAATAATTAGTGGTTATAGATTTATGTATGGTCGTTTTCCGGAAGAAAAAATGTCAAAAATGGTCATTTTTGAAAGTTTTTTACAGAAAAAATCTATCTCCTCTTTCAGTTTTGACATTTCTAGGAGTTCTATAGCTCAAAAAAACCGCAATTATTTTCTCTACATTTTCTATGGATGAATTTTTAATTTGTCTGATAAAATTTTTTTATAATTCAAAAACCTTATGAAATTGCACAAAATCGCATTTTTGAGTTGTGAAAGAGGAGATTTTTTCAGTAAAAAACTTTCAAAATGACCATTTTTGACATTTTTTTCTTGCGGAAAACGACCATACATGAATCTATAACGACTAATTAATTTTTTAAGAATCATTTGAATCATCTTGGAACTCCACAAAATCAGATAAAAAATTCTGAAATTATGGTTTTAGACCTGCAATTGTGATCGCGCCAAACTTTTTTCTGTAGATCAAAAATTAATTTGCAGTTGGGAATTGTTCTGTGGGAGAGCGCGCACCGTGATAAAATAGCCTAGACTGAGCCCAGTTCAGTTGTTCGAAATTTCCAGCGAAATTTGGGGCTTTTTTGATGATTTTGAGACTTTTCATCAAAAATTTCGTCAGTTTGTAGGAGTTTTCAAATTCGCAAACCTTCCAAAATCGCTTCTTCTGGCTTCTGATTTCCATCGGCCTGCACCAGAAGAATTAGTGTGAGAATTGGGATCATTCGGAGCATTTTGAGAGTCTAAAAATGCGAGATTCTCCCTAAAAAATCTTTAAAATTCAAGAAAATCAAAGGAAGAAAACCAAGAAAAAATGGATAAAATAAATTAGTGATTAGTAGATTTTTTCTTGGGTCAATTCTCGAAAATTCAGACGGGATTTACAGAGAAAATTATGTACAAAAATGGAGAAAAAGTACAAGAAAAATATAGGTACATGGGATATTGGGAATTTTGAACTTCAAAATTTGAGAGAAATTGGGAAAATTACAGTCTCTGCAGAATGAAAATATGATGGAAAGAATACGAAAATGAGCAATTTTTGTTCAAATAAAAATTTTTCAAAAAAGTTAATTAGAGTGAGCTAATTGGGCCCCTAATTAGTCCATTAAATATCGTTCATTGAAAGTTCTCCTCTCGATTTGCGCGATTCCGATGCTGTAGACGGGGAGTTGGAACGATTTTTACTCCATCGGGGAGTGGAGTTCCCTTGTTAATGTAGAGATGCACTCTGGAAATTTCGATTTTTTGCAAAATTTTCAGCTCTTTTTAGGATTTTCAGTTATTTTTGAACATTTTTTCACGATTTTTTACATTTTCAAACTTCTCGAAATGGCTGAAAATAATTCAAAATGACTTGAAAATAGCGGGAAAATGGCATAAAAATTACCAAAAATAGGCTAAAATCGGTCTAAAATCCAGATTATAGACAAATTTGGGCGATTCTAGATCTATTTTAGCCTAGATTAGGTCCTTTTGGTGCCGTTTTCCAGCTATTTTTGATGCACTATTTTTCCGAATTTTTTTCTGTCTGAAATTCGCAGGGACTACTGTAGAAAATCTTATGTTTTGTAGTTTTTTTCTGTCTACAGTAATCTTCACGACAACCATTCCTCCATCAAATTTCAGGCAAAAATAGCTAAAAATTTCGCAAAAAATCGAGGAAAAATTGATTTTTCTCTAGAAAAACTTTAGTTTTTCAGAATCTTCAGTTTTTTTAAACCAAAATTTATCAAAAAATTACTTACCCGCCGAGGACACAGAAAACCAGCATGACAAGGAAAATAGTGAGCTTCAGTGCGAAAATTATTGTGTCCGTGAAGCTGAAAATTGGAATTTTGGAATTTCTTTTCGCTCTGTATACTGTAGATTACTCAGGTTTTGGGATGGTGGTGGTGGAGTTTGTCGAGTTGACGAAGGTGAAGTTGGAGAAGAGGTCTTCTGGAAAATTCGAAGATTTTTTACGTTTTTTACGAATTTTTGGCCATTTTTCACAAATTTTGGATCATTTTTTAAGAATTCAGATCATTTTTCACGAATTTTGAGTCATTTTTCACGAATTTTGAGCTATTTTCACGAATGTGAAGCCATTTTTACGAAATTCAGGCCATTTTCACGAATTTAGGGTTATTTTTGACCAATTTTGGTTCAATTTTTCCACAGATTTATGTTCATTTTTCACGTATTTTGGGTCAATTATCGACGAATTTTGAGTCATTTTTTTTACAAATTTATGTTTTGACGAATTTTCATGTGAAAAATCGTATTTTTGACAGGGAAAACGAGTTTTTTTGGTTTTTAAATATACGAATTTTGAAGTAAAAATTTCAAAAAAAAACTCAAAATGTGAAATTTTTTCAACCATTTCAGGCTTTTTTCACGTTTTCAGACAATTGTTAAGGTCGATTTCGCAAGTTTCGAGCCATTTTTTTCTCGAATTTCTCAAACAATTTCAGACACGTTTCCCCCAGATTCCTACTCCTACAAACCTTCAAATGCCACATTTCCATCACCCTGCACCAGAAGAATTAGTATGAGAATTGGAATCGTTCGAAGCATTTTGAGAATCTGAAAATCGTTTAAACCGTCTGAAAAAAGAGGGAATTAGTTCAAAATATTACGGAGCAATAGCACCGGAACAAAGAAAATCGAAAAAAAGATTGAAAAATTGATGAAAAATACAGAACTTCGAGTACTTTTCAAAAAATGGGTAATATGTACAAAAATTAGAGTCAAAGCGGCAGGAAAATGAGTAATTTTCAGTGAAAAATATGTACAAAAAATGACAGAATTTGAAAATTCGAATTTTTGAAAATTAAATAGATGAAAAATTACCGAGCTTCGAGTATTAAAAATGGATAAAAATGTACAAAAAATGAGAAGTTTTCAACAGAAAATATGTACAAAAGATGACAGAATTTGAAAATTCAAATTATCAGATTAATCATACAAAAACTTCTTCAGGATGAGTAATATGATGAGGGACCATCTGATTCTCGGGTCGCTCATCTCTGCGTATATTGATACGAAATCTCCGGGCGGTGCTTCACGGAAAGCTGTTATTTTAGCCTTTGGCAGTACATCGAAAATCGATATGATGATTCTGAAAAAATCAGTAAATTAAAAAAATTTCGACAGACTATCAGAGATTTTCAGAGCTTTTCTTCGATGAATTTCGGACTATTTTTCACAAATTTCGGCGATTTTTGGCTGATTTTAGACAGATTTACAGAGATTTTAGGAACTATTTGCTATGAATTTTGGACCATTTCCACAGATTTTTGGTTATTTTTTCCCATTTTTCGCCAAATTCCTAAAAAAGCATTACTTGATTACAATGAGCCACATTAGTAATACAATAATTGCCACGCTGGCTAGAAATCCAATATCGGCGTTGTTTAGTTCGAAATTGGGCGTTCCTTCGAGAGTCGCGTTAGGATAGCTGTAGTGCAATCTGGTTGGTTCTGGAAAAAATCAGATTTTGACAAATTTTTGAAATTTTCCAAAAAATTCAGAATTTTCCGAAAATACCGAATTTTCAGAAAATTTCCTAAAAAATTCAAATTCTCAAGTAGTTCCAGAAATTTCAGTAATTTTTCTAAAAATATTCCAAAAATTCACTTTATTCCAGAAACATTACACAGAAAATTCCAATATTTAGAACATTTCCCAAAAATCCCACTTTTTTAAAATCCAAGATTTTTCAGAGATTTCCCGAAAATTCCAAAATTTTCGAAACTTTTCAAAAATCTGGAATTTTCAGAAAACTTCTCAAAAATTCTACATTTTCCGAAAATTTCATAAAAATTCCCAAATATTAAGTTTTGGGAAAAATTTCCCCGTTTCAAAAGTTTTTGAATTTTTGAGCCGAAATCTGAATTTTTTCAAAAAAAAAACCGAAATTTTCGAAATCTTCGAACTGAAAACATCGAAAATTATCAAAAAGTTTTTTTTTAACTCGAAATTTCAATTTTTTACTTAATTTCCGGGTTCTAGTTTTTTGAAAATTCTCGACGAAAAAGTTCAAAAAACAGGAAAATTCAGATAGTCGAGCTTTTTTGGTGATTTTTGGCGTGGAATTTTTGGATTTTTAGAGATTTTACCATTTTTTCCTGTAAAATCACCTTCACAAACCTCTTTTCTCCTCATTTCCGGCGCTATTCACGAGACAACTCAGAACGAGCACTTTTACGACTTGAAGCATATTGAGGGGTATGAAAACGCTGGTTTTTAGCGTAAAAATTAGAAAAACAATAATATAACGGAGCAAGTGGCACCGGGAAATTCAAGGAAAACATACAAAGAAATAGGTAAAGTTAGTGAAAGAGTTTTAGAAATAAATGAAAAGGTTCAGGAACGAAAAAGGCACAAGAATATGTAAAAATGGTACAAAAATACATGGAAAATGACAATTCGAACTTTTTTGAGTCGAAATTCGTAAATTTTCGAGATTTTTTAGAAGTTTTCTCAGCGAAAAATTGTTCAAAAACTGGGAAAATTCCGACTTTTTAAGCCCAAAAGTTAGTAAAAAGGCACAAAAATACATGGAAAAATTATTCTAATTCGTGGATTTCTTCCTCTGGCTGCTCTCTGATTGGATTCAAAGGTTTCATCGGAACGTCATCAACCATCGGCGGTCCTTCTCCTCGCTGTCTATTCCTTCTCCGCTTATCAACACATAAGTAGACACAGCTTCTGAAATTAGTTTTTTTTTAATTCCAGAAAATCATAGTTGCAAGCTAGAATTCGACGTCCTGCTCGCACGAGGCGATGGAAATCAGAAGCCAAAAGGTTCGAAAAATGGATTTTCCAGAAAAATTGGCTGGAAACTTGTCGAAAATCAATTTTTCATCCTAAAAAATCGGAAAATTTAGGGCAAAATTGGCTGGAAATTTCATATTTTTGTCAGAAAATTCGGAAAATTTGGATCGAAATTGGTTAGAAATTTTATATAAGATTGGTATTGTTCCTAGGAAATTTGGTTGAAAAAC